>NC_057808.1:7067839-7402286 GCF_018294505.1 Triticum aestivum | reverse complement strand
CCGCACCCCCGCCGGAGCCCCGCCGGAGCCGTCCCGACGAGGTACTGCCTCGCCTCGTTCGTTGCCGGTTTTTCAAAAAAAAACCCTTTCGTTTTAAAAAAAACCCTAGATCGGTTTTTTTCGGTTTTGTTATTTTGCGAGCGTTCACCGAACCGTTCGTTTTAACGAACGCGTTCGTCGGTTTTTCTCTGTTAACGAACGTCCGTTCTTTAACCGTTCATCCGTTTTTCTTTTTCGTCGGATTTTTCTGCGATTATCTCAGATTTGATTTCTGATCGAATCTTCGTTTCTGTTTAACTTCTCGCTCGTTTATTGGAATCAGGCGATTCAAGCGCCTAGAGTTTTGTCTCGAAATTCTCTTTCCGTTTAACCTACTCAAACAAGTTTTTGCTACAGTAAAATTTGACCTAGATCCAGATTAGCAAACGAAGCTTCTTTCTTTCGCAGTTTGGCTTCGTTGCTTCTTTCGAGTTGATTCTTTTTGCAAAACGGAGTTCTTAAGTTGAACTTTCTGGTTGGATCTTTTATTCGAGTTTTACCTGTGCATTAGATGAGTACTGATTGTATGCTTGTTTGTTTGCGATAGAGTACCCGGAGTGTGCCGCTTGTTACTTCGAATCGCTAGGTTTCGCGGATCACCAGCAAGGCAAGTAACACTTTGATCATATACCTTCCATACCCAGTTTTTGTTGCATTAGATCTATTTTCCTCAAACACTTGCATGATTAGGATCTAATTAAATTGTGGGTATTGGGAAGTAGTTGAGGTAGTACCTATTACCTGTTTTATTATCAAACCCTTGGGAGTTACTTCTACGTTGCTATTATATTGCCATGCTATGCTCGTAGACGTGGATTGGGTTTGAGAGATTTCCATGACAGATGTGAGATTGTTAATTTAATGGTTTACTTAAGGTGGCAACTTAAACTCACATCTGGGTGGATTGAGGTACCTGGGTATTCCAGGATTGCCTGTTTTTCTTTTGGACCGCCACCCAGGTTCAAAGGGATCATGAGATTATTCATGCTAGAAACTTCCGTGTGCAGCCGCAAGCTATTATGGGCTCTAGCATAGTTGACTAAGTTGTGTGAACTCTTACAGTGGTAGACTAGCAGATGTAGGGGAAAGTAGGTGTAACTGTCTACCCATACGTAAGGTGCAAACACTTCTGAAAGACTGTGCCTCGGTCATCCGTTTCTCAAACATCATGTAGTGCAAGAATCAAGCGGAGGCGATCGAGTCTTGTGGGGAAAAGTGCACAAACCTCTGCAGAGTGTACAAACTAATCATGGTTAGCCTTGTCCCCGGTTATGGAGAACTTGAGTATCTAGTACTTGGATTATCATGTGAATCTCATCACTATGTTACTTCTAATTAATTTTGTTGGGTTATTGATGACATTTAATTGGGATTGAGATGCTGTCAACCATCTCAATGTTTCACAACCACCATGATAGTTAAATAAAATTTATTCCTTTGAAGTAGGATAAAATTGGCTTTTCGCAAAAACTGTAACCATAGAGCTTTCCACCAGCCAAATATGGATGTAGTATAGCATTATTATTGTTCATTATTCTCTATGTGTTACATTGCCAGCATATTCTATGTGCTGACCCGTTTTCGGGCTGCAACGTTTCATGTTGCAGACTTTTCAGACGACGAGTAAGGTGCCTTAGGTCGTGGTCTTATACTCAGTGATGCCGCTGGAGTTGATGGACTCACTTATCTTCCAAGCCTTCCGCTGTTATCGTTATTAGATGGCCTTAAGCCATGTTCATCATACTTATTCTCTTTGGAGATATTCGATGTAATAAGTGTGTGATTGCTACTCTGTTATAAATCCTCCATTTGTACTGTGCGTGTCAGCATTACTGATCCAGGGATGACACTGGTGCACAGCAGCACATACCATTTGAGGTCTGGTCGCTACAGTAATGCTTGTACTTCCAGGGATTGGTAGTTGATTATGTAGCATCAATCTGCATCTTATGTTCATTATCCTCTATCCCTTCTAGTATTATCATATCTATAATGACTCTCTACAAAATGTAGAGTACAGGCAATGCTTATGAAGAAGATTCTGTGCTGAAATTCTTGAGTTATCCTTCCCTTGACATGGAGAAGGGTATTATAAAGCCGGTGTTAACTGTTAATGTAAGTCAGTCCTTCTAAAGCCTTTATCCTCAACTGCTGTTTAATTTGCTCATACTTCCCTTGATTGTGTTTACTGCTGTTTAGTTTGCTGTTTCTACCAAAATGCATCTTCGCAAGAACCGTAAGTTCTAAGTTTTACTTGTAAAACCAAATTCCTTATTCATACCATGCACATTACTCAATACTCCCTATATGTATGCTTGTTTTTGTGGATCTATAATCTAGTGTGTGGTGAAGCAGCCCACGTTTGCACCTTGTCATCTCCTGTTTTATCTTACGGATGTGGCTGATGATATGAACAACATGCCATGCACATTAACCAAAATAGATACAATGATTTTCTTTGCCCTTCATCTATGCTTGTTATGTTGACATGGTAATCCAGTAGTGTGGTGAAGCTCCCCGCATTATGAACAATGCCAAATTATGCTATTGATATTTTGAACTTACTCTTTATTTTCTAATTTGAAATTGGATGGAATTGACAGCACAGTTATCATCTTTGTTTATACACGTGCAAAACCTGTCATCTCGTTGCTTTGTTTCAGGGTGATATGCCTGATGGCATGCACAAGTTTGCTAAAGGCTGTGCGACAAACCCAACATATATTGCAGCAAAGAAGGCAAAACATCTTGAAGATAGCGAGACAACCCCAAAGTCTTGTCTTGATGCAGTGTTCAAGTTACTTGAGACTAGCAGTCAGACAAGCTCATTGAATTCGTTGTTTGAATCAGTTCGACTTCTTCAGTCCCAAGTTCTAGCATAAATGCATTCTGCAACTCAACTTCGACTTGAAGTCCTATCTCTAAGAATGATTGAGGAGAACACCAATGAGAACCTCATCGCTAAACAGCTACACCTGGAAGCTATGACCAACATGCTAGGCCGGTCTCACAGCCTTGCTTAGCAGCTTGCGCAGCAGTTCCCGCACAAGGCTAACCTTTCTTGAACTGTCTTGGAAGTGATCTCGGTTTAGTATTATTTTGTTACGCTGCAATGGTGCCCAGTTTTTGTAATCTGCTTCTTCGTTGCGCTTTATGATCACTGGTGGCGAACTTCGATGCCCAGTGGATGTAATATACCATAAACCCTTTATTGTATAGTGTAGTTTTATTCTTAGTTACTATGTCGTAATTTCTTTATTGTATAGAGGAGGTTTGTTCTTAATTCCTACTAGTTACTGCCATCATTCACTATCTGAAAAAATCAGATGTAGTCGACCGGGCCGAAACATTCGCCTCTAACGGGCCTGGTGTTTAGCGGGCACAATTGGGCTGGCCTGCATCATTCTTGGGCCCGAATGATTGGGGCCTTCACACTTTGCGCGAGGCCCACAACTTACACCGACCTATATTTTAGTTAGGCCTTTTGTGGACCCAGCGCTTAGTTTGGCCCACGTAGCGTTGGGCCATTAACAGGCTGAATATTGTACTGGCCTGTTACGGCCCAGATGAAACCATGGGCCTTTAGCAGGCCGAAATGCATATTGGGCCTCAATTTTCACTAGTCGTCGACGGGCCTTCAGCAGGCTGAAATGTAAACCAGGCCTTTTTGGGCCCAGTTATATCACGGGCTGTTACCAGGCGGAAACATATCTCGGGGCTTAGTTGGCCCACTGATATCATGGGCCTTTAAGAGGCCGAAAGCTTAGTACAGACATCAACGGGCCAAATTATGCGACAGGCCTTTAACAGGCCCAAAGTAACGTTGGGCTTCACTGTTGCCACCTTTATCACGGGCCGTTAGTGGGCCTGATGTCCCGTCGGACCATATATGGCCCATCGGCAGCACGGGCCATTCCCAGGCCGAAAGTCACACCGGGCTGAAATGGGCCCATGTCTACATCGGGCCTCTAACAGGCCGAAAGTCATTAGGCTGTAATTGGGCCCAAATATTCGACGAACAATTAACGGGCCAGATCTGGCTTCGGGCCGTAAATGGGCCCAAATATTCGGCAAACAATTAACGGGCCAGATCTGGCTTCGGGCCATAAATGGGCCTTTATTAAGCAGGCCGTTATTGGACTGGCCCACTAGTACCTGAGTAAGTACTACGGGCCTTTGACTGGGCCGACCTTTTTAACCTATATGGGCCTCTGTTGGGCCGTGCCACGTGTCGACGTATCATAGGCGCTTTGGGTCCAATGAGTGGATGACATCTGTCCCAACGGTGAGCCGACACGTGTTTCCTCCAGCCAATGATGATTTTACATGTGGAAAATCCCCATTAGTCGGGGCTGTTAACGGGTTATCGGATCCAAAACAGGACCCGATAGCTTAACGGCGTTCCGTTACGGTGGATGCCACGTGTCGGTCACCCTTGACGAAAGCACTTCTGTGACGCGCGATTTATCGTCATGGAAGTGGACACTTCCGTGATGATAATTTTGGTACTGTCATGGAACACTTCTACGACAACACAGGTATGACTATCTTGATTCTGTCATAAATTTGTCATGGATGTACATGCATGACAGAAAATGTGACCTACTGTGACAAAGACGTATCATCACGAAAGTGTATATTTTTTTGTAGTGCTTCCCCCTCTTGGATGCCTCCGCCTCCGGGTCTATGGAGGCCTCCCTTTTCTTCTTCCTCCCCTTAAGGGGAGAATCGCTTTCTGCCTCCTCCTCCTCCTCGTCTTCATCTCCCTCATGGGAGGAGGGAGCTTCGGTCTGTCCAGACATCGCGGAAAAGCATCACCTGAATCACATCAGTGAGACTGGTGTTCTTCTCTATCATATTTTTGATGTGCTTTTGCAGCATCATCACTTCGCCGGACGACCCCCAGTTCAAACCCTTGTTGGTCCACGACACGAGCCGCATTGGGGGTCCGGATCTATACTCAGGAGTGGCTGCCCATGCGGTGCCGCGAGGTTCGGTGATGTAGAACCACTCCCGCTGCCGCACCTTGACAGTTTCCACAAAGGCCCCTTTGGGCTAGGTGGTGTTGGGGAGCTTTCTCACCATGGCGTCGCCGTAGTCCGCGTGCTGGCCATCGACCACCTTCGGCTTCACGTTGAAGACTTTGAGCCATAAGCCGAAGTGTGGGGGGATGCGGAGGAGCGCCTCGCACACGACGATGAACGCCGAGATGTGGAGGAAGGAATTCGGGGCTAGATCTTGGAAATCTAGCCCATGATAGAACAGAGGCCGCGGACGAATGGGTGGAGGGGAAACCCTAGTCCGCGGAGGAAGTGGGGGTAAACACCACTCTTTCGCTGGGCTCCGAAGTGGAGATGAGTCGCTTTTTGGCAGGGAGCCTGTGCGCGACGTCCATAGTCAGGTACCCCGCCTCCCGGAGCTCCTTGACGTCCTTCTCCGTGACGGAGGAGGCCACCCACTTGCCCTCAGGACTGGATCCGGACATGGCCGGAGAGGTTGGTGGCGGTGGGAGAAGATTGGAACTTGGGCGCTGGAGCTCGAGGATGGGGAGGCAGAGGAAGGAAGAAGGCCTGGGGTAAAAAGGTGGATCTGTATCCGCTTATATAGGCGGCGAATATCAAGCGCCCCCCACAAGCCTTAAAACTTGCCTATTCCCAAGGGGTCGTGCGAACGGCATGGTTGGATTACCCAAAACCCGTATTGATGAGAATCCTGCAATAAGCGGACATGATATCTGTTTTGATAAAACGTATCAATAGAGGCAGCGCCTCGAAACGCGAAGCGGGAGGTCAAAAAACTGTTTGAAATGATAAAGAGGCCAGACGTGACATTTCGCCGAAAAATTGTCAGTGGACAGATCTTATTTTGATTAAGTATTGTGCCCTTGTGGTCGAGGGTTGTGACTGCTATACAGAGCCGGATACAGTTCTCTTATTCAGAAGACTACTTTGAAGTATTCAGTTTGCATTGAAGACTGGTTCAGGGGCTACTAAGGGAGTCCTGGATTAAGGGGTCCTCGGGTGTGCGGGCTATGCAACATGGGCCGGACTGATGCGCCATGAAGATACAAGGCAGAAGACCTTTCCCCGTGTCCGGATGGGACTCTCCTTTGCGTGGATGGCAAGATTGGCGTCTGGATGTACGATTTCCTTTCTCTGTAAACCGACTCTGCACAACAATAGGCCCTTTTGGTGTCTATATAAACCGGAGGGTTTAGTCCGAAGAGGCTATCAGAATTGACATAATATAGGCTAGACATCTAGGGTTTAGCCATTACGATCTCGAGGTAGATCAACTCTTGTAACCCCTATACTCATCAAAGTACATCAAGTAGGAAGTAGGGTATCACCTCCATTAAGAGGGCCCAAACCTGGGTAAACATCGTGTCCCCTTTGTCTCCTGTTACCTTTGATCCTCAGACGCACAGTTCGGGACCCCCTACCCGAGATCGGCTGGTTTTCACACCGACAGTCCTTTCCAAGCACAAGGGAGAACCGATAGTTTTTCATTCATTTTACCCCTTCTTCAACAACCCTAGGGCACCTTCCCCAGCTGTTGCCACACCTGGGGCACACGGGAGCCATAGTTGTGTTCAAACTATTTGACAGTTCAAATGATACATTAAATAATGGTAAAATTAAGGAATTTTAACTCTTTAATAATAATTGAAAACAAAACATTGGCACTAATGTCCGTACACACACACACATAGGCATAAAAAATACTAATTAACACATAAATATGGGATATCCTTTCTCTCTTCTCTATCTTTTCTTCTTATCTCTCTTTCTTCCTTTACTCTCTTCTCCCTTTTCTCTCGTCTCTCTTTTATCTCCTTTCTATTTCTCTCTCTTCTCTCTTTTATCTCTCTTCTGTTTCTCTCTTCTCTATTTTCTCTCATGTCTCTCTTTCCCCCTTTTCTCTCTTCTCTTTTTCTACCTATATACACTACTTAATCTATGTCTAATAAATTCCTCAATACAAATAAATTCTATAGTTGCTAACCTACATTACAAATAGAATCAACAATCTATCTATAAACACTACTTAATCGGATAGTGCTAACCTGATCACGGGATAAACACTAATCTGATCACGGGATCAGAATATTATTCTAATCACAACATGAACTTCTTGAGTTACACCCTGAGCTTTCCTCTGTGCGAACCCGACCTTCGGGCTATCTTCACAACCGTGTCTCCCCGCGCGAATTATTCTGGTCAGTCGTGTTCTATGTCATGTAAGTGTAATCTGCAAACGGTTTTTAGCAACTAAATGCCCGTTATAAATAGGAATCTCGCTCGTTGGTGGATTTTGCTCTCGGGTCATGATGAACTTGCTTTTTTTGCAATTTTACTACCTGAGTTGTTCGACCTGAACTTCCCCCTGTGCTAGGTTGAACTTCCACCAACATTGCCCAAATGGGGCTTGCGATATACCGTTGGAAAACTATGGACACCGGTATCATGGCCAAAGGTAAATTTTTGGCAAAATGTAAGCGGTTTAAGAGCAGTTTTGAAAACCGTTTTCTCTTCACATAAAAAACGTGAATCGTATTTTCGAACGCATTTCTAAACCGTTTATCAGAATGAGGTAAATAATATGGCGTTGGAAAGCTGCTGCAAAACCGCTCCTTACACATGTTGAAAGTTTTCTCTAATTCCCTATGGATAAATAGTAACTTGGAAAATCATAGAATTTCGCAAACCGAACAGTCAAGTTCGTATTCTCGATGTCATTTCTAAACGGCTAATCCAATTAAGGCAAATGATATGGCCTTGGAAAGCTTAGGAAAAAGCGCTACCTTTTCATGTTAAAAGGTTTTTCTAATTTTAAATATTTAAAAGTAATTTAGAAAACGATATAATCCCAGAACAACAATATAAATATATATATAAACACTATTTTGATCACGGGATCAGAATATTATTCTAATCACAACATGAACTTCCTGAGTTACACGCCTGAACTTCCCTCTGTACGAACCCGACCTTCGGGCTATCTTCGCAACCGTGTCTCCCCGCGCGAATTATTCTGGTCAGTCGTGTTCTATGTTATGTAAGTGTAATCTGCAAACGGTTTTTAGCAACTAAATGCCCGTTTTAAATAGGAATCACGCTCGTTGGCGGATTTTGCTCTTGGGTCGTGATGAACTTGCGTTTTTTGCAATTTTACTACCTGAGTTGTTCGACCTGAACTTCCCCCTATGGTAGGTTGAACTTCCACCAACATTGCCCAAATGGGGCTTGCAATATACCGTTGGAAAACTATGGACAACAGTATCATGGCCCAAGTTAAATTTTTGGCAAAATGTAAGCGGTTTAAGAGCAGTTTTGAAAACCGTTTTTTCTTCACACAAAAAACGTGAATCGTATTTTCGATCGCATTTCTAAACCGTCTATCGGAATGAGGTAAATAATATGGCATTGGAAAGCTGCTGCAAAACCGCTCCTTCCACATGTTGAATGTTTTCTCTGATCCCTATGGATAAAGAGTAATTTGGAAAATCGTAGGATTTCACAGACCAAACAGTCAAGTTCGTATTCTCGATGTCATTTCTAAACGGCTAATCCAATTGAGGCAAATGATATGGCGTTGGAAATCTTAGGAAAAAGCGCTACTTTTTCATGTTAAAAGGTTTTTCTAATTTTGAACAGTTTAAAAGTAATTTAGAAAATGATACAAGTTCCACCGAGTTCGTATTTTTTGAGCTGATTTTTTAACCGTACGTCCAAATGCAGCAAATAATATTGCATTGGAAAGCTAGGGGAAATGCGAAACTTATTGGTATATATTGTTTCTCCCAATTCTTTACGGTTTTAAGTCAATTTTTAAAATTGCTAAAAACGTATTTTCACCGTAATTTTTTAAAAATTATCGGAATGGGGCAAATAATATACCGCTGAATAGATACAGAAAATGCGAAACTTTCTCATGTTGATGATTTTCTCTGATTCCTAGCCATTATAAAGTAATTTCGAAAACGCGAGATCATTCGTTCTGCCTTTATCGCGAAACAAATTCTTTGAAAATGCACCGCATGAAGACCTTGAACTTCTCGGCATGTCTACTTGAACTTCACTCTGTTTTTTCACGTGCTTTTTTTGCTCGCAGCTCTCCATCCACTCACCGGAATTGAGCAAGTGATATATTAATGGAAAGCTGATGTAAAAAAGCAACTTTCCCATGTTGATCATTTTTTTCATACTCGCGACGGTTTTAAAAGTGTTTCATCTGAAATTCATTCAGTGCAGTAATTGAACTTCCTGCTGTTTTCATGTTGAACTTCTGTGACATAATTTTCATTTGTAATTTTCTCATCCATTCGTCAAGTGTTACACAAATGATATTTCTTTTGTATAAACCTCTCTCACAATAATTTTTTGAACTTTCTCCGACTGAGGACTTGAACTTACAAAAATGATATTCCTGCCGTTTTGAAGTAAATTAGAAAATGACGAGATCATGATTTCTGCCTGCATCGCAAATGGAAATGCACTGCGTGAAGTAGTTGAACTTCTAAGGCATGTCTGTTTGAACTTCACTCTGTTTTTGACGTGTTGTTTTTTACCCGCATCTCCCAAACCACTTACCAAAATTGAGCAAATGCTATACCGATGGAAAGATGTTCAAAACACGCAATTTTTTTCCTGTTGATCAGTTTTTCATACTCGCGGCGATTCAAAATATGTTTTTGAATGCGTAAAAATGCGTTTTTAACGGTATACACAAAACTTTTAAACCATTCATCGGAATATAGCATATAATATACGTTAGAAAGCTTATGAATTGGGGCATCTTTTTAACGTAGATAGATGTTACCAATTTTTGCCGTTTGAGAGCAGTTTTAAAAATGGAAAAAACAACGTCTTTTTTGCCTGTTTTTTACATGTAATTGAAGGTCGGACGTCTCGCACTAGAGATCTTGAACTTCACCGCGAGGAGCACGTGAACTTCTTGCAACAAAACTCTTAGAATTTTAGTTTTTTCATTCGTTTTATTCTCATCTAAAACGCATTCCGTGTAGTAGTTGAACTTCCTGCTGTTTTCACTTTGAACTTCTGGCATGTATTTTTGTTCGTAATTCCTTACTCGTTCATTGGAGTTGCACAAATGATATACCGTGTCGATTACCTCTCTCATAAGAAGTTTTGAACTTTCCCGTGCCGAGCACCTAAACATCTAGCAACAATTTTTTTATACTTTAACCTTTTATTCTATTTTCTCATATGAAAACACACGCCATGCAGTACGTGAACTTCTGACAGTTATGAATTTAAACTTCTCTCTGTTTCACTTTAGTAATCAAAATATCTAAGCTTTTTATAGACACCAAACTGCTCTAACTTTTTTATTTGAACTTCTTTGTGTTTTATTCGAAATGTGAAAATTGGAGTTTTTTAGAAACATCAAGCTTCTTCGTTATTTCAAATAGAACTTGTTAGTTTTATTCTTTAGTAACCGGAAAAAATCAAGTTTTCAAATAAATATCAAACTGCTCTAATTTTTAAAATTGAACTTCTTTGTTTTATTCTTTGTTAACGAGAAAAAACTGAGTTTTTTTATAATCTTCGGACTTCTCTGTTATTCTCATTTGAACTTCTTAGTTTTATTCTTAGGAAAAATATTTTTTTAAATAAGCATCTAACAAGTTTTTTAAAATTGAACTTCGTACTTTTCTTGTATATATCGAACTACTCCCTTATTTTTAAGTTGAAACTTCTTGGTTTTAGTCTTAAGTAACTAGGAAAATATAAGTTTTTTTTATAAATATCAAACTGCTCTATATTTTGTAATTCGGACTTTTGGTTTTTTTACTAACATAAAAATGCCGGTTTTGTAATAAATATTGAACTGATCCATTATCTAAATTTGAACTTCTAGCTAATTTTGAAATGGTGAAAATCCATTTTTATAAATTTCAAACTACTCTATTTTTAAAATTTGAATGTCTTGTTTTTTTTCATTTTGAAGTTCTCGTTTACATTATTTAATAATAAAGAAAAATGGAATTTCGTATAACCATCCAACTGCTCCTTTTAAAAAAAATTGGACTTCATGTTTTTATTTCTTTTAGTAACGAAAAATCCTAGTTTTTTCATAAACATCAAGCCGCTCTGTTTTATAAATTTGAACCTCTGGCTTTTTTAAAAATGGAGAAAATCCCTTTTTTATAAAATTGTTTTGAGATGCTTTTTCTTTAATTTGACCTTCTTTGGATTTTGTAACGAACATTGAACATTTTTGTCTTTTAAATTGGAACCTCTAGGCTTTTTCTAGAAACGGGAGTGAGCGACCACAACAAAATAAGATGTATCCATGTACTGCCGCCCGATGAATGATTTTTATTCTACGTGCATTTTCTAGGCAGGATGCGTTCTCCCCAAAAAACAATGTCTTTCGAACTCTCTTGGTGGATGTCATTGAACATCTAGATTAATAAAAAAATGCCCTTTTTAGTGTGAACCTCTGTTTTAATGCACTCCAATATATCTCTTTCCAGTTTCTACCAAAATGTTTGCATGTTCACCCAAAAAGAAGTAAGCTTCTACTCAAATTATATTTTTTCTCCATGATGATTTAGAAGTGCTCAGCGTGGAAGCATTTACATCAGGAAGGGTTGTTAATACGGACTAAAGAAGATCAACACATTGGACTGGAGTGAACTGTGGTGTGCAAAACATTTCACTTCCTGGGTAGTTTTAATACTTGACTTTTCCACATAGTAATATATGAACTTCTCCGAACATAATTTTCATTGAGCACTTTTCAACACATATCATACCATGAAAGAGGTTGAAGATATGAGCACGGATGCATCAACATGTGAGATAATTTTTTGGAAGCTCCTTTTTAAGAGTGCAATGTCAAAAGAAGTCTCACATCCATTGAACTTCATAACCAGGAGTTTTCAACTTGCAAAAATATTAAATCTCAAACATCAACAAAACAACCTCAAGAAGAAGAAAAATATCAAAATATCAGTTCTCATTCGGCATTTCAACAAGCATGTACACATCACATAATCAGAACATGTTCATTGCATTAATTTACAATATGGTGACCATCAGTAGCTGAGATAGAGGTTCCTTTTTTAGGCGAGGCTCCTGAGAAGACCACTGTCGCTGCTTTTTTTTTGTGAGCTGCCTTGCCAAAACTATTTGCTGAACTTTCAAACCTTTTGTACTGTGTCTATGGGGAAGGTCGATGAGAGGCACCGTGGAAGGTCAGTGAGAGGCGCCACAACAAGTAATGCTCCAGGGATGGCACTCTGAACTTCAGTCCTCCTCAAACAGCATCATCCACTACTGTAAAATAGGATGAGTTGTTCCTCGTGGTGCTACCACAGAAGCACATGTGCACAAATAAGGAATGGACACGAGCCACGCTGGCGGTTCTACTCCACTCGCAGCTAGGGAGAAGAATGCATCAGCTCCAGCGAGAGTAAAATAGGCAGGTGAGAACTCAGCTGTATGCACATATATACAGGAAGAGCATCAACTCCTCTATACAGTAAAACATTTTTTTAAATATTCTTGTACCTGAACCTTTCCAACAGATTTACATGAACTTCTTGTGTTAGGCCCAGAGTTCGCAAATCAGTAAAATTTGATAAGCAATGTGTATGAATCAATGGATTTTGTACACACATAGCAACACAGAGGGAGGCCTGGGCGGTTGCCAGCCAATCCCAACAAAAAAATTGCCTTCTGTATGTTATCAGTGGCTGTTAACCCAAGCCACATGATGTTGCTACTTTATTATGCCTCTCACCCTGCACTCCAGCAGTCACAGCTCTCCTCCAAACTTGAATTTGTAGCCACTACTCTTCTGTACTTCTACTGATTAATTTCCTCCAGAACTGCAGCTGCAACCACTACTCTACTTCTCCCGATTTCATTCCTCAACCATCTTGTCCATCGCAACGCGAGGGGTGCATGGTACAGCAAGCACATTGGAACGGTTGAGCAACCACCACAATAGCATGGTCGGCTGGTGGCTGAGGCAGCATGGGTTGAGCAAAGACAGTGTGGTTCCATCTTTTCAACGAATTGGACAGCGAACCATATTCTATCTGAAGCGGCTTCGAACCCCAATCTAGAACGGGGTTCCATGCCTTTTGCCTCGTCTAACGAATCCAGTAACTATGACAAGAGCACACAACAAGAACAGAGGTTGTCGGGAGGGGAGAGAGCACTTAGCAGGAGACGGTGTCTTCATGCACGTCACCGTTTCTGGTGCCGGAAGAGGTTGTCGGGAGGGGAGGCCATGCCCATTCTCTGTACTGTGGCAGACAATGTGCTGAAGACAAGGAGCAGCCACCGTCAGATTCAGGGGAGAAGAACGACGCGGCCGCAGGGATCAAGTTGTGGAGGCCAGCAGAAGCCGTGGTGGGATCTGGGTGTGGGTCGCGGGCATGGAGGAAGAGTGGCAGCAACAACATGGAGGAAGAAAGGCTCGCTTCAGGAGGCAGAAGCCAGTGACGCGATGAAGTTCAGATTAGTCGTGGGTAGAAAGTCAGCGCCAGCTCCAGGGTGGGGGATCCGGCGATGCGGCTAGAAGGCGGGCATCCGGAGGACCAGGTGAGGGAGCTCGAGCGGCGCGGCGGGGTGGGTGGGTCGCAGTTGCGGGGCCCAAGGCGCCGGCGACTGGGGTGGGTGGTGGAGGTGCGGGTGCATCCCGTTTGACCTCAGCGTCGGGGTGGTTGGTATGGGTGTACCGCGGCAGCGGTGGTGCGCAGACGGTGGCGCTGGAAGGTGGTGGTGGGGAGAGATGGGGGAGAAACGGGAGGTTAGGGATGGCGCGCTGGATGTGGTGGGCCGTGGCGTCGCGCGGAGATCCATGGCCCGGCGGCGGCGCCGTGGGATCCGGGGACCGGCGGCGGCGCCGAGGAATCCAGGGCGGTGGCGGTGCATGGGGATCAAGCGTGGATGGAGGCCGGTGGTGCGGGACAGGATCGTGGGCGTGGGGCGGTGGGTGGGGGCCGAAATCACTATTCTAACTTTTTTAGCCAAATTTGTCACAAAGTGAACTCAGCATGAAAAATATTTCACGATCTGACTCTTTTAGCAACGCCATAGCCCGTGGCGTTTTTTCCCCAAATGAAAACGCCGAGCTAGCTAGCGTTGCGTTCCTGCTCAAAGAAGAAACGCCGAGGTAGCTCGCGTTGCGGACCAGGTAAGCAACGCCATAGGGCTCGGCGTTTCTTCGCTGGCACCCAGGCCACTCGTTGCCCCGTCGAGAGTTACTGGAGCAAACTGCTACTATGATTTTGACTACTCTGTAGTTGTAGACGTACTGGTGAGCCATAGGAGATGCAGTGGATTGATAGTATATGAAGTCACCACAACTGAAAGGCCTACTGCTAAGACGGAAGAGCACGAGAGAGACAGAAACTATATGCATTCATCTGTACAAATATTCAGAGAGTGTGTACAGCAGGAGGAGCCATTAGTCTACTATCCCTCCAAAGGTGACTCCTCTAGCTAAAGCACATGCAGCCATGCAACCTGAGACTAGGGCTAGTTTTACATAGAAATAGCGACGTGTGAGATAATCATGTAGGAGCAGCCGGCCTTCTCCAACAAAACCCATGTCTCGCCGTCGTCGCCGTCGTCATTGCCTGCAGCCGGGCTCGGCTGCAGCTCTGGGTGCTGGTACGCCGCTGGGCCAACCTACGATGCAGCAGGCGATGCCCTTACTCAAGACGGCGCGCGAGCCAGCCGTGGCTTCTCCTACCATGGACGTGCTGCATGCATATGCGGTGAAGCAGCAAACATTTGTGCACTGGCCGCAACTGCTACTGTTTCCTACATCGTCAGAAACGCCAAGGTCGGCCGGCCTTCTTAGAAACGCCAAGATAAAAACTGCTCCGTAACCAGGGCCTAGACGCCAAGCCGTATGGCGTTTCTTACCTGGCCAAAAACGCCATAAACTTCAGCGTTTCTTATCTGGTGAGAAACGCTAGCTACCTCGACGCTTCTTCTTTGGTCAAAAACGCTGGCTAGCTCAGCGTTTCTATGTTGGACAGAAACGCCGCGGGCTATAGCGTTGCTAAAAGGGTCAGATCGTGAAATACTTTCACGTCGAGTTCATTTTGTGACAAAGTTCGTTCAAAGGGTCAAAATAGTGAAAAAGGCCGTGGGTGGGCTGCTTTTTTATCGGGTCGGTTCGGGAACATCTCGTAACCCCTATATAGGCCTGACGTGATCCAAATAGTTATTTTGATCCCAGAATCAGAATAGTGTTGTCCTATATATAGAGGACAACACTATTCTAATCCTAGGATTAGAATAGTTATTTGGATGACAACCAGCCCTATAAGGGCCCGATGGACCCCTCCCGAACTTCCCGACGCCAACTGCCCGAACCCCCACCTCCCGACCAGGTGGCCGACCAGGATCCCAACCCCCCCATCGGGATCCCTCCCCACGTCGCCTCCCCTCTCCTCCCCTCGAGTAGCTGCCAACCCCCGCCTCTGCCAGGACTCGTCGCCGGCGACCGGATCTAGCTCCTCCATCGCCGTCCCCTCCGTCGCCACCTCTTGTCCGACAGCCGGCGCGGGCGAGCGAGCAACGACGGACGCCGCCGCGAGGGAGTCCGCATCGCCTGGAGCCGGCGAAGCCGCTGGATTTCTGCGACGAACCGCTGCCATGGACTTCCGAAAGCCTCCTCCTTGTTCCATCCTCACCACCCGACTGCTTAGCAGAGCTGATGACGGCCAAGGCGCAACCTACGACGAACGGCGCGGCCATGGAAGCATCTCGGCGGCGGAGGCCGCATCGGTGGCGCCTTAAATCTAGCAATGGTAGATGAACTTCCTCCCTCTTGCCTACTCCTGCAATCTTGCCTTGCCTGACCTTCTTGCTTCGTGCAGATGAACTTCGCGCCCTCTGCAAGACATGGATTACCATGGAATTCCTCTCCTAGCTCTCCGACGAATTGCTCTCAAGGTGGTCTATCTACTGCTGGAAAAAGGTTGGCCGAACTTCTAGCCAAGGTATGGTTGAACTTCCTGCTGTCTGTTATTTTGTTTTAGCCATGTGAAGTTCTGGTAGTGTGTGAGCCTCAGTCCAGGCTAGAAACATTAAAAAATGTGCCTCATTCATATGTAAAAAACAATGTGAAGTTCAACTAGTAAGTTTGCTAGAGTTCAGGTTGGTATGTATCTGGTTGTGTGCAAAAAATAAAAGGAAAATAAAACATACAAATGATCACATGAAGGTCAGGTTGGTATGCACTAGTGGTTCAACCATTTAAACTCGTGAAGGTCAGGTTTTTTAACTATAGACAGTATTTCCCCTTTGCAAAAAGGAAGTTTAGTATGTGGAGATTGCTCAGTTCAGCTACATAAGAAATCAAAATAGTGTAGAATAAAGAAATGTGAGGTTCATTCTGTGAAGAGTGCTCAGTTCAGGTACACAAGTATGGGCAGATGCTCACCTCAGTTCAGAGTGTGATACTATCCTAGGGAAATAATATGTACATGAACACCACTGTTATATGAGAAGTTCAGGCTGTGAATAATGCTCAGTTCGGTTACACAGGTATAGGCAGATGTAGCTTGTGTGCTAACACATTTTTTATGGCAGCAAGATGAGAGACGCATGAAGAAGCTTAGAAGTTCCCAGCAGCAAGTACACAATCCTAAGCATGTACGCGTTGCGCGACCACCTCAATGGGTCACACCTCAAGCGCACCAACATCATTACCAACCTGCTCCACACCAAAATTATATGACACCCGAAACACATGCAGACTACCAAGACGCTGGGTCACAGCCCTATCTGCACCACTTTGCGCCTCCACCTAATTGGGTGACGCCGGAAATCCCTCGCGGATTCTCTGTATCCACAAGCAGACTTCCAAGCACACCGATGGAGGAGGGGGTTAGCTCAAGTCCTGCGTGTAACTCTAGAGGTTATCCTAGTGTGGCTCGTCAATGCCAAAGGGAAGCAACTAAACCGGATCCCAGGACAAATCCAACAGGAACACACACACGGAGGAGAGTGCTCTGCACACTACCGCCGTTGGACGCAACTGCTGCTGTTACAACTTAGAATTGTACGGGACATAAGGTAGATGGATTGCTTCACAGAACAAAAGAGCAAACCAAAACAAGGATCACAATACCTCCACAACCACCACAAGCAAAAAGACGCAAACGAGAGAGGCCATCTTCAGTCCTCCTTCCTCCTCGTGGTCCACCCCTGCATCCTGCTATGATAACTCCGCCGTGCCCCATCCCAGAGGGCTAGCAGCAGACTCCGGTGGAGTTGCGATCATACATGCACGTAAGTGAACAAAATTTAGGTATTTATATATGCATCTTGTATGATCTGCAAATTTTCTGCTCCCTCCAGGATAACAAGTTTATAAACTGCATTTTAACGTGTCGTTTGGATTATTTTTTCTTTTTCTGTAGATGCTGGATCTCCCGGATTATCTAATACCGAGACTAAAGATGTTATTCCAGAATGTAGAGAACGCAAGGGAATTTTATAACATATACGCCAGCCACGCTGGTTTTGGAATCAGGAAGACGGGAGAGAATGACAATCACAAGTATTTTGTTTGCGCGTTCCAAGGGAAACACACAACTTCTGTTTAGGAGGCTGACAGGAAGCGAAACAAAACATTGCAGAGGATAGGCTGCAATGCAAGAATGAGGGTGAAGGTGCAGGAGGATAACACATGTGTGGTAGTGGACATTGAGTACAATCATAATCACCACCTCGTGCAAACTGATGACATGCTGGTATTCTTGCACTCGCACAAGAATTATGACCCCACTATTTTGGAGTACGTAAAACTCCTGCAGTACCGTGATGTCAAGCACACAACAATCATGTCCATGCTATCTGAAAATGAAGATGGAAGCTACTTCCTAAGCATGACCGGACGAGACCTACTAAACCATTAAGTATTAAAAATGCACATACTGCAATGTACATAGCATCCTAAGTCACAACCCTTTGCTAGCAAAAATATGATTTGGATGATGTATTGAAACTTGTATCTTTCTTTAAAGACATGAATGCAATCAATGATGAGTTTTTCTATGACATACAAGTAGACAACGACAAATCAGTTAAAAACATTTTCTGGTCCAATGCAAGCTGCCGAGTAGCGTATCAAGACTTTGGAGATTGCGTAACATTCGACATAACTTACAAGACCAACATATTTCATATGCCTCTAGGAGTGTTTGTTGGAACAAACCATCGCTTGCAGTCAACGATATTTGTTGTTGCCCTGATCAGAGACGAAGAAGCAAAGTCATTCAAGTGGTTGTTCGATACATTTGTACGGTGCATGAACAACAAACCCCCAACTTGCATTCTAACAGGTAAGTTCAAAAAAAAAAACTCTACAAGTTTCATCAATTTTTCAGTCTATGGGTCTGTATTTGGCATAGATTAAAATAGCCCGCGAAATAGTCGCGATAGCTGCGCTATAGCTGCGTGAGAGCCTCGCCGCTAAGCTATGGCTGTTGCCGCGCAAACCTCAACATATCCCTATAAATGGCTCAAAAATCAGCAAAACCCTCCAAAATCATCACTCCCATCAGAAAATTTTCCGCTATTTGCCGCTATTGCCCGCTATGGCGGCCGCTACAGCTCCTGGGAGAGGCCGCCGCGAAATCATTTCTCCCGCGATTTTAATCCATGGTATTTGGGTACACTGGTTTTATCTGAAAATAATGTAAAGCAAACAGTTCAACCACTGTTAGCACAGAAGTCCAACAAACAGTACAAGAAGCAAAATTATATGTCACATGTTTAGAAAAATATAGTTCTGGATGTGAAGTTCAAATACAATAATCATAGAAGTTCAGGGACACTGCTGTAAGAAAAATATATATGAAACATGTTCAGAAAAAATATAGTTATGTATGTGAAGTTCAAGAACTGGTAACACATAAGTTCAACAACACTGCTGTAAGGAAAAATATATGTGACATTATTAGATAGTCTTGTGAAGTTCAAGTACTTGTACAACATAAGTTCAACAACATAGCTGTAAGGAAAAATATATGTGAAATTATTAGATAGTCCTACTGCTACCTGTGAAGTTCAAGTACTTGTACAACATAAGTTCACCATCAGCGCAAAGGAGCAATTTTCATTTTTTTAATTCATGCAGACCAGTGCCCGTCGATGGCGAAAGCTATACCACAATCATTCCCAAACACCGTCCACAAGCTATGCTGTTGGCACATCCTGAAGAAGTTCAAGGAATACCTCGCATTGATGTACAAAAAGTATAAAACATTCAAAGAGGAGTTTACAACAATCTTAAACTGGCCGCTAATGCCAACGGAGTTTGAAGCTGCCTAGGCTGCACTTGTGCAAAAGTACAACCTGCAGAACGACCATATGATGATGCGGCTGCGGAGTGATAGGAAAATGTGGATATCAGCATATTACAAGAACATTTTCTGTGCTAGAATGACTTCTACACAACGAAGCGAGAGAATGAATTGCGTGCTCAAGAGAGGGTTTGTCAAGGGGACCCATAACCTACATAAGTTTGCTAGGCGGGTAAATGCTTGCATACAAACTCGGATGCAGAAGGAGAACAAGCAAACAATGACCAGCATGGTATTAAGACAAAAAAACACCCCCATCATATTGTGACTTCCTTCAACATGTGCACTTTGTATTTAAAAAATGAAACCCATAACTCTGCTTCGGCTAATATCCTATTTTTTGACATGTGCAGACCAATCTTGTCACAAAACAACTTACGACTATGAGGAAGACATGGCTATCAAGTACACGAGAGCCGTGTACAGCGAGATGAGGACTAGGATGAGAAAAGCCACACTATTTCGCGCAAAGCCTACAACAGAGCCCACTAAGTACTTTGTGGACTACCACAACAAGGCTGGCCATGATGATGAAGAAAGATTTGCCTGGTCAAAGCATGAATTCTAGGTTGTGGCTGACCTAGATAATGAAATATACGAGTGTGAATGCAAGGTTTGGACACACACAGGTGAGTGGAAAAACAAACTCATTAAATAGCTAAACTAGTAGTATCATATAGAATATATGAAACTCATTGCTGGCTCACAAACTATGTATTCTGCATTCATCACAAAATGCAGGCCTGTTCTGCCTTCACATCATGAACATACTGGACTACCTAAAGCCTGACAAATTTCCAGACAAGTATATCCTCAAACGGTACACAAAGACTGCAAAATCACAGCCAACATTTGATACAAGGGACTACAACACAACTGCATCGGATGGCAACTCAAGACTATCGAATCAAGACATCTTGCTGCAGCTAAATTTGATGGTTAACAAGAAAGCGATGAGATGTGACCAGCAATATGACAGAGCCTTCTATGTTCTCAAGAGGCTCATGGAAGAACTTGATGCAATACATTCAGCAAATCGAGCGGATGCTGACGAAAGGATGGCTGAAGAGGATGCTGAAATTGAAGACGACCTTCAATACTATGAAGCTAAAATGCTTCGGACCGCTGCTCAAGCCAACCAATGCAAGCAGGGTGTTGACCAATTAATGCAGCAGCGGTAGCAAGAGACAATGAAACTGCCACTGTACTCCGAAACAAAGGGTAGGAAGAAACTTTTTGCAGCAAACAAAAGTGACAAGAGAGTCGTCGTGCTCGATGAGAATGGAGTGCCACTTGGACACATGCAATGTAGTGTGTGCAAAAAGGTTGCAGGACACAACAAACTCACCTGTCCAACACTCTTAGAAAGAAACGATGCCGAGCAGGTCAAGCAACCCAAAGTTCAAAAACAGCAGCCCAAAGTTATAGAACAAAACAAGGGAGCACACCCACAGAAAGCTGTTGGGGAACGTAGTAATTCAAAAAAATCCTACGATCACGCAAGATCTATCTAGGAGATGCATAGCAACGAGAGGAGATAGTGTGTCCACGTACCCTCGTAGACCAAAAGCGGAAGCGTTTACTAATGCGATTGATGTAGTCGAACGTCTTCACGATCCAAATACCGAACGCACGGCACCTCCGTGTTCTGCACACGTTCAGCATGATGACGTCCCTCGAGCTCTTGATCCAGTTGAGGACGAGGGAGAGTTTCGTCGGCATGACGGCGTGGCGACGGAGATGATGAAGTTACCGGCGCAGGGCTTCGCCTAAGCACTACGACGATACGACCGAGGAGTTAAACTGTGGAGGGGGGCACCGCACACGACTAAGACGATTGATCTTGTGTGTTCTAGGGTGCCCCCTGCCTCCGTATATTATGGAGGAGAGGGGGAGGCCGGCCGACCCCTATAGGGGATGCCAAGAGAGAGGAGTCCTACTAGGACTCCAAGTCCTAGTAGGATTCCACTTGGTGGAAGGGGGGAGAAGGAAGGAGAGGGAGAGGGAGTAGGAAAGGGGGGCGCCGATCCCTTCCCCTAGTCCAATTTGGACTGCTAGGGGGGCGCGGCCAGCCCCTTGTGGCCCTCCTCTCTCTCCACTAAGGCCCATCAAGGCCCATTAGTTCCCCCGGGGAGTTCTAATAACCCTCCGGCACTCCGATAGTTACCCGGTACCTCTCGGAACTCATCTGGTGTCCGAATAACATCATCCAATATATCATTCTTTATGTCTCGACCATTTCGAGACTCCTCGTCATGTCCATGATCTCATCCGGGACTCCGAACAAACTTCGTTCATCAAATCACATAACTCATAATACAAATCGTCATCGAACGTTAAGCGTGCGGACCATACGGGTTCGAGAACTATGTAGACATGACCGAGACACATCTCCGGTCAATAACCAATTGCGGAACCTGGATGCTCATATTGGCTCCTACATATTCTATGAAGATCTTTATCGGTCAAACCGCATAACAACATACGTTGTTCCCTTTGTCATCGGTATGTTACTTGCCTGAGATTCGATCCTCGGTATCATCATACCTAGTTCAATCTCGTTACCCGCAAGTCACTTTACTCATTCCGTAATACATCATCCCGCATAACTCATTAGTCACATTGCTTGCAAGGCTTATAGTGATGTGCATTACCGAGAGGGCCCAGAGATACCTCTCCGATACACGGAGTGACAAATCCTAATCTTGATCTATGCCAACCCAACAAACACTTTCGGAGACACCTGTAGAGCATCTTTATAATCACACATTTACGTTGTGACGTTTGATAGCACACAAGGTGTTCCTCCGGTATTCGGGAGTTGCATAATTCATAGTCAGAGGAACACGTATAAGTCATGAAGAAAGCAATAGCAATAAAACTAAATGATCATAATGCTAAGCTAACGGATGGGTCTTGTCCATCACATCATTCTCTAATGATGTGATCCCGTTCATCAAATGACAACACATGTCTATGGCTAGGAAACTTAACCATCTTTGATTAATGAGCTAGTCAAGTAGAGGCATACTAGGGACACTCTGTTTGTCTATGTATTCACACATGTACTAAGTTTCCGTTTTATACAATTCTAGCATGAATAATAAACATTTATCATGATATAAAGAAATACAAATAACAACTTTATTATTGCCTCTAGGGCATATTTCCTTCAGTCTCCCACTTGCACTAGAATCAATAATCTAGATTACATAGTAATGATTCTAACACCCATGGAGTCTTGGTGCTGATCATGTTTTGCTCATGGAAGAGGCTTAGTCAACGGGTCTGCAACATTCAGATCTGTATGTATTTTGCATACTTCTATGTCTCCCTCCTTGACAGGATCATGGATGGAATTAAAGCATCTCTTGATGTGCTTGGTTCTCTTCTGAAATCTGGATTCCTTCGCCAAGGCAATTGCTCCAGTATTGTCACAAAATATTTTCATTGGACTCGATGCACTAGGTATAACGCCTAGATCGGTTATGAACTCCTTCATCCAGACTCCTCCATTTGCTGCTTCCAAAGCAGCTATGTACTCCGCTTCACACGTAGATCCCGCCACGACGTTCTGCTTGGAACTGCACCAACTGACAGCTCCACCATTCAATATAAATACGTATCTGGTTTGCGACTTAGAGTCATCCAGATCAGAGACAAAGCTTGCATCGACGTAACCATTTACGACGAGCTCTTTGTCACCTCCATAAACAAGAAACATATCCTTAGTCCTTTTCAGGTATTTCAGGATGTTCTTCACCGCTGTCCAGTGATCCACTCCTGGATTACTTTGGTTCCTCCCTACTATACTTATAGCAAGGCACACATGAGGTCTGGTACACAACATTGCATACATGATATAACCTATGGCTGAAGCATAGGGAATGACTTCCATTTTCACTCTATCTTCTGCAGTGGTCGGGCATTGAGTCTCACTCAACTTCACACCTTGTAACACAAGCAAGAACCCTTTCTTTGACTGATCCATTTTGAACTTCTTAAAAAATTTACCAAGGTATGTGCTCTGTGAAAGTCCAATTAAGCATCTTGATCTATCTCTATAGATCTTGATGCCCAATATATAAGCAGCTTCACCGAGGTCTTTCATTGAAAAATTCTTATTCAAGTATCCTTTTATGCTATCCAGAAATTATGTATCATTTCCAATCAACAATATGTCATCCACATATAATATTAGAAATGCTACAGAGCTCCCACTCACTTTCTTGTAAATACAGGCTTCTCCAAAAGTCTGTATAAAACCATATGCTTTCATCACACTATCAAAGCGTATATTCCAACTCCGAGAGGCTTGCACCAGTCCATAAATGGATCGCTGGAGCTTGCACACTTTGTTAGCACCTTTAGGATCGACAAAACCTTCTGGTTGCATCATATACAACTCTTCTTTAAGATATCCATTAAGGAATGCAGTTTTGACATCCATTTGCCAAATTTCATAATCATAAAATTCGACAATTGCTAACATGATTTGGACAGACTTACGCATCCCTACGGGTGAGAAGGTCTCATTGTAGTCAACTCCTTGAACTTGTCGAAAACCTTTCGCAACAAGTCGAGCTTTGTAGACATTAACATTACCGTCAGCGTCAGTCTTCTTCTTGAAGATCCATTTATTCTCTATGGCTTGTCGATCATCGGGAAAGTCAACCAAAGTCCACACTTGTTCTCATACATGGATCCCATCTCAGATTTCATGGCCTCAAGCCATTTTGCGGAATCTGGGCTCATCATCGCTTCCTCATAGTTCATAGGTTCGTCATGGCCTAGTAACATGACTTCCAGAACAAGATTACCGTACCACTCTGGTGCGGAACGTACACTAGTTGACCTACTAGGTTCGGTAGTAACTTAATCCGAAGTTTCATGATCATCATCATTAACTTCCTCACTAATTGGTGTAGGCATCACTGGAACTGATTTCTGTGATGAACTACTTTCCAATTCGGGAGAAGCTACAATTACCTCATCAAGTTCTACTTTCCTCCCACTCACTTCTTTCGAGAGAAACTCCTTCTCTAGAAAGGATCCATTCTTAGCAACGACTATCTAGCCTTCGGATTTGTGATAGAAGGTGTACCCAACAGTCTCCTTTGGGTATCCTATGAAGACACATTTCTCCGATTTGGGTTCGAGCTTATCAGGTTGAAGCTTTTTCACATAAGCATCACAGCCCCAAACTTTAAGAAATGACAGCTTAGGTTCCTTGCCAAACCACAGTTCATATGGTGTCGTCTCAACGGATTTAGATGGTGCCCTATTTAACGTGAATGCATCCGTCTCTAAAGCATAACCCCAGACGATAGCGGTAAATCAGTAAGAGACATCATAGATCGCACCATATCTAATAAAGTACGATTACAACATTCGGACACACCATTATGTTGTGGTGTTCCAGTTGGCGTGAATTGCGAAACTATTCGACATTGTTACAGATGAAGACCAAACTCATAACTCAAATATTCTCCTCCACGATCAGATCATAGAAACTTTATTTTCTTGTTACGATGATTTTCCACTTCACTCTGAAATTCTTTAAACTTTTCAAATGTTTCAGACTTTTGTTTCATTAAGTAGATATACCCATATCTGCTCAAATCATCTGTGAAGGTCAGAAATTAACGATACTCGCCGCGAGCCTCAACACTCATCGGACCGCATACATCAGTATGTATTATTTCCAATAAGTCAGTTGCTCGCTCCATTGTTCCAGAGAATGGAGTCTTAGTCATCTTGCCCATGAGGCATGGTTCGCAAGCATCAAGTGATTCATAATCAAGTGATTCCAAAAGCCCATCAACATGGAGTTTCTTCATGCGCTTTACACCAATATGACCTAAACGGCAGTGCCACAAATAAGTTGCACTATCATTATTAACCTTGCATCTTTTGGCTTCAATATTATGAATATGTGTATCACTACAATCAAGATTCAATAGAAATAGACCACTCATCAAGGGTGCATGACCATAAAAGATATTACTCATATAAATAGAACAACCATTATTCTCTAATTTAAATGAATAACCGTCTCGCATCAAACAAGATCCAGATATAATGTTCATGCTCAACGCTGGCACCAAATAACAATTATTCAGGTCTAAAACTAATCCCGACGGTAGATGTAGAGGTAGCATGCCGACGGCGATCACATCGACTTTGGAACCATTTCCCACACGCATTGTCACCCCATCCTTAGCCAATCTTCGTTTAATCTGTAGCCCCTGTTTCGAGTTGCAAATATGAGCAACAGAACCAATATGAAATACCCAGGCGCTACTATGAGCATTAGTAAGGTACACATCAATAACATGTATATCAAATATACCTTTCCTTTGCCATCCTTCTTATCCGCCAAATACTTGGGCAAGTTCCGCTTCCAGTGACCAGTCCCTTTGCAGTAGAAGCACTCAGTTTCAGGCTTAGCTCCAGACATGGGCTTCTTCACTTGAGTAGCAACTTGCTTGTCGTTCTTCTTGAAGTTCCCCTTCTTCCCGTTGCCCTTTTTCTTCAAACTAGTGGTCTTGTTAACCATCAACACTTGATGCTCCTTCTTGATTTCTACCTCCGCAGCCTTTAGCATTGCGAAGAGCTCGGGAATTGTCTTTTCCATCCCTTGTATATTCTAGTTCAGCACGAAGCCTTTATAGCTTGGTGGCAGTGCTTGAAGAACTCTGTCAATGACACTATCATCAAGAAGATTAACTCCCAGCTGAGTCAAGTGGTTATGGTACGCAGACATTCTGAGTATGTGTTCACTGACAGAACTATTCTCCTCCATTTTGCAGCTATAGAACTTGTTGGAGACTTCATATCTCTCAACTCGTGCATTTGCTTGAAATATTAACTTCAACTCCTGGAACATCTCATATGCTCCATGACGTTCAAAACGTCGTTGAAGTCCCGATTCTAAGCCATAAAGCATGGGACACTGAACTATCGAGTAGTTATAACCACGTGACTGCCAGGCATTCATAATGTCTGTAGTTGCTGGCGCAGGTGGTACACCTAGTGGTGCTTCCAGGACATAATTCTTCTGTGCAGTGCTACCTCTTGAGCACTGCGTTGGTTTTCCCTTGAATAGGAAAGGGTGATGCAGCAAAGTAGCTTAAGTATTTCCCTCAGTTTTTGAGAACCAAGGTATCAATCCAGTAGGAGGCCACGCACGAGTCCCTCGCACCTACACAAACAAATAAATCCTCGCAACCAACGCAATAAAGGGGTTGTCAATCCCTTCACGGTCACTTACGAGAGTGAGATCTAATAGATATGATACGATAATATTTTTGGTATTTTTATGATAAAGATGCAAAGTAAAGAAAACAAAATAAAAACGGCGCCAGAAATAGCTTGTTGTCGGGAGATTAATATAATGGAAAATAGACCCGGGGCCATAGGTTTCACTAGTGGCTTCTCTCGAGAGCATAAGTATTACGGTGGGTGAACAAATTACTGTTGAGCAATTGATAGAATTGAGCATAGTTATGAGAATATCTAGGTATGATCATGTATATAGGAATCACATCCGAGACAAGTAGACCGACTCCTGCCTGCATCTACTACTATTACTCCACACATCGACCGCTATCCAGCATGCATCTAGAGTATTAAGTTCATAAGAACAGAGTAACGCTTTAAGCAAGATGACATGATGTAGAGGGATAAACTCATGCAATATGATATAAACCCCATCTTGTTATCCTCGATGGCAAAAATACAATACGTGCCTTGCTGCCCCTACTGTCACTGGGAAAGGACACCGCAAGATTGAACCCAAAGCTAAGCACTTCTCCAATTGCAAGAAAGATAAATCTAGTAGGCCAAGCCAAACTGATATTTCAAAGAGACTTGCAAAGATAACCAATCATACATAAAAGAATTCAGAGAAGATTCAAATATTTTTCATAGATAAACCTTATCATAAACCCACAATTCATCGGTCTCAACAAACACACCGCAAAAGAAGATTACATCGAATAGATCTCCACAAGAGAGGGGGAGAACATTGTATTGAGATCCAAAAAGAGAGAAGAAGCCATCTAGTTAATAACTATGGACCTGAAGGTCTGAAGTAAACTACTCACACTTCATCGGAGAGGCTATGGTGTTGATGTAGAAGCCCTCCGTGATCGATGCCCCCTCCGGCGGAGTTCCGGAACAGGCCCCAAGATGGGAACTCACGGGTACAGAAGGTTGCGGCGGTGGAATTAGGTTTTTGGCTCCGTATCTGGTAGTTTGGGGGTACGTAGGTATATATAGGAGGAAGAAGTACGTCGGTGGAGCAACGTGGGGCCCACGAGGGTGGAGGGCGCGCCCTGGGGGGTAGGCGCGCCCCCTACCTCGTGCCCTCCTGGTTGATGTCTTGACGTAGGGTCCAAGTCCTCTGGATCACGTTCGTTCCGAAAATCACGTTCCAGAAGGTTTCATTCCGTTTGGACTCTGTTTGATATTCTTTTTCTGCGAAACTCTGAAATAGGCAAAAAACATCAATTCTGGGCTGGGCCTCCGGTTAATAGGTTAGTCCCACAAATAATATAAAAGTGTATAATAAAGCCCAAGAATGTCCAAAACAGAATATAATATAGCATGGAACAATCAAAAATTATAGATACGTTGGAGACGTATCAAGCATCCCCAAGCTTAATTCCTGCTCGTCCTCGAGTAGGTAAATGATAAAAACAGAATTTTTGATGTGGAATGCTACTTGGCATAATTTCAATGTAATTCTTCTTAATTGTGGTATGAATATTCAGATCCGAAAGATTCAAGATAAAAGTTCAATATTGACATAAAAGTAATAATACTTCAAGCATACTAACTAAGCAATTATGTCCTCTCAAAATAACATGGCCAAAGAAAGTTCATCCCTACAAAATCATATAGTTTAGTCATGCTCCATTTTCATCACACAAGAATGGTCTCATCATGCACAACCCCGTTGACAAGCCAAGCAATTGTTTCATACTTTAGTAATCTCAAACTTTTTCAACCTTCACACAATACATGAGCGTGAGCCATGGATATAACACTATGGGTGGAATCGAATATAATGATGGGGGTTATATGGAGAAGACAAAAAAGGGAGAAAGCCTCACATCAACGAGGCCAATCAATGAGCTATGGAGATGCCCATCGATTGATGTTAATGCTAGGAGTAGGGATTGCCATGCAACGGATGCACTAGAGCTATAAATATATGAAAGCTCGACAAAAGAAACTAAGTGTGTGTGCATCCAACTTGCTTGCTCACGAAGACGTAGGGCATTTGAGGAAGCCCATTGTTGGAATATATAAGCCAAGTTCTATAATGAAAAATTCCCACTAGTATATGAAAGTGACAAAACAAGAGACTCTCTATCATGAAGATTATGGTGCTACTTTGAAGCACAATGGTGGTAAAAGGATAGTAACATTGTCCCTTCTCTCTTTTTCTCTCATTTTTTTGGGCCTTCTTCGCCTTTCTCTTTTTTTCCTCACTTGGGACAATGCTCTAGAAAATGATGATCATCACACTTCTATTTATTTACAACTCAATGATTACAACTGGATACTAGAACAAAGTATGACTCTATATGAATGCCTCCGGCGGTGTACCGGGATATGCAATGAACCAAGAGTGACATGTATGAAAGAATTATGAATGGTGGCTTTGCCACAAATACTATGTCAACTACATGATCATGCTAAGCAATATGACAATGATGAACGTGTCATGATAAACGAAACGGTGGAAAGTTGCATGGCAATATATCTCGGAATGGCTATGGAAATGCCATAATGGGTAGGTATGGTGGCTGTTTTGAGGAAGATATAAGGAGGTTTATGTGTGAAAGAGCGTATCATATCACGGGGTTTGGATGCACCGGCGAAGTTTGCACCAACTCTCAATGTGAGAAAGGGCAATGAACGGTACCGAAGAGGCTAGCAATGATGGAAAGGTGAGAGTGCGTATAATCCATGGACTCAACATTAGTAATAAAGAACTCACATACTTATTGCAAAAATCTAAAAGTCATCAAAAACAAAGCACTACGCGCATGCTCCTAGGGGGATAGATTGGTAGGAAAAGACCATCGCTCGTCCCCGACCGCCACTCATAAGGAGGACAATCAAAGAACACCTCATGTTTCAAATTTGTTACATAACGTTTACCATACGTGCATGCTACGGGACTTGCAAACTTCAACGCAAGTATTTCTCAAATTCACAACTACTCAACTAGCACAACTTTGATATCACTACCCCCATGTGTCAAAACAATCATCAAGCATCAAACTTCTCTTAGTATTCAACACACTCATAAGAAAGTTTTTACTAGTCTTCAATACCTAGCATATTAGGATTATTTAAGAAAATTACCATGCTGTTTAAGACTCTCAAAATAATCTAAGTGAAGCATGAGAGAATAATAGTTTCTATAAAACAAAACCACCACCGTGCTCTAAAAGATATAAGTGAAGTACTAGAGCAAAAACTATATAACTCAAAAGATATAAGTGAAGCACATAGAGTATTCTAATAATTTCCGAATCATGTGTGTCTCTCTCAAAAGGTGTGTACAGAAAATATGAATGTGGTAAACTAAAAAGCAAAGACTCAAATCATACAAGACGCTCCAAGCAAAACACATATCTTGTGGTGAATAAAAATATAGCTCCAAGTAAAGTTACCGATGGAAGTAGACGAAAGAGGGGATGCCTTCCGGGGCATCCCCAAGCTTTGGCTTTTTGGGGTCCTTAGATTATCTTGGGGTGCCATGGGCATCCCCAAGCTTAGGCTCTTGCCACTCCTTGTTCCATAATCCATCAAATCTTTTACCCAAAACTTGAAAACTTCACAACACAAAACTTAACAGAAAATCTCGTGAGCTCCGTTAGCGAAAGAAAACAAAACACCACTTCAAGGTACTGTAATGAACTCATTATTTATTTATATTGGTGTTAAACCTACTGTATTCCAACTTCTCTATGGTTTATAAACTATTTTACTAGCGATAGATTCATCAAAATAAGCAAACAACACACGAAAAACAGAATCTGTCAAAAACAGAACAGTCTGTAGTAATCTGTAACTAACGCGAACTTCTGGAACTCCAAAAGTTCATCCAAAATAGGACGATCTAGACAATTTGTTTATAGGTCATCAGAAATTGGAATCAATATTTTATCACGTTCTGGTGATTTTTAACAATTATTTTCGTGAACAGAAAGTTTCTGGAATTTACAGCAAGATCAAATAACTATCATCCAAGAAGATCCTATAGGTTTAACTTGGCACAAACACTACTTAGAACATAAAAAAAAGTCTAAACAGAGGCTAGATCAAATATTTATTCCTAAACAGAAGCAAAAAGTAAAAAAACTAAAAATAGAATTGGGTTGCCTCCCAACAAGCGCTATCGTTTAACGCCCCTAGCTAGGTATAAAATCAAGGATAGATCTAGGTATTGCCATCTTTGGTAGGCAATCCATAAGTGGCTCTCATAATAGATTCATAAGGTAATTTTATTTTCTTTCTAGGGAAGTGTTCCATGCCTTTCCTTAACGGAAATTGGAATCTAATATTCCCTTCCTTCATATCAATAATTGCACCGATCATTCTAAGGAAAGGTCTACCAAGAATAATAGGACATGAAGGATTGCAATCGATATCAAGAACAATAAAATCTACGGGCACATAGTTCCTATTTGCAACAATAAGAACATCATTAATTCTTCCCATAGGTTTCTTAATGGTGGAATCCACAAGGTGCAAGTTTAAAGAGCAATCATCAAATCACGGAAACCTAACAAATCGCACGAAGTCTTTGGAATCGTGGAAACACTAGCACCCAAATCACACAAAGCATAGCATTCATGATCTTTAATTTTAATTTTAATAGTAGGTTCCCACTCATCATAGAGTTTTCTAGGGATAGAAACTTCCAACTCAAGATTTTCATCATAAGATTGCATCAAAGCATCAACGATATCTTTAGTAAAAGCTTTATTTTGACTATAAGCATGAGGAGAATTTAGCACAGATTGCAACAAGGAAATACAATCTATCAAAGAGCAATTATCATAATTAAATTCCTTGAAATCCAAAATAGTGGGTTCATTAATATCTAGAGTCTTGATCTCTTCAATACCACTTTTACCAATTTTTGCATTAAGATCTAAAAACTCCGAATTTTTGGAACGCCTTCTAGATAAAGGTGGATCATATTCAGTCCCATCATTATCAAGATTCATATTTCTAAACAAAGATTTAATAGGGGACACATCAATAACTTTTAGATCTTGATCTTTATTTTCATAGGAACTAGAAGAACATGCTTTTACAAAGCAATCTTTCTTAGCATGCATCCTAGCGGTTCTTTCTTTGCACTCATCAATGGAAATTCTCATGGCTTTGAGAGACTCATTGATATCATGCTTAGGTGGAATAGATCTAAGTTTCAAAGAATCAACATCAAGAGAAATTCTATCAACGTTCCTTGCCAATTCATCAACTTTAAGCAATTTTTCTTCGAGCAAAGCATTGAAATTCTTTTGTGAATTCATAAACTCCTTAACACTAGTTTCAAATTCAGAGGGCATCTTATTAAAGTTCCCATAAGAATTGCTGTAGGAATTACCATAATTATTAGAGGAATTACTAGGATAAGGCCTAGGATTAAGGTTTCCTCTACACGCATTGTTACCAAAATTATTCCTACCAACAAAATTTACATCCATAGATTCATTATTATTCTCAATCAAAGTAGAGAAAGGCATATCATTAGGATCAGAAGAAACACTCTTAGTAGCAAATAATTTCATAAGTTCATCCATCTTTCCCCTCAAAACATTAATTTCTTCTATCGCATGCACCTTTTTACTAGTAGATCTTTCAGTGTGCCATTGAGAATAATTAACCATAATATTATCTAGGAGTTTAGTAGCTTCTCCTAAAGTGATTTCCATAAAAGTTCCTCCCGCGGCCGAGTCTAGAAGATTTCTAGAAGCAAAATTCAATCCGGCATAAATTTTTTGTATAATCATCCACAAATTCAAACCATGTGTAGGGCAATTACGTATCATTAATTTCATCCTCTCCCAAGTTTGTGCAACATGTTCATGATCAAGTTGCTTAAAATTCATAATATCATTTCCAAGAGAGATGATCTTAGCGGGAGGAAAATATTTAGAGATAAAAGCATCTTTGCACTTATTCCTAGAATCAATACTATTTTTAGGAAAAGACGAAAACCAAGCTTTAGCACGATCTCTAAGCGAAAAAGGAAGTAGCTTCAATTTAACAATATCATTGTCCACATCTTTCTTCTTTTGCATATCACACAAATCAACGAAGCTATTTAGATGGGTAGCGGCATCTTCACTAGGAAGGCCGGCAAATTGATCTTTCATGACAAGATTCAACAAAGCAGCATTGATATCACAAGATTCAGTATCAGTAAGAGGAGCAATCGGAGTGCTAAGGAAATCATTGTTGTTGGTATTCGTGAAGTCACACAATTTAGTATTGTCTTGAGCCATCGTGACAAGCAAGCAATCCAACACACGAGCAAACAAGAGACGGGCAAAAAGAGGCAAACGGAAAAGAGGCGGACGGAAAAGAGAGGGCGAATAAAACGGCAAGGGTAAAGTGGGGGAGAGGAAAACAAGAGGCAAATGGCAAATAATGTAATGCCGGAGATAAGGGTTTGTGATGGGTACTTGGTATGTTGACTTTTGCGCAGACTCCCCAGCAACGGCGCAAGAAATGGCTCATTGACGGGAGTCAAATCTTAACTTGACTTCGCATAAGCCTCCCTGGAAACGGCGCCAGAAATCCTTCTTGCTACCTCTTGAGCACTGCGTTGGTTTTCCCTTGAAGAGGAAATGGTGATGCAGCAAAGTAGCGTAAGTATTTCCCTCAGTTTTTGAGAACCAAGGTATCAATCCAGTAGGAGGCCACTCACGAGTTCCTCGCACTACACAAACAAATAAATCCTCGCAACCAACGCAATAAAGGGGTTGTTAATCCCTTCACGGTCACTTACGAGAGTGAGATCTGATAGATATGATAAGATAATATTTTTGGTATTTTTATGATAAAGATGCAAAGTAAAGAAAACAAAATAAAAACGGCGCCAGAAATAGCTTGTTGTCGGGAGATTAATATAATGGAAAATAGACCCGGGGCCATAGGTTTCACTAGTGGCTTCTCTCAAGAGCATAAGTATTACGGTGGGTGAGCAAATTACTGTTGAGCAATTGATAGAATTGAGCATAGTTATGAGAATATCTAGGTATGATCATGTATATAGGCATCACGTCCGAGACAAGTAGACCGACTCCTGCCTGCATCTACTACTATTACTCCACACATCGACCGCTATCCAGCATGCATCTAGAGTATTAAGTTCATAAGAACAGAGTAACGCTTTAAGCAAGATGACATGATGTAGAGGGATAAACTCATGCAATATGATATAAACCCCATCTTGTTATCCTTGATGGCAACAATACAATACGTGCCTTGCTGCCCCTACTGTCACTGGGAAAGGACACCGCAAGATTGAACCCAAAGCTAAGCACTTCTCCCATTGCAAGAAAGATCAATCTAGTAGGCCAAACCAAACTGATAATTCGAAGTGACTTGCAAAGATAACCAATCATACATAAAAGAATTCAGAGAAGATTCAAATATTGTTCATAGATAAACTTGATCATAAACCCACAATTCATCGGTCTCAACAAACACACCGCAAAAGAAGATTACATCGAATAGATCTCCACAAGAGAGGGGGGGAACATTGTATTGAGATCCAAAAAGAGAGAAGAAGCCATCTAGCTAATAACTATGGACCCGAAGGTCCGACGTAAACTACTCACACTTCATCGGAGAGGCTATGGTGTTGATGTAGAAGCCCTCCATGATCGATGCCCCCTCCGGCGGAGCTCCGGAACAGGCCCCAAGATGGGATCTCACGGGTACAGAAGGTTGCGGCGGTGGAATTAGGTTTTTGTCTCCGTATCTGGTAGTTTGGGGGTACGTAGGTATATATAGGAGGAAGAAGTACGTCGGTGGAGCAACATGGGGCCCACGAGGGTGGAGGGCGGGCCCGGGGGGGTAGGCGCGCACCCCTACCTCGTGCCCTCCTGGTTGATGTCTTGACATAGGGTCCAAGTCCTCTGGATCACGTTCGTTCCGAAAATCACGTTCTCGAATGTTTCATTCCATTTGGTCTCCGTTTGATATTCTTTTTCTGCAAAACTTTGAAATAGGCAAAATCCAGCAATTCTGGGCTGGGCCTCCGGTTAATAGGTTAGTCCCAAAAATAATATAAAAGTGTATAATGAAGCCCAATAATGTCCGAAACAGAATATAATATAGCATGGAACAATAAAAAAAATTAGATACGTTGGAGACGTATCATGCAGCAATGAGGATAATCCTCAAGTTACGGACCCGGTCCGTGTAATTGCTACCATCAACTTTCAACTTAGCTTTCTCTAGGAACGCATTAAAATTCAAGGGAATGGTAGCACCGGCCATTGATCTACAACAAAATAGACATGCTAAAATGACCAGGTACTTAAGAACTCCCACTTAGATAGACATCCCTCTAGTCATCTAAATGGTCACATGATCCATATCAACTAAACCATGTCCGATCATCACATGAGATGGAGTAGTTTTCAATGGTGAACATCTCTATGTTGATCATATCTACTATATGATTCATGTTAGCCCTTTCGGGATCAGTGTTCCGAGGACATATCTGCATATGCTAGGCTCGTCAAGTTTAACCCGAGTATTCTGCGCGTGCAAAACTTTCTTGCACCCGTTGTATGTGAACATAGAGCTTATCACACCCGATCATCACGTGGTGTCTCGGCATGACGAACTGTAGCAACGGTGCATACTTAGGGAGAACACTTATACCTTGAAATTTAGTGAGGGATCATCTTGTAATGCTACCGCCGTACTAAGCAAAATAAGATGCATTAAAGATAAACATCACATGCAATCAAAATATGTGACATGATATGGCAATCATCATCTTGTGCCTTTGATCTCCATCTTCAAAGCACCGTCATGATCTCCATCGTCACTGGCTTGACACCTTCATCTCCATCGTAGCATCGTTGTCGTCTCACCAACTATTGCTTCTACGACTATCGCTACCGCTTGGTGATAAAGTAAAGCAATTACATGGCGATTGCATTTCATACAATAAAGCGACAACCATAAGGCTCCTGCCCGTTGCCGATAAAGGTTACAAAACATGATCATCTCATACAACAATTTATATCTCATCATGTCTTGACCATATCACATCACAACATGCCCTGCAAAAATAAGTTAGACGTCCTCTACTTTGTTGTTGCAAGTTTTACGTGGCTGCTACGGGCCTCTAGCAAGAACCGTTCTAACCTACGCATCAAAACCACAACGATTTTTCATCAAGTGTGTTGTTTTAACCTTCAACAAGGACCGGCCGTAGTCAAACTCGATTCAACTAAAGTTGGAGAAACAGACACTCGCTAGCCACCTGTATGCGAAGCACGTCGGTAGAACCAGTCTCATGAATGCGGTCATGTAATGTCGGTCCGGGCTGATTCATCCAACAATACCGCCGAATCAAAGTAAGATGTTGGTGGTAAGTAGTATGACTATTATCGCCCACAACTCGCTGTGTTCTACTCGTGCATATATGATCTACGCATAAACCTGACTCTGATACCACTGTTGGGGAACGTAGTAATTCAAAAAAATTCCTACGATCACGCAAGATATATCTAGGAGATGCATATGAACGAGCGGGGAGAGTGTGTCCACGTACCCTCGTAGACTGAAAGCGGAATCGTTTAGTAACGCGGCTGATGTACTCGAATGTCTTCACGATCCAACCGATCCAAGTACCGAACGTACAGCACCTCCGTGTTCTGCACAAGTTCAGCACGATGACGTCCCTCGAGCTCTTGATCCAGTTGAGGACGAGGGAGAGTTTCATCGGCATGACGGCGTGGCGACGGACATGATGAAGTTACCAGCGCAGGACTTCGCCTAAGCACTACGACGATATGACCGAAGTGTTAAACTGTGGAGGGGGCCACCACACACGGCTAAGACGATTGATCTTGTGTGTTCTAGGGTGCCCCCTGCCTCCGTATATAAAGGAGGACACGGGGAGGCCGGCCGGCCCCTGTAGGGCACGCCAAGAGAGAGGAGTCCTACTAGGACTCCAAGTCCTAGTAGGATTCCAGTTGGTGAAAGGGGGAAGAAGGAAGGAGAGGGAGAGGGAGTAGGAAAGGGGGGCGCCACCCCCTTCCCCTAGTCCAATTCGGACTGCTAAGGGGGGCGCGCGTCCAGCTCCTTGCGGCCCTCCTCTCTCTCCACTAAGGCCCATTAGTTCCCCCGGGGGGTTCCGATAACCCTCCGGAACTCCGAAAGTTACCCGGTACTTCACGGAACTCATCCAGTGTCCGAATAACATCGTCCAATATATCATTCTTTATGTCTCAACCATTTCGAGACTCCTCGTCATGTCCATGATCTCATCTAAGACTCCGAACAAACTTCGGTCATCTAATCACATAACTTATAACACAAATCGTCATCGAACGTTAAGAGTGCGGACCCTACGGGTTCGAGAACTATGCAGACATGATCGAGACACATCTCCGGTCAATAACCACTAGCAGAACCTGGATGCTCAAATTGGCTCCTACATATTCTACGAAGATCTTTATCGGTCAAACCGCATAACAACATACGTTGTTCCCTTTGTCATCGATATGTTACTTGCCCGAGATTCGATCGTCAGTATCGTCATACCTAGTTCAATCTCGTTACCAGCAAGTCTCTTTACTCGTTCGGTAATACATCATCCCGCAACTAACTCATTAGTCACATTGCTTGCAAGCCTAATAGTGATGTGCGTTACCGAGAGGGCCCAGAGATACCTCTCCAATACACGGAGTGAAAAATCCTAATCTTGATCTATGCCAACCCAACAAACACCTTCGAAGACACCTGTAGAGCATCTTTATAATCACACATTTACGTTGTGACATTTGATAGCACACAAGGTGTTCCTCCGGTATTCGGGAGTTGCATAATCTCATAGTCAGAGGAACATGTATAAGTCATGAAGAAAGCAATAGCAATAAAACTAAACGATCATAATGCTAGGCTAACGGATGGGTCTTGTCCATCACATCATTCTCTAATGATGTGATCCCGTTCATCAAATGACAACACATGTCTATGGCTAGGAAACTTAACCATCTTTGATTAACGAACTAGTCAAGTAGAGGCATACTAGGGACACTCTGTTTCTCTATGTATTCACACATGTACTAAGTTTCTGTTTAATACAATTCTAATTTGAATGATAAACATTTATCATGACATAAGGAAATATAAATAACAACTTTATTATTGCCTCTAGGGCATATTTCCTTCAAAAGCAAGCAGCAGGCTTTGTAGCATATGCAAGGAGTATGAACAACACAATGCAAGAACATGCCCGAAGCGCGCAGATGCTGAAAAGACAAGCCAAAAGCCAGAAAAGAAACAGAAAGCAAAACCTAGAGCCAGCAACAAGAAAGTGGTGGAAGATGAAGAGGAGGGTGAGGAAGACGAAGATGAAGACATCATTGAAGAAGAGGAAGAGGAAGAGGTACATGTCAAGCCAAAACCACTACAACCAAAGCCTAGTAGGAGCGCAAGGCTGATGAAAAGTTAGACTAGGTTAATTAAAGAAAGCAAACTTATGTCATGTCAATGTGCAGAATGTTATTCCACTTTTGAAACAGTATTTTAGGAGAAGCTTACTTGAAATTCTATTGTTGAAGTTTCAAAAAAATTATACAGTAGAAGTTCATGTAAGCTTACTGCATAAGTCTTCATATATTATGAGAGGAGGTGCTGGTGATGTATTGCATGAAAGAGCAAGCAGTAGTAAAATGAAAATATACATTGTGAAGTTCAAGTAATATTACTGCAGAAGTCCTGGTATATTATGAGAGGAAGTTCTGAGCTGGTGATGTATTCCATAAAAGTTCAAGCAGGAATAAAATGAAAATATACACTATGAAGTTCAAGTGAGCTTACAGTAGAAGTTCTGGTATATTATGATAGGTGGTGTTGTTGTATTCCATAAAAGAGCAAGCAGCAATAAAATGAAAAAAAATATACAATTTGAATTTCAGGTCAGCCTACAGAAGAAGTTCTAGTATATAAACTGATGTAGAAAAACATATGCTAGAAAAAATAAGTATTGTCGTGTGAACTAAGGTTAGCAAGCCTAAGACAACGCGTTCAGATATGAAGTTCTATTTGGATACGTGGAGAAGTTCACATAGAATGCCGACAAAAGATAAAGAAACATAAAGGAGTGTATGAGAATATTTTTGCACGAAGTTATAGTTGAAAACCATTCGCAGTTAAAAAATCACAAAAAGCACATATAGATTCTATGCAAAAGGCTACATATTGGTTGAGTTGAAAAACAACAATACATTACGCAACAGAAAAATTCTCTCCCTCTGAAACTAGCAGCCCAGCCAGATCTCAACACAGAAGTTCAAGTCAAATATCATATGTTGCGGCCAAAAATTAAACAACACAAAAAACCAGCAGTTCAACAATAACCCAGACAGAAGTTCAAGTACATATGCTGGGGAAAAACATGCAACACATGAATACTGAAAACGATGCAGTACATTGAAATTCACAAGCCAATCATTCTTCATACCAGATACATTTGTCCTCAATATCATAAATAACAGTGCTACAGCTATAGATACACAAATTACTAAACCATTCTTACAACCAAATCTTTACGAAATCGCTCCAATCATTATCAAGCCTAAATCTTTACGAAATCAAATCTACACTGAAACTAATGCTTCGAATTCACGGGCCCAAGGACTGGATCTAGGCAAGAAGCTCTACACGCACAATTTCATTCTTCTCGCTAAAGACTAGAGTGTGCATGAACTCGATCGGCCTTCCAGTCATTTGCAGCAGCCTGCAAACAAAAAATGAAAGGATGGTTTAGTAAAGGATAACTAAAACCACAACAGAAGCATCTCGGAAAATACACACAAGAAAAATGAAAGGATGATGAGACAAGAACAAGGACAAAACATACTTCCACATCACCAAAATCTTCAACAAGCTCATCGCCATCATATGTAGAGCAGAACTTCATGGCAAAGAAACCACAATCATTATTCACTTGCTTTGGAACATCAATAAAAGTCGGCCTCTTTGCAATATTCACCCAGTTAGGCTGCTTGCTCGCTTTTTACGCAGCCTTGCCGTACATCTCCTCGAGCAACCCAACAAATCTCTTGATCTACCAAAAATGAGAAATAAGATGAAATCAAAAACATCTTAACCAAAATAGTTAAGTTCGGTTAAATAAAGTGACACTTGAGTAAAATTCAGCTAAAGAATACCACAAGTTCAACTGTCAAATGATAGTCAGTTCAAGCAGTATTACCAAAACAGAGAAGAAAAATATTTTGTCAACAGAAGGCATAATAAACTTCGTGTCAAAAAGAGAATATGACGGGAGCTTCGGGCTAAGAAACACTCATGATATTTTGGCAGTCTCCATGGAAACTTGTTTGTGACATTCCCTTATTAGTGTAAGGAAGTGAATCAAGGATGTCAATGCTCCCACGATATCTATTCAGCACATACACACCTGGCTTGAAAAGTATTGAAAGTATCAGAAAAACCTGCCAAGAATGAAAGAAATGGTGAACACAAACTATAAAGCATAAGTATTGAAACAACCGAGCTGAACAAAAACTTCTTGACAAACTCAGCAAAAGGATGAACATAAAATTAAAAAACCAAGGGTTATGAAACCAGCTTTGCGTTAAGAAGGTCTTCTTCCTTGCGAACAAACATTGGGAGGAGTTTAACCGATTTTTTGCATCGAATTTTGGAACTGTTGCAGAGAAAAAATCATACAGCAGGCAGTACTGCATTCACAAAAACAGAATTAAAAACACCTCCCAAATGTCACTACACCAAAACTAGAGCAAAAAAGAGTGGTAGGGTTACAAAGAACTAAAACCTGTATGAAGTAGGGACTCAGCACAACCCTGTCAGCACAAGAGAAGATATCAGAGGTCTCCGGCTTATCCTTCCACAAGTTTATGAGATAATCCATTACGTCTCCTTCCATCTGATGTCCTTCACCGAAAAGAGTATAAAGGGCACGTCCTGTGAGGTCAATCACATGCCCAGGAATGGTAAACATGCAGTAGCTTGTGCTGCACATTTAAAAGGATGGGAAAAATATTAGAAGCGCAACTCCAACGCAAAGGAGAATGAATAAAAGTTCAGATACTATAACATCGGAAGTTCACAACAAGTAGCATGTCTGACAGCAACAAAAATAAGAAGAAAAACACTCACTCAGAATATTTCTTCAGACCATCTTCACTAAGCACATACTGTATCAAAATCCGGGCCTCGGATAGATGAGGGTAACTGTATTTATTTAGGGGAGCGACAACAGAACGCCACTTCAAAGGCAATCTTGATGCTCTCTTCGAGGAAGTTATGTTGCCAGACTCAACTGCCGGTTTTCTCCTGGTGATGACAACATTCTTCCCACCTCTCCCAACAACCGTACCAGCAGCAGATTTACCATTCTTTGGGTAAGCAATCTTCTCAAAATCATCATCCGACGAAATCACCTCTGCTTCAATTGCTTCGACTGCACCAACCTTCCTGGAGGAAGGGGTGTTTGGAGCAGCACAAATACCGACAGCCTGCTTCCCCAACTTGGAAGGAATAAGGGTTCGAGAGCTATCATCTTCTCTCGGAGTTGTACTCAAATATTCCTCCCTAGGCTGGTATTCCTGTGACCGAGGAATGAGTAGTGGTAATCGGTCAGGTCCAACGACTCAACTGTCAAGAAAAGAAAAGAAAAAAGAGACCAGTAAATATAACTGAAGTTTAGGGTACAACACAATGTACAGTCCAACTAATATAAATGACATGGTTACTACTCAAGCTGACCTAAAAAATGTGTTGAATTTAAAAACTAATGAAGTTCAGGCACAACCCAAGGCACAGCTCAAGATAAAAACTGATGAAATGGAAAACATTCAACTACAGCTAACAAAATCATAAAAAGGTATCTTCTCTGAAGTTCAAGTAGGAAAAATGCTGTTGTCCAAGTAAGCAATGAAAAGGAAAATAATACTGAAACGAAATACACAAGCAAAAAATAAAAAGATAACATTAAGTTCATGTAGAATAAGAGATGCAGTCCAAGTTTCAACACTTACATGTATAGTAGCCAAATAGATCATGGAAGTCTGTGTCAAACAAGTTAGAAGATGCAATTGAGTACAACCATGTCTTCCTGATATCCAAGATATTATCATGGGAATAGTTTGCAAGAACCCCTTCATGAAATGAATTAACATTTGTAAGCATGAAGAATCCGCAGTCGATACTGTCATCAAACAAAAAAAGAACAGTGTTAAAACAAAAGAAAGCCAAAGAATAAAAGACGTTGCAGCTTACGTACAACTACAATTAAGAAGAAGTGATAGAGAGAAAGTGGAACTCATACTTGTTAGTCTGCTGGGGGACATCAATCCAATCCAAAGGGAAATGATCAATAGAAAGATGACTGAAGGGTGTCTCCCTGTCATTGCTGGCATCCTTCCAAAGCTTCTTGATGTTATCAGTCATCCACCGAAATAGACGTACCACACAGTCATTATTTGGTCCATAGTAGGAGTCGAGAAGCTAGAATCTTGAATTCTTCAGGTCAAGAAATATCGAAACCCAATGACCAACACCACCCAAGTGAGAAGGAATTTCAGGTGGGTCAAAAGTGGGGAAAACAACCTAAAGCGGGATAAACACACAAAATCATTAAAAACTTAAAATTAATATCAACGGTACAAGAAAAATAAAACAATATAAACAAAGTTGATCATAGTGGAAACTAAATAAAGAGACAAAGAACAAGATATTGCTTACAGAATCATGCGCATCCATGCTATCTGGACCAGTCGCCAAGAAGTACTTCCTCACACGGGAATCAAAATGACCTCTGAAAATCTTGTCCTAAAATAATGCAGACAACAGCAACATATGAAAATACAACGAGATCAACAAGTTCTAACTAATATGGTAAAGAACAAAACACAAAAGAAATTACTATAGGGTTGACTTACACAAACCCAATACGGCAGGATGAGTTTATCTGATCCCTGGTATTTGGCGCGTAGACAATACAGTGCAACCTCAGCTACATTAGATCGAAGCATTCCGTGAGGAGAAAAAGATATTGCAACATCTTCAATGGTAGCTTCACACTCATTGTTTTGGAACATAATCTTTCATCTAAAACAATCAATAGAAAGTAAAATAAGTTCAGCATCAGGAACTCAAGAAGTTCATCACATATAAAAAGCACAGAAGTTCAGCTACATCACCAGGTAGTATAAAAAGCTAGATGTTCAGCACCAGAGAAGTAAAAAGAAGTTCAGCAACAGAGAGTAAAGAAGTTCATGTATGAAACCACAGGCAGTTCATAAAGGTAGATGGATATAAATTCTGACCAGCTGCACTCACCTCTTAGAACGATCATTCTTAAGCCTAGTTACACTAAAATAAAAGTCATCAACCTTCTTTCGAATGACAGCAAGTTCACTATCTGCTTAGCAAAAGAAATAGAAATTAAGAGCAACATACAAACACATAGATCACGACAGGAGCAACAAACAAAGACAAGCACATCTCAGCCGCTACACCACAAAGATAAAACCACAGGATTATAAACATCACAACCCATGCATTACAAACCTTCCCCCACATAAAAACAGGTTCACTTCACTTTATTTACAACCCACACGACAACGCTCAAACCCGAAGTTCAACTTGCACCACAAAGACAACACACAGGGTTATCATGGACTAAAACCAACAACAAAAGGCATGGGGATGGGGAAAGAAGAGAGAAGCATGCTCCTCTCTTTATGGATTCTTGCCTAGACCAGTTGCAGGACTGGAATGATCAATCTCCTCTCCCAAGTTATTGCTTTCAGTGTCTTCATCGTCATCTCCTGTAGACATTGTAGTGTCGTCGACAAGGACACCAGCAGAAGCTAGAGCAGCTAGAGAATCTGAAACAACAAAAACTGTTGGTTCTGCTGCAGGAGACTTCTCCGGGCCTGCAGCAGCACTACCAGTCTCAACAGTAGCCTCAACGGGATCTTTCTCCAAAATGATATCTCCAGCTGTCTTGCCCTGCTCAGCATCAAAAACCACAGCGCCGATGGACGACTGAGGTTCAGTTGGGTCCACCCCATCGGTGCAACCGGTGCCTGACATGGCCTTGTCTGCAACCTTCTCTGAAGGAACACTAGCATCATCATTCTGCAACAAGAAACAGAAAGTCATTACAAATGGGCACATAGTGATAAAAATGCAGAAACAAGTAAAATAAAAAATGAAACAAATGGACAAGAAAAATGGTACTTTATGATCACTGCCATGAACCTCATCAACTAATATATCACTTGCGGGAGCAGGTTCATGCACAGGGGCATTTGCACTTTCAGGTAAAACATCCTCCTCAACCCTAGCACCATCATTAATAGCCTACAAAAAAATCATATAGAACACAAATGTCTAATCAGCAGAAGTTCAGATTACATAATTAAAGAAGGTCAGCTATGACCACTAACACATAGTGGAAGTCCAAATACAGTAAACATAGAAGGTTAGATATCAAACTACTATAATACAAAAGGGAACAAAAAGGGCCAGTTATGGAAAGCTCAGAAGTTCAGACGCTATAGCCTTTGAAGTTCAGGTACTGTAAACAGAGAAGGTCGCCTAGGAAACACTAGTACTAAAAAAGAAGAAGTTTAGAACACATGAAATCAATAAGGGTCACCTATGACTAAAAACAGCAATAACTGAAAGCTAACAATGAACATTAATGCAAAGAACTATCAAAAGCCAACATAAACAAACCTCTTCGGTATGATCCACATGGCCTCCTTCACGACCCAAACGAACAGAATCTTGCCTCTGAATCTGTCTAACAACAACACTAGCCTCATCTACAAAAGGCTTGCAATGAGCATCCTGCATTTCCTTGAACATCCCAAAGCTAGTCCAGAGGTGGGAAGTGCTTTGACGAAGCTCATCAAGAAATCTAGCTTCAATTGACAAAACCTGCTTCGAAGACTCAGCATCAAAACCGTGGCCGGGAGGAAGAATCCCATCAACGCGACTAAGATGCTCAATAGTTGTCGGAACATGGGCCATCTCCCCACAAACAGTTTCCAGAAGACCATCAATCCTAACTAGGGAAAGATTGGCAGCATCAAACAAACCCTCGGAAGACACGCCACCTGTGGCACTCACATGGGCAGAAGAACCTCCTGGATCTACAGGGGGGCACCAGTATTGACATCCCGGGAGAATTCAAATCTTGGGGAAGTTCCACTCCCTAGGCTAGTGGTACGAGGCATAGTAAGAACAGGACGTTCGATACGCCTAAAGAACACAACCTCAGCGTGTGTCTTCCACTGCATACAAAACAAAATTCAACGCGTCAGCAAACAAATTAAGGAACATGGAAACAAAAATATAGAAGACAGTATCAGAAGTTCAAGTTAAGCTACACAGGAAACAATGATGCATAGAAACACTCACAGGTAGTTTCCCAAACACCCAGTTGGTTGGGTCATCATCACCCTTCTTCACCAAATCAGCCGCAGCAAGCTCAAGTAGCTTGGCCTGATCCATGAAATTGATGCGAGGGGTCCTCAAGTCAGAATTACGTGTCTTGCCAATGATAAGGCAGTCCAGATACATAAGAAGCGACGCAATGGCACAGCCTGTGACAGCTTTTCCTCTTCTAGTCCCTTGCTGATACCTAATAACAGCCCTTCGAATATCATCACAACCAACTAGCAATAGTCCATATTTGCCATATCTTCAAAGACAAGATTCTTAGCCATTGCTGCCTCCCTGGACACTCGTGTAGACGTACCAGGAATAACAACCTTCATGAAAAGAATGAGGTAAAACACCTGTAGAGCCAGATCATCCTTTGTTTCATCTTTCACAAGTTCCCCGAGGATATTCCGCAGATCCTTTGTCTTGATGTCGTCACTCCTAGCGTAGCCAAGTTTGGCCTTCAGCCTCATACAGCATCATCAAACCCATCCTCCGAGGGCCTAGGAGGGGTATGATCACCTTGAGGGAATCCAGAAAGATGGTGAACAACATCACTTGTAATACGCAGAACCTTGTTCGCCTCACCCATGTCCAGAATCATAGTTGAAGGGTCAATCCTCGTGTAGATGTTGCCCATCAAAGGACGAGAAATGTTGGAATCAACCTTCAAGTCAAACACACAACCAAAACCAGCCTTGGTAACCCTAGCCTTGTGCCTAAGATGTAGCAATTTCGCGCACGCCTTGACCTCTTTCAGTGAGCAGCTAACCATCTTGTTAAAATGTTTCACCTCATCTCCTCCTTCATCACCTTCTTTGGCTGCTTTGCCTCCTCTCTTCCTCCTCTCAGGCCCTCCATGCTACCTCTTGAGCATGCGTTGGTTTTCCCTTGAAAAGGAAAGGGTGATGCGGCAAAGTAGCGTAAGTATTTCCCTCGGTTTTTGAGAACCAAGGTACCAATCTAGTAGGAGACTACACACAAATCGCCTAGTACCTGCACAAACAATCAAGAACCTTGCAACCAACGCGATAAAGGGGTTGTCAATCCCTTCATGACAACTTGCAAAAGTGAGATCTGATAAAGATAATAAGATAAATATTTTTGGTATTTTTGTTGTATAGATTGCAAAGTAAAGATTGCAAAATAAACGGCGACAGAAATAGGCAAGTTGACGGGAAACTAATATGATGTAAAATAGACCCGGGGGCCATAGGTTTCACTAGTGGCTTCTCTCATGATAGCATATATTATGGTGGGTGAACAAATTACTGCCGAGCAATTGATAGAAAAGTGCATAATTATGAGAATATCTAGGCATGATCATGAACATAGGCTTCACATCATAGAAAAGCGCATAATTATGGTGGGTGAACAAATTACTGCCGAGCATCTACTACTATTACTCCACACATCGACCGCTATCCAGCATGCATCTAGAGTATTAAGTCCATAAGAACATAGTAACGCATTAGGCAAGATGACATGATATAGAGGGATAAACTCAAGCAATATGATATAAACCCCATCTTTTTATCCTCAATGGCAACAATACAATACGTGCCTTGCTACCCCTACTGTCACTGGGAAAGGACACCGCAAGATTGAACCCAAAGATAAGCACTTCTCCCATTGCAAGAAAGATCAATCTAGTAGGCCAAACTAAACCGATAATTCGAAGAGACGTGCAAAGATATCAAATCATGCATATAAGAATTCAGAGAAGAACCAAATATTGTTCATAGATAATCTTGATCATAAACCCACAATTCATCAGATCTCAGCAAAACATACCGCAAAAAGTATTACATCGAATAGATCACCAAGAACATCGAGGAGAACTTTGTATTGAGAACCAAAGAGAGAGAAGAAGCCATCTAGCTAATAACAATGGACCCGAAGGTCTGTGGTAAACTACTCACACATCATCGGAGAGGCTATGGTGTTGATGTAGAAGCCCTCCATGCTCGATTCCCCCTCCGGCGGAGCGCCGAAAAAGGCCCCAAGATGGGATCTCACGGGTACAGAAGGTTGCGTCGGTGGAAAAGTGGTTTCGTGGCTCCCCTGGATGTTTTCAGGGTATAAGAGTATATATAGGCGAAAGAAGTAGGTCAGTGGAGCTACGAGGGGCCCACGAGGGTGGGGGGCACACCTATCCCCTGGGCGCGCCCACCTGCCTCGTGGCCGCCTCGTTGCGTCTCTGACTTCCACTCCAAGTCTCCTGGATTGCGTTTGTTCCAAGAAAGATCCTCGCGAAGGTTTCGTTCTGTTTGGATTCCGTTTGATATTCCTTTTTCGCTGTACACTGAAATAGGCAAAAAACAACAACTGGCACTGGGCCTCCGGTTAATAGGTTAGTCCCAAAAAATAATATAAAAGAGCATATTAAAGCCCATTAACATCCAAAACAGATAATATAATAGCATGGAACGATAAAAAATTATAGATACGTTGGAGACGTATCAGCATCCCCAAGCTTTATTCCTGCTTGTCCTTGAGTAGGTAAATGATAAAAACAGAATTTTTGATGTGGAATGCTACCTAACATAATCTTCAATGTAATTTTCTTTATTGTGGCATGAATGTTCAGATCCGAAAGATTCAAGACAAAAGTTTAGTATTGACATAAAAATAATAATACTTCAAGAATACTAACCAAGCAATTATGTCTTCTCAAAATAACATAGCCAAAGAAAGCTCATCCCAACAAAATCATATAGTTTGGCCATGCTTCATTTTTGTCACACAAAATGCTCTCATCATGCACAACCCCGATGACAAGCCTAGCAATTGTTTCATACTTTAGTATTCTCAAACTTTTTGAACTTTCAGGCAATATATGAGCACGAGCCATGGACGTAGCACTATAGGTGGAATAGAATATGATGATGGGGGTTGTGTGGAGAAGACAAAAAGGAGAAAGTCTCACATCGACGCGGCTAATCAACGTGCTATGGAGATACCCATCAATTGATGTCAATGCGAGGAGTAGGGATTGCCATGCAACGGATGCACTAGAGCTATAAATGTATGAAAGCTCAACAAAAGAAACTAAGTGTGTGTGCATCCAACTCACTTGCTCACGAAGACCTAGGGCATTTTGAGGAAGCCCATCATTGGAATATACAATCCAAGTTCTATAATGAAGAAATTCCCACTAGTATATGAAAGTGACAACATAAGACACTCTCTATCATGAAGATCATGGTGCTACTTTGAAGCACGAGTGTGGAAAAAAGGATAGTTACATTGTCCCTTCTCTCTTTTTCTCTCGTCATTTTTTTGTTGGGCTTCTTTGGCCTCTTCTTTTTATTTGGGCTTCTTTGGCCTCTTTTATTTATTTTTTCCATCTGGAGTCTCATCGCGACTTATGGGGGAATCATAGTCTCCATCATCCTTTCCTCACATGGGACAATACTCTAATAATGAAGATCATCACACTTTAATTTACTTACAACTCAAGAATTACAACTCGATACTTAGAACAAAATATGACTCTGTGTAGATGCCTCCGGTGGTGTACCGGGATGGGCAATGAATCAAGAGTGACATGTATGAAAAATTATGCATGGTGGCCTTGCCACAAATACGATGTCAACTACATGATCATGCAAGGAAATATGACAATGATGAAGCCTGTCATAATAAACAGAACGGTGGAAATTTGTGTGGCAATATATCTCAGAATGGCTATGGAAATGCCATAATAGGTAGGTATGGTGGCTGTTTTGAGGAAGATATAAGGAGGCTTATGTGTGATAGAGCGTATCATATCACGGGGTTTGGATGCACCGGCGAAGTTTGCACCAACTCTCGAGGTGAGAAAGGGCATTGCACGGTACCGAAGAGGCTAGCAATGATGGAAGGGTGAGAGTGCGTATAATCCATGGCCTCAACATTAGTCATAAAGAACTCACATACTTATTGCAAAAATCTACAAGTCATCAAACCCAAAGCACTACGCGCATGCTCCTAGGGGATAGATTGGTAGGAAAAGACCATCGCTCGTCCCCGACCGCCACTCATAAGGAAAGCAATCAAAGAACACCTCATGCTTCAAATTTGTCACACAACGGTTACCATACGTGCATGCTACGGGACTTGCAAACCTCAACACAAGTATTTCTCAATTTCACAATTACTCAACTAGCACGACTCTAATATCACCATCTTTATATCTCAAAACAATTATCAAGTATCAAACTTCTCATAGTATTTAATGCACTCTATATGGAAGTTTTTATTATACCCATCTTGGATGCCTATCGTATTAGGACTAATTGTATAGCCAAGGAAAATTACCATGCTGTTCTAAACGACTCTCAAAATAATATAAGTGAAGCATGAGAGATCAATAATTTCTATAAAATAAAACCAGCACCGTGCTCTAAAAAAGATGTAAGTAAAGCACTAGAGCAAAATTATCTAGCTCAAAAGATATAAGTGAAGCACATAGAGTATTCTAATAAATTCCGATTCATATGTGTCTCTCCAAAAGGTGTGTAGAGCAAGGATGATTGTGGTAAACTAAAAAGCAAAGACTCAAATCATACAAGACGCTCCAAGCAAAACACATATCATGTGGTGAATAAACATATAGCCTCAAGTAAAGTTACCGATAGACGAAGACGAAAGAGGGGATGCCTTCCGGGGTATCCCCAAGCTTAGGCTTTTGGTTGTCCTTGAATTTTACCTTGGGGTGCCTTGGGCATACCCAAGCTTAGGCTCTTGCCACTCGTTATTCCAAAATCCATCAAATCTTTACTCAATACTTTAAAACTTCACAACACAAAACTTAAACAGAAAATCTCATGAGCTCCGTTAGTGTAAGAAAACAAACCACCACTTTAAGGTACTGTAATGAACTAATTTTTTATTTATATTGGTGTTAAACCTACTGTATTCCAACTTCTCTATGGTTCATACCCCCCGATAGTAGCCATAGATTCATCAAAATAAGCAAACAACACACGAAAAACAGAATCTGTCAAAAACAGAATAGTCTGTAGTAATCTGTATCAAACGAATACTTTTGTAATTCCAACAATTCTGAAATAAATTGGTGGACGTGAGTAATTTATCTATTAATCATCTGCAGAAATAATCAACCTAAAATCACTCTCCAGTAAAAAAATGGCAGCTAATCTCGTGAGCGCTAAAGTTTCTATTTTTTACAGCAAGATCGCAAAGACTTCACCCAAGTCTTCCGAGAGGTTCTACTTGGCACAAACACTAATTAAAACATAAAACCACATCTAAACAGAGGCTAGATGAATTATTTATTACTAAAAAGTAACAAAAAGTAAATAACAAAAATAAAATTGGGTTGCCTCCCAACAAGCGCTATCGTTTAACGCCCTAAGCTTGCCATTGAGATTTTGATGATGCTCACATGAAAGACAAGAATTGAAGCGCAAAGAGAGCATCATGAAACATGTGACAAACACATCTAAGTCTAACATACTTCCTATGCATAGGCTTTTATAGGCAAAAAAATTAGCATAGCAAGCAAAAACTAGCATATGCAAGGAAGAGGAAAGAAACAATAGCAATCTCAACATAACGAGAGGTAATTTAGCAACATGAAAATTTCTACAACCATATTTCCCTCTCTCATAATAATTACATGTAGGATCATAAGCAAATTCAACAACATAGCTATCACATAAAATATTCTCTTTATGAAACACATGCATGCAAAGTTGACACTCTTCCAAAATAGTGGGTTTAACATTAACTAAAGTCATGACCTCTCCAAACCCACTTTTATCAAAAATTTCATGAGATTGGAAATCTTCCAAATATGTGGGATCTAAAGTTGACACTCTTCCAAACCAATTTAAATATTATTGTAAACACTATTATCAATCTCATATTCATCATGGGGCTTAAATAAATTTTCAAGATCATAAGAAGAATCACCCCAATCATGATCATTGCAACAAATAGTAGACATAGAAAAATTAGCATCCCCAAGCTTAGGGTTTTGCATATTATTAACACAACTGACATCAAGAGAATTTATAGTAAAATCCTTGCAATCATGCTTTTTATTCAAGGAGCTATCGTGAATCTCTTCATAAATTTCTTCATCACAATTTTCAGAATCTCTTCATAAATTTCTTCATCACAATTTTCAGATTCACGAATTTCAAGCAAAACCTCATAAAGATAATCTAGTGCACTCATATCACTAGAAATTGGTTCATCATAATTGGATCTCTTAAAAATATTAGCAAGGGGATGAGGATCCATAAACTTTTAGCAAGCGAAGATGCAAGCAAAAAGAAGACACATGGTAACACAAGATCGAACGGAAGGAGGGCGAAGAAAGGCAAAGGTTTTAGAAAATCGTTTTAGAAGTGGGGGAGAGGAAAATTAGAGGCGAATGGCAAATAATATAATGCGAGGGAGAAGAGTTTATGATGGGTACTTGGTATGTCTTGACTTGAGCGTAGATCTCCCCGGCAACGGCGCCAGAAATCCTTCTTGCTACCTCTTGAGCATGCGTTGGTTTTCCCTTGAAGAGGAAAGGGTGATGCAGCAAAGTAGCGTAAGTATTTCCCTCAGTTTTTTTGAACCAAGGTATCAATCGAGTAGGAGACTACACGTAAATCGCCTAGTACTGATGTCTACTACGCAACCTTCTTCTTGTAGACGTTGTTGGGCCTCCAAGTGCAGAGGTTTGTAGGACAGTAGCAAATTTCCCTCAACTGGATGACCTAAGGTTTATCAATCCGTGGGAGGCGTAGGATGAAGATGGTCTCTCTCAAACAACCCTGCAACCAAATAACAAAGAGTCTCGTGTGTCCCAAACACACCCAATACAATGGTAAATTGTATAGGTGCACTAGTTCTGCGAAGAAATGGTGATACAAGTGCAATATGGATGATAGATATGAGTATTTGTAATCTGAAAATATAAAAACAGCAAGGTAACTAATGATAAAAGTGAGCACAAACAGTATTGCAATGCTAGGAAACAAGGCCTAGGGTTCATACTTTCACTAGTGCAAGTTCTCTCAACAATAATAATATAATTGGATCACATAACTATCCCTCAGCATGCAACAAAGAGTCACTCCAAAGTAACTAATAGCGGAGAACAAACGAAGAGATTATGGTAGGGTACGAAACCACCTCAAAGTTATTCTTTCAGATCAATCTATTCAAGAGTCCATAGTAAAATAACACGAAGCTATTCTTTCCGTTCGATCTATCATAGAGTCCGTACTAGAATAACACCTTAAGACACAAATCAACCAAAACCCTAATGTCACCTAGATACTCCAATGTCACCTCAAGTATCCATCGGTATGATTATACGATATGCATCACACAATCTCAGATTCATCCATTCAACCAACACAAAGAACTTCAAAGAGTGCCCGAAAGTTTCTACCAGAGAGTCAAGACGAAAACGTGTGCCAACCCCTATGCATAAGTTCACGGAACTCGCAAGTTGGTCACCAAAACATACATCAAGTGGATCACGTGATATTCCATTGTCACCACAGATAAGCACATGCTAGACATACATCAAGTGTTCTCAAAGCCTTAAAGACTCAATCCGATAAGATAACTTCAAAGGGAAAACTCAATCCATTACAAGAGAGTAGAGGGGGAGCAACATCATTAGATCCAACTATAATAGCAAAGCTCACGATACATCAAGATCGTACCACCTCAAGAACACGAGAGAGAGAGAGAGAGAGAGAGAGAGAGAGAGATCAAACACATAGCTACTGGTACATACCCTCAGCCCCGAGGGTGAACTACTCCCTCCTCGTCATGGAGAGCGCCGGGATGATGAAGATGGCCACCGGTGAGGGATCCCCCCTCCGGCAGGGTGCCGGAACAGGGTCCCGATTGGTTTTTGGTGGCTACAGAGGCTTGCGGCGGCGGAAATCCCGATCTATTGTGTTCCCCGATGTTTTTAGGGTATATGGATATATATAGGCGAAAGAAGTCGGTCAGGGGAGCCACGAGGGGCCCACGAGGGTGGAGTGCACGCCCAGGGGGGTAGGGCGCGCCTCACTGCCTCGTGGCTTCCTCGAAGCTTCCCTGACGTCTACTCCAAGTCTCCTGGATTGCTTCCATTCCAAAAATAACTCTCCCGAAGGTTTCATTCCGTTTGGACTCCGTTTGATATTCCTTTTCTTCGAAACAGTGAAATAGGCAAGAAAACAACAATTTGGGCTGGGCCTCCGGTTAATAGGTTAGTCCCAAAAATAATATAGAAGTGTTTAGTAAAGCCCATAAACATCCAAAACAGATAATATAATAGCATGAATACTTCATAAATTATAGATACGTTGGAGACGTATCAAGTACCTACACAAACAATCAAGAACCTTGCAACCAACGCGATAAAGGGGTTGTCAATCCCTTCACGGCCACTTGCAAAACTGAGATCTGATAAAGATAATAAGATAAATATTTTTGGTATTTTTGTTGTATAGATTGGAAAGTAAAGATTGCAAAATAAAGGGCGACAGAAATTGGCAAGTTGAGGAAAATAATATGATGTAAAATAGACCCGAGGGCCATAGGTTTCACTAGTGGCTTCTCTAATGATAGCATATATTACGGTGGGTGGACAAATTACTGCCGAGCAATTGATAGAAAAGCGCATAGTTATGAGAATATCTAGGCATGATCATGAACACAGGCATCACGTCCGTGTCAAGTAGACCAAAACGATTCTGCATCTACTACTATTACTCCACACATCGACCGCTATCCAGCATGCATCTAGAGTATTAAGTTCATAAGAACAGAGTAAAGCATTAGGCAGGATGACATGATGTAGAGGGATAAACTCAAGCAATATGATATAAAGCCCATCTTTTTATCCTCGATGGCAACAATACAATACGTGCCTTGCTGCCCCTACTGTCACTGGGAAAGGACACCGCAAGATTGAACCCAAAGCTAAGCACTTCTCCCATTGCAAGAAAGATCAATCTAGTAGGCCAAAATAAACAGATAATTCGAAGAGACTGGCAAAGATATCAAATCATGCATATAAGAATTCAAAGAAGAACCAAATATTGTTCATAGATCATCTTGATCATAAACCCACAATTCATCGGATCTCGGCAAACACACCGCAAAAAGTATTACATCGAATAGATCTCCAAGAACATCGAGGAGAACTTTGTATTGAGAACCAAAGAGAGAGAAGAAGCCATCTAGCTAATAACTACGGACCTGAAGGTCTGTGGTAAACTACTCACACATCATCGGAGAGGATATGGTGTTGATGTAGAAACCCTCCATGATCGATTCCCCCTCCGGCGGAGCGCCGGAAAAGGCCCCAAGATGGGATCTTACGGGTACAGAAGGTTGCGGTGCTGGAAAAGTGGTTTCGTGGCTCCCCTGGATGTTTTCAGGGTATAAGAGTATATATAGGCAAAAGAAGTAGGTCGGTGGAGCTACGAGGGGCCCACGAGGGTGGGGGGCGCGCCTACCCCCCTGGGCGCGCCCTCCTGCCTCGTGGCCGCCTCGTTGTGTCTCTGACTTCCACTCCAAGTCTCCTGGATTGCGTTTGTACCAAGAAAGATCCTCGTGAAGGTTTCGTTCCGTTTGGATTCCGTTTGATATTCCTTTTCTACGAAACACTGAAATAGGCAAAAAACAACAACTGGCACTGGACCTCCGGTTAATTGGTTAGTCCCAAAAAATAATATAAAAGAGCATATTAAAGCCCATTAAACATCCAAAACAGATAATATAATAGCATGGAACGATAAAAAATTATAGATATGTTGGAGACGTATCACTCCACAAGCTGATACTGAAAAAAATACAATGACGAGGTAAAAAGGCAGAACAATGAGATAGACAAACTACACCAAAATTCCACTAATGTCTACATAGGCAGTACATTTCAGAAGTCCAACTATGTCTACATAGGCAGTACAACCATGTATGACCAGAAGTTAAGATGCTTTCAAAATGTTAGAAATTTATAGAGCAGAAGTTCAACCATGTACACCAAGGCATTAAAAAAACATTTATACCAACAAGTTAAGCTAATTTCTTCATGTATATATCCAAAAGTTCACCTATGTACACAAAGGCAGTAATACCATATAAGCCAAGTAGTTCAGCCAATTTATTCGTGTATATGAAGCAGAAGGTCAGCTATGTACACCAAGGCAATGCAACAAACTCAAATATAACAACAAATCTACAAAAGTTCTCAAAAGCAGTAAACATGAGAGATTCATACCTGATCAGCAGCAGCATCCTCATCATCCTCGTCATCAGCGTAGAAATCAGCATCGCCCTTCTCCTCTAGATTAACACGAGAACGCTGCTTGCAACCCTTGTTAACCTTTGCCGGTGCAACCTTGCGCTTAACGCCGCATTTCTTGCCCTTACCAGATGCACCAGCACCAAGCGGAGAAGGTGCAGGCACCGCAGTGACAAGCACACGAGGACTACGACGTGGCGTACCACCGAGGGCTTGCCCTTCCTCTTCAGCAAGTTCTGTAGCCCTTGAAACACGTGGGCTCCACCGAGGAGTAACTTCACCAACTAAATGCTTCCTCGCAGCGGTCTTCTTGATTTTCTTCTTCACAGGGACAACCATGCCATCAGTGCCACACGACACGTCTTCTTCAGCAACAGAGCAATGCCCAACTGTGAGCTCAGCAACGTCAATAGATTCAGGAACAACAGAACCTTTCTGAAGGCGGCCCACCACCTTCTTTCCAAAATCTTCTTGCTTCTTCCTCTTGCGTTGGTCCTCTAGAAGAAGCTGAAGGGGCACATCCTCAGGTTGCGTGACAGGTTCAGTGCCATCAACAGAACGCGACTGCGTCTATGACATCTGAAGAGAGCACAAAGGCTCCGGAACGAAATCACAACCTTCGACTGATGGAGCCCCCTGCTCGGCCGCAACAGTGTTTTCTGACACACCCAACTCAAATAGAACATCGTTGATGGTGTTCACTACTTCCTCCTCTGTGGATACATCTGCAAGAATACAAAAAACATAACAAAAAAAAGAAAATAGTGAGGAACAAAAACTAAAACACACGACAGGAACAAGTTAAAAAAACATGGCTCAAGAATTTTAAAAAAAAAGAAAAGGAGTTGCACATACTAGGTGAAGCAAGAGCTACAGAAGAGCAAGATCCTCGAGGCTTATATTTTTCTCAAGGCTCGAAGCAACCTCAGCAATCACAGTCAAAGGAATAATAGGTGATTAGCCGCATCAGATCTTGGAGCATCAGTATTAACTTCTGAAGCTCCATCTTGATCGCAAGCTTTTTTTCCAGAACTATTCAATTCATCACCAACTACAAAAAATGCAAGTAAAAAGGCAGTTGAGTTCTAATCTGCAAACCTACACCAAAGGAAGTTCTACTTTTACATGAATGTCCAATACCCGGAAGCTGAACAATACCTAACAAAGCAGTAAACACAATGAACAATCTACAATTTACATACTAAATATATAACAATCTACACCAAAGGGGGTACTACATATAAGATAAATGTCCAGAAGTTCAACAATATATAACAAAGCAGTAAAACAAATGCGCAGAACAGAAGTTCAACCAAATTTCATTAGAAACAAACAATAATTAAAACCAGAAGTTCAACTATGTGACCCAAGCAAGTAGCACATAAAAAAGATGTAGCATGAGCAAAAATACTATTTCACAGACAAACTAAATATCAATACCATGAAAATGATCACAAGAAAACAAAGATATACACTATAAATATGAAACATTTGGGAAGTCCAACAACACTTGGTGACATAGTTCACCAGCAATTCATCAAATAAAAATTAAGCAACACTCTACTAACTTAAACTAAGGGTAAAATGCATACACATCACCTTTGCTAGAAGTTCACACTTTTAAGAATGGGCAGTCCAAGAAGACAAGCAAGTGAAGATACGGGCATGCATATATAACAAAACTTCTATTTACAATACAAGATGCAACTACATTAAAATACCTGGAGAAGGTTTTGAAGCCATGAGAACACAACCCCCTTGATGAATGGTACTCCAAACCCTAGATCAACCTACAAAAAACAGAGGAGAAATTACATACAGTTAGCAAGTACAGAATCATATAACAATACAAAAAAGCAACTAAATCAAACCCTTGGATGAAACAACTAAAACACATCAACAATTATGAAAGAAGAACATAAGCACATCTAGGCAAGCACAACAAAAAAAGTAATCATAAACTAACTAGCATGTGACAGACACAATCTAGACTACGAAATCAATAGTACTAATGCATTTAGAAGCATCGGATCCAGTATCAACCGTAACACCACACCCTTCTTACATGCATCTCACTTGTGAAATCACCGAAGGGGAAAATGAAATCCACACAAGTCTGAAGGGTGAAATAGCACACACAAGCATCTCACAGATAATTCAGATCACGGGGGAATGGAATCCACCCACCACACGCACAAGAACCCTACCTAATCTCCAACCCAACCATCAGAAGAAAGGGTAGGAGGCGGATGCGAGAGCACACAGAAGAAACAGAGAGGCCTCGTTAGATCTGGCGAACACTAAGAGCAAGGATTGGGGGGGAGGCAGCATTTGTACCTCTCCAAATGACCCTGACACATGAATCCGCGGCGGTTCTTCCATTCCCCACGACACCACACGCACCTTAGAACCGCGCAGGCAGTTGCCGCCGTCGCTTCAGAGCAGAGCAGAGCGGGCTAAGGGAGGGAGAGAGGAGCGTGGGCCAGAAATAGGAGCGGGGCGTGTGCCGGTTACTCCACTCACGAGGGCAGGGGACAGGGGCGGAAAAATCGGAGGGAGTTGGAGGCGACGAAGGCAGCGGAGCAACGGAGAGGGGGAGAGAGCGAGTGACGGGGAGGGGGGATTTCTGACAGGTGGAGGCGAGAGAGATGGACACTTAATGCCTCTCTGTCGTGGGTGTTGCAGCGCCAGCGAAATTACAGTTTTACCCCCCCCCCCCCCAATAACTGAAAAAGTAAATGCATCTTTTAATAAATGAATGCACCATTTGAATGCATCTATTTTAAAAAGATAAGATCACATAACAAATCTGCTGGTATCCTTAAAACCAAAAATTGATGGCAAACAGAAAGGTCAAGTACACTACCAAGGGAAGAAAAATACATACACAAATAAGCACTTACAAACAAGAGAAAGAAGTTCAAAAAATAAAGAACAGAAGTTCAAGTACACTAATCAGCGAAGTAAAGGCATATGAATAAATAAACACTAAGAAACAACAAGAAGAAGTTCAAATACAAAAACATATGAAGTCCATATCTAACCAAAATACACAACTTAGAAACAATATAGAAGTTCAAAATTCAAATACACACAAAGTACACATGCGGCTCGGCCTCGCGCTACCGCATTGCTGCGCGCTAGGTTTTGACAGGACGCGATGCGGTTATTCTGTTTCCACCCCACCGCACGCACCCCAGAGCCACACCCCTAAGATAGATAGTGGGGTCACGGATGTGACGGACTCGCCTCCGCATGCGGCGACGCGACGCGCCGCGTCGTCGCCTGCTCCGGCTCGTTCCTGTCTCGGCCTCGCAGGGGAGGGGATCCCCCTCCCCCCGGCTCGGCCTCGCGCTACCGCATTGTTGCGCGCTAGGTTTTGACAGGACGCAGTGTGGTTTTTCTGTTTCCACCCCCACCGCACGCACCCCAGAGCCACACCCCTAAGATAGATAGTGGGGTAAGAGATGTGACGGACTCACCTCCGCATGCGACGACGCGGCACGCCGTGTCGTCGCCTGCTCCGGCTCGTTCCTGTCTCGGCCTTGCAGGGGGAGGGGAGGGGGTCCCTCCCCCCCCCCCCCGGCTCGGCCTCGCGCTACCGCATTGCTGCGGGGTAGGTTTTGACAGGACGCAATGCGGTTTTCACTGATTAAATATTTTAAATCCAAAAAATTATCAACAATTATTGACGAAGTTCAAATTGTAAAAACACAGAAGTTCAGGGGTTTGAAAAAACATTAGATGAACATGTAAAAAAAGCAAATTATACATGAGCAAAAATCTAGTAAGTTCAGGTTAAACACATACTAAAGTTCTACCACTCTTCGAAGTATGCAAACATGTTAAAAAAAAATAAAAAGGTATGCATGCATATTTGGGAATAATCCCATGGTTGCCGAAGAAACAAACTCAAACCCAAATTCAAAAATTGAAAATTACAAAAAAAACAAAGAAATATAGAGCGCAATGCTGCACCGCCTTACCATGTGGAAACCAGGAAGTTCAATCACTGGTGCCATAGAAGTCCAACTTCTACCACAGACCGTGGATGATCCAAAAAACTAACCCTGAAGACAGATTAAAGATAAAATGAGGATGCGTGTGTCTATGGACCAGCTCCACATTTACACATATGAGTACTCTGAAAAACAAAAAACGTACACAATTTTTTTATAAACAACACCAACTGAACAGATTGTATTGCAGCATCACCTAAAAAAACATGCATAAAAACGACGGAAGTTCTAACACAAAAGGTGCAGAAGTCCAACTTGTAAAACAGACAGTAGAATCATTGGAAAAATACACACTATCGAAATTGGTTTTTAGATTTAATCACTTGGGTGACTACACCTTCTAAGTCCGCGAACTCAAACGATATCCTACTCCGCCCTAACATCAAAACGATAAGCCACCAAGCTGTCTCATCGAAGAACCAAACCAACGCGGTTGGAAACGAGATCCAATCGCCCGATTTCAGGGTGTATGCGCCTGCCCGACCAAATTAACAACGTATGAAGGATCCAATCTTGCTACTGCAAGCAAAACTGCAATCTATCTTCACAGAAAACAAGAAATCCACATAAGCTGATAAGGGGAACTCTATCCACAGATGCTGATAGGGAGTATGCACAAAAAGTGGGAGTAACTACAAATTTTTCCTACTACCGGGTGTAGTTACTCCTACTTTTGTTTCGTATATTTTAGATAGTATCTATCGTATCGGAGAGTATGCGCGCGTAGTATATAGTATATAAGAATGTTTAGGTAGTATATATGCTATTTTTTTGTTAGTATGTGCCCTATTTTGTGCATACTCCATTTCATGTACAAATACGTTTCACAAATACAATAAAACTATGAGCTCACTTGCAATTTTTGCATATAACTAGTAAGCGTGCACGTGCAATGCACGTATACTTAAGAGGGGAATTGATACACCGATTTTGCATCAAGACCCTTGTGCTTTGAAGAACACACCTCTAATAGGTTACTCATGACATCCTCCACCCCATCACTCTATCTCCAAGCTTATTTCCCTTCATTTCATACCAAACAAACAATTCAAGAAAAAGTGTGACATGGATGTTCACGTCGCCATTAAGCTGATTAGCATCTTCCTTGCTCTCCCGTAGTATATAGTAAGCGTTGTAGGAAATAAGTTCGACACTTTTCTTGAATTTTCATGCATCAGTGACATGTTATTTTGTATTATACGCACATATTACTGACAGGTTAGCAGAAATACATCTATATGACACGTAAGTCTTTTACTTTCAACCAAGAATAATTGCATTAAGTACTAAACCAATAAGCTCATTCCATCTCGTTGGTTAATGCAACTTATTAACAACTCCCTGTATGGCGAAGAGGTAGAAAGCAAGGAGCCATTACTCTACTACTATTAAAAGAGCAACGTTTAATGCAACTTATTAACAACTCCCTGTATGAGAACCAAATGTTAAACTGAGTAGGGAAGATAGTTACAATATCATAGGTGGCCATAGAGTTAAGTACTTTGAGGTCCAGAAGCTCAAATGTGGTTAGATTTTACTTTTGCAGTTAATATAAAAATTATATTCTGTACTATAGAAATATCTTGACTATCCTCCTGATATAGATATAGTAATCACAACTGTTCATTAGCAAAAATAAATAAATAATTTGGATATGTTTATGTACTGCTGAATGTTGAGGCTCAAGCAGAGGTTTTGCTTTCCCATGCTAATTGAAATATACCAAAAGCACTAAATTTCACCTTTCTTCAGAAGCAAGGTTGATTACTAATAATTGTATAGCAAAAGAAAATACATAGCATGTTCATCTACTACATATTTATGTGTGAAACAAATTTGGTAATGTTACCGACACAAGGAATGAACCAGGTGTCAAAGCTGCCACCAGTATCAGAAGCCTGGACAGTGCCATCCAAATCAAAATAATTAATCACTTAACTGAATCAATCAAAATCATTACCATCATGAATTATCCAGGGTAATGGTACTGGGGTATACATATCCTCCTCCTCTGCAATTAGTATCACCTCGTCGCTCTCTTGTGAGACATAACATCATCATGATGTACAGTTAGCAATTAGAAAGAGTGTAGTTACTGAAGTTCGTCCAGTACTCAGCAAGGGAATTGTAATAATCATTCCTTAGATGTAGCCATGTAGGTAAGTTCGTCAGTGTGTGCATTTTTCACATGTAGGACAAGCACCCAAGTTAGTTCAATAAAACCTGCAACCCCATGCTCAGAAGAACAGTGTGGAAGTAAAATGAATTACACAAGCCAGTAAGTGGCACTGCGACAACATGACTATGAGTGGAATTAAACAGAGCTGATATCGTACATACGAAGTCAAGCGAAGATTATAAGTTTAGTGCAAGAAAGTTTTTGAAGAAAATAGACTTAGTATTTAAAAATATATCATTTTATGTCGTGCCGTTCAAACCCCTAACACTCATTATCATAGCTCATCCATATCTTGTTTCAGCATAATAAAATTTCCACTAATGAGAGGCTCACCATCTTCTGTAAACATGGCATTTGAGTTTTCAGATTAAAATACCTATAAGTTTGCCATTTCCTTATCACAGAACTAAATAATCAGTAATGAAAGCTCTAAACACGATGATATTAGTACAACAAGAAAATACTTGTGATCATTTTGGTTTAGAATTCAGCGTTACGCTTCTAAACCAGAACTTTGCATACATTCACTAAATAGTTAAGTAAAAGTTTGTGAAGTGACAATACATGGTAAAATACGGGAGTTAGCAGAACCCAAAACACAAGATTGGAGATAATTCAAATATTTATAGCCAACAATATACACTGCTCAACTCATATGAAGCAAAACTCACTGATGACCTGAGACTCTGAGTCGCCGAGGCACATCTAATCTTACCTTGAAGGGCCTCCAGCATCGCTGAAGCAATAACCTCTGTATCATCGGCATCAAGCTCAACTACCTTGGCCATGCCTTCCCATGGGTTGGCACGACTTGCTGAGTCCAACTTGCATCCGATAATTCTGCTTTGTTTATGATACGGAACCTAATCGGTTTCAAGGTTTGCTCCTATACAAAGCTGTTTCAGTTTCATAATGAGGAAACAAAAGAAAGTTTCACAGCCTCCCTCACCAGCTAATGAAATATACTAATCACGAAAAAAATGATATAAACGTGCACCAAGTTCCAAGAGGCTCCCTCACCTTTGCAAACCCAATGCCACCTTGATAGTATACACTACTAATATACGTGTTTGCAATGTTATGCTTCTTGTCGTCGTCAGAATAATTGCAACGAAATAGATAATCTGAGTTTTCTGGCCAGTTTACTTCGATCTATGCTTGTATTTCTTGGACCTGGTCGTAGGAGGCATGCCAGTGATGGAATAGGGAAACAATATTCCATTCTATGCAACTTTTTATAAGTGCCGACATCATCCCACATTGTCCTCAAAAACCCATTTCGCTCATATCGGGAATACTACTGGGAATTATGGCCCAAACTAACATTACCTTGTTACAATAGCTTCACAATAAATATAGCACCATCAACGTCAGCATTTGCAGCTATGGTGATCAGGGGAGCCTTCAAAAGTTCAGGAATAGTTCATATATGTCAATGAACAACTATGGAATGATAGGCCTGAGACATAAATTGGAGAGCATGTACAACATATAATTATGTTGCAAAAAACAGTGATAAGAAACAAGTGGAGAAGTATCTTTATTAAGATGATAAAGCAAAGTGTGATTACCTGTTAGTACATAATAGGAAAATCATGACAATTCACTCTCCTGCAATGTTCCGTCATGATCCATTAACCCAGAGGGAGAACACCAATCAAGAATAGCAGACTATTCAGAGAAACTATCTGTCAAATCTTGTAGCATTGATTTCATTGACTTGGTCCCTCCAAACTTCAAATCTCAATGATTATATATATGCTAATGAGAAATAGGATGAAGAAACTGTCAATAACTTACCTGTATCATTTCACAAAAAATTAACTTACCTTTATCAGGAATAAAGCACCCTGGGATATCTTTGTCAGATAAAAACTTAATTTACCCCATGTACACATGCAAGCTGACATTGAGCGGGCAACGGAGGATACATGGCAATCATCCTGGATTATATTATATTCGGCAAGTAGCCATTCATTCCTTGCATGGCGAAGCTCCTTGCTTTCTACCTCTTCGCCATGGCGGCGTGATGCTCATTGCACTCCTCGTCTTTGCCTTCGCCGTCACCAGCGGATCCGGAGGTGGGGCCCGAAGCTTCGGAGAGGCGCGGCCAGCAGAGGGGAGGCCGTGGTGGAGAAACGTCGTGCTGCTGCGCCCAATCTCCTTGTGCGCTGAAGCTGCCGCTGCTACGTCGCCGTCACGCCAAAAGACCTATGTGTCCCACCGTTAGAGAAAGTATTGCAGTCATGGAGCTAGGGATCCACTGCTGGAGAGAGAGAGAGAGAGAGAGAGAGAGAGAGAGAGAGAGAGAGAGAGATGATTGCTCATGCCGATCTGCTGCTGCTGCTGCCGCCGCCGCCGCCTCGTGCCCTTGTTCCGTCGCTGCCGCTCTACCTTCCGCCTGCTGGGGGCGTCAATTCGCTAGCGTGGGGCCGATTTGGAAGGGACAGAATATCTCGACGTTGGGCTGATCCAAAATTTCAGGCGTGTGAGGGGGCATGACCTGCGCGGGATTGAATTTTTTCTGGTGGAAGAACATGCGTGGGATCGGTGTCCTGTGGCAGAACATTTAATCCCAGCTATTAGACGGGATGGCAGACCACCGAGACAATTAGGACTGTCAGATTTAACTATGCGGGTTAGATCCTATGGTGCTGGTTGATCCGTGTACATCAAGTTTTGTGACTCTAGAGGAATTCATGTTTGCTCTTTTAATAGTAGTAGAGATAGAGATAGAGACTCACTGTGGAGTATCTTAGATATAGCATATGAACATACTAAAACTAATAAAGTAGAGTATATACTACCACATGGTAGTTTATAAGAAATGGGTGTAACTAATTAACCTACACACACGTATACATACATACATACATACGCACACACACGTATGCGCAATGTATGATTGGATCGGGCGAGAAATCTCACCAACGGTGAAAGGGGTGACAAGGACGACGGCCGAGGATGAGGAAACGATGAGGGCGATGGCGACGTGCGTTGGGCGTGTGGGTGAGGACGGTAGCGATGGGCGTCGAGCGTGCTGGCAGGACACCGGGTTAGACAGCAATGAGGACGGCGGTGAGAATGGACTTTGGGCGGCGGTCTAGGATGACGGTGCGAGGACAGAGGCGTGGTGCGAGGGAGAGAGAGAGGGTCGTTGAGCAGAGGGAAAGAGAGCGAGTGTGTGTGTGTGTGGATGTGGCTGCTCAACAGAGAGTGGCAGGAAGGCGCAAGGTTTGGAGAGTTATTCCCCAATCCCGCGCGGGGGATGTTTGTATACCCAGAGTTAGTAGCGTGTGGAATAGCTAGAGTGCTACCAATTATAGTTGTCCACTAGCAACGCTCGGCTAGGGATGCACGCTGCTAACTTGCAATATAATAGCGTTTGTATGCACAATGAACGCTGTTAGATTATTTCATTATATTTAAATTATCGGAAATGTGAAACGAGTTGTAAAAGACAGAAACTAGGTATGGATTTTGCCATGGTGTCACTTGAAGTTGTAGTCAATTTTTGAAAGTGTTATACAAAGTTTCGTATTACGTAGGCTGATTATCATATTATTAGGGAATTTAATTTAAATTTCACATTAGCAGCATGCACACTATAGTAAACGTTGCTAGTGCTCCAATTAGTAGCGCTTGGGCATCACCTACACGCTGCTAGTTCATTTTGTTATATTGAAATGATAGGAAATTAAAAATGAGTTGTAAAATAGAAACTAGGTATTGATTTTGTCATGTGTTATTACATGACCACTTGAATCTGTTGTTAATTTTTGAAAGTGTTATACAAAGGTTTTCATATATGTTGTTTACCAATCGAATGGATGGTCATGTTTTTGAAGGGGGGAGTGTGTTCGGTTTGAGAAAGGTAGATGGTATTGTTGTTTTTTATGTGACCATAAAGTTTTGAAAAATGATATATACCATTTTTAGTTACATTCCCAATTTTAGATATTTTTCGGGCCGATTATCATACTTTTAGAGAATGTAACCTAACTGCCACTTTAGCATCGTGCACCCTATGTGAAACGCTGCTAGTACTTTAGTTAGTAGTGCTTAGGCTTCCCATACACGCTGCTAGTTTGTTTTATTGTATTGAAATTATATGAAATTGCCATGGTGTCATTGTATGACCACTTGAATCTGTCATAATTTTTAGAAGTGTTATACAAAGATTTTCATATACGTTGCTTAAAATCAAATGGATGATCATGTTTTCGAAGTGGAGAAGAGTGTTCGGTATGAGAAAGCAAGATGGTAGTGTTTGTTTATTCCATGACCATAAAAATTTGTATAAAATGTTATAGACCTTTGTTAGTTACATGCCCATTTTTTGTTTTTTGGGGTTGTTTTCATATTTGTAGGGAATTTAATCTAAATGTCAAGTTAGCAGCATGCATGTGATATGTCTCAAACGTATCTATAATTTTTGATTGTTAAACGCTATTATGTTATCACTTTTATATACTTTTTATAGCAATTTATATTACTTTTCTGGACTAACCTATTAATTTAGTGCCTAGTGTCAGTTCCTGTTTTCTGCTTGTTTTCGGTTCCGCATGAAATCAATATCTACGGAGGTAAAAATATGTTCCCGATTTAACACGATTTTTTGGGCAAAAAGAAACACTGAAAGCTTCGGGAAGCAATGGGAGGGGCCACCAACCAGCCACATGGACACATGGCGGCGCCAGGGGGTGGCCGCTCCACCTGTCCATGTGGGGCCCCTAGTTACTCCCTTAGTCCAATTCCACCGCCATAATTTTCTATAAATACAGAAACTATCTGTCGTACCTCTAGAAGAATTTTATCACCATTGCAAGCCTCTGTTCGGAAGAGATCCCAGCTAGAGCCATGTTCCAAAGTTCTGTCAGAGGGGGAAGCCATTGTCGAGAGACTCTCCATAGACGAGCACAAAGTCAGTTGCCAGAAAGGAGAAGGAGCAGGCCAAGTCTGTGGCTGATATGAACTCCAAGGAGTTCTGGCAGTTCCGTCCGCGCAACCCTTATCTCTGTCCTCAGGACCCATCTTTGTTGAAGCGTCCCTTCTGGACTCGAGAGCAGGCATCTATCTTTCACGATGTGCTAAAGACGAAGAAGAATTTCTTTGTGCAAACCAAGTCCATCGACACAGATCACATGGAGAAGGAGCCAACGTACTTTGGAGAGGCTCTTGCTCTTTGCCATAAGTTTGATATCATCATGATTATAACATTCAACAACGACTTTGACCCAGAGCTTGTGGCTCAATTCTTTGACATGGTTCACTTTGGCACGGATGAGGCAAGGACTCTGACATGGATGACACATGGTAAAGTTATGCATGCAAATTGGAAGGAATTCATGAACTTGATTGCCTATGGGGATGATTGCCGCATAACTCACTTGATCTCCGCCCTCACAAGGCGGCGACCATTACTCACAAGTCCGAGTTGTACAAGTATATGCGTATCAGGGAGATGGCCAGAACAGAGATTAGAGAGTCGACTTCCTTCCTGGACATCCTGCACCGCATCTTCAGGCAGACTCTTTTCCCTTGAGTGGGAGACCAGGATGTTTATTATATGCAATTATATATCATTTTTGGGACTAACCTATTAACCTAGTGCCCAGTGCCAGTTGCTGTTTTTTTTTGCATGTTTTTGGCTTTTCTGGAAATCAGTACAAAACGGAGTCCAGACGCTATGAAACTTGTTGACGATTTTTCCTGGACCAGAAGGGACCCCGGAAGCTTCGAGAGAAGACCCGAAGAGTCACGAGAGAGCGACATGCCTGCCAGGCGCGCCCTAGTGGGGTGCCCCTGGCTTGTGGGCCCCTTGTGGCACCTCTTGACCTAATTCCAGCGCTATAAATTCCTAAATATTCCCAATACATCATAGAGTGCGTTGGGGAACGTAGTAATAATTTTAAGAAAAAATCCTACGTGTCACCAAGATCAATCTAGGAGATGCTAGCAATGGTAGAGAGGGAGTGCATCTTCATACCCTTGAAGATTGCTAAGCGGAAGCGTTACAAGGAACGCGGATGATGGAGTCGTACTCGCGGCGATTCAAATCGCGGAAGATCCGATCTAGCGCCGAACGGACGGCGCCTCCGCGTTCAGCACACGTATAGCCTGGGGACGTCTCATCCTTCTTGATCCACCAAGGGGAGAGGAGAAGTTGAGGGAGAGCTCCGGCAGCACAACGGCATGGTGGTGGAGCTTGTAGTTCTCTGACAAGGCTTCGCCCAGCACTACAGAGGAGGAGGAGGTGTTGGACAGGGGGAGGGCTGCACCAGGGAAGGGGTGATGCTGCCCTCCCACCCCCTTCTATTTATAGGGTGAAGGGGGAAGGGGGCCGGCCCCCTTAGAGCCCGTCTACAAGGGGGGCGGCGGCCAGGGGGGAACTTGCCCCCCAAGTTTGGTTGGAGGCGCCCCCACCCCCTAGGGTTTCTAACCCTAGGCGCCTTGGGCCCTTGGGAGGGCGCACCAGCCCACTAGGGGGCTGGTCCCATCCTTGTTCAGCCCACGTGGCCCACCGGGGCAGGTGGCCCCACCCAGTGGACCCCCGAACACCTTTCGGTGGTCCTGGTACAATACCGATAACACCCGAAATTATTCCGGCGACTGAAACTGGACTTCCCATATATAATTCTTCACCTCCGGACCATTCCGGAACTCCTCGTGACGTCCGAGATCTCATCCGGGACTCCGAACAACCTTCGGTAACCACATACAATTTCCCATAACAACTCTAGCGTCACCGAACCTTAAGTGTGTAGACCCTACGGGTTCGGGAACCATACTTACATGATCGAGACATATCTCCGGCCAATAACCAACAGCGGGATCTGGATGCCCATGTTGGCTCCCACATGTTCCACGATGATCTTATCGGATGAACCATGATGTTGAGCTCAATCAATCTCGTATACAATTCCCTTTGTCCATCGGTATGTTACTTGCCCGAGATTCGATCATCGGTATCCTCATACCTCGTTTAATCTCGTTACCGGCAAGTCTCTTTTCTCATTTCATAACGCATGATCCCGTGGCTACCTCCTTAGTCACATTGAGCTCATTATGATGATGCATTACCGAGTGGGCCCAAAGATACCTCTCCGGCATACGGAGTGACAAATCCCAGTCTCGATTCGTGCCAACCCAACAGACACTTTCGGAGATACCTGTGGTGCACCTTTATAGCCACCCAGTTACGTTGTGACGTTTAGTAGACCCAAATCATTCCTACGGTATCCGAGAGTTGCACAATCTCATGGTCTAAGGAAACGATACTTGACATTAGAAAAGCTCTAGCAAAATGAACTACACGATCTTGTGCTATGCTTAGGATTGGGTCTTGTCCATCACATCATTCTCCTAATGATGTGATCCCGTTATCAACGACATCCAATGTCCATGGTCAGGAAACCACAACCATCTATTGATCAACGAGCTAGTCAACTAGAGGCCTACCAGGGACATATTACAGTCTATGTATTCACACATGTATTACGGTTAATACAACTATAGCATGAACAACAGACAATTATCATGAACAAGGTAATATAATAATAACCACTTTATTAAGGGCATATTTCCAACAGTCTCCCACTTGCACTAGAGTCAATAATCTAGTTACATTGTGATGAATCGAACACCCATAGAGTTCTGGTGTTGATCATGCTTTGCTCATGGAAGAGGTTTAGTCAACGGTTCTGCAACATTCAGATCCGTATGCACTTTACAAATATCTATGTCTCCATCTTGAATATATTCATGAATGGAGTTGAAGCGACGCTTGATATGCCTGGTCTCTTCTTGTGAAACCTGGGATCCTTGGCAAGGGCAATAGCTCCAGTGTTGTCACAGAAGAGAGTCATCGGGCCCGACGCATTGGGAATAACTCGTAGGTCGGTGATGAACTCCTTTATCCAGACTGCTTCCTGTGCTGCCTCCGAGGCTGCTATGTACTATGCTTCACCTGTAGATCCCGCCACGACGCTTTGCTTGCAACTACACCAGCTGACTGCCCCACCATTCAAAATGTACACGTATCCGGTTTGTGACTTGGAGTCATCCAGATCTGTATCAAAGCTAGCATCGACGTAACCCTTTACGACGAGCTCTTCTTCACCTCCATAAACGAGAAACATATCCTTAGTCCATTTCAGGTACTTCAGGATATTCTTGACCGCTGTCCAGTGTTCCATACCGGAATTACTTTGTTACCTCCCTACCAGACTTACGGCAAGGTTCACATCAGGTCTGGTACACAGCATGGCATACATAATAGACCCTATGGCTGAGGCATAGGGGATGACACTCATCTTTTCTCTATCTTCTGCCGAGGTCGGGCATTGAGCCGTGCTCAGTCTCACACCTTGCAATACAGGCAAGAACCCCTTCTTGGACTGATCCATATTGAACTTCTTCAATATCTTGTCAAGGTATGTGCTTTGTGAAAGACCAATGAGGCGTCTCGATAGATCTGGATGCCTAATACGTAAGCAGCTTCTCCAAGGTCCTTCATTGAAAAACATTTATTCAAGTAGGCCTTTACGCTTTCCAAAGGTTCTATATCATTTCCCATCAATAGTATGTCATCCACATATAATATGAGAAATGCTACAGAGCTCCCACTCACTTTCTTGTAGACACAGGCTTCTCCATAAGTCTGCATAAACCCAAACGCTTTGATCATTTCATTAAAGCGAATGTCCCAACTCCGAGATGCTTGCAACAGCCCATAGATGGAGCGCTGGAGCTTGCATACCTTGTTAGCATTCTTAGGATCGACAAAACCTTCTGGCTGCATCATATACAATTCTTCCTTAAGGAAACCGTTAAGGAATGCCGTTTTGACGTCCATTTGCCATATCTCATAATCATAGAATGCGGCAATTTCTAACATGATTCAGACGGACTTCAGCTTCGCTACGGGTGAGAAGGTCTCATCGTAGTCAACCCCTTGAACTTGTCGATAACCCTTAGCGACAAGTCGAGCCTTATAGACGGTCACATTACCATCCGCGTCAGTCTTCTTCTTAAAGATCCACTTATTCTCTATGGCTTGCCGATCATCATGCAAGTCTGTCGAAGTCCATACTTTGTTTTCATACATGGATCCTATCTCGGATTTCATGGCTTCAAGCCATTTGTTGGAATCCGGGCCCGCCATCGCTTCTTCATAGTTCGAAGGTTCACCGTTGTCTAACAACATGATTTCCAGGACAGGGATGCCGTACCACCCTGGTGCGGAACGTGTCCTTGTGGACCTACGAAGTTCAGTAGCAACTTGATCCTAAGATTCATGATCATCATCATTAACTTCCTCTCTAGTCTGTGCAGGCACCACAGAAACATTTTCCTGAGCTACGCTACTCTCTGGTTCAAGAGGTAGTACTTCATCAAGTTCTACTTTCCTCCCACTTCTTTCGAGAGAAACTCTTTCTCCAGAAAGGATCCATTCTTGGAAACAAAAGCCTTCAGATCTGAGGTAGAAGGTATACCCAATAGTTTCCTTAGGGTATCCTATGAAGACGCATTTTTCTGACTTGGGTTTGAGCTTTTCAGGTTGAAGTTTCCTGACATGAGCATCGCATCCCCAAACTTTTAGAAACGACAGCTTAGGTTTCTTCCCAAACCATAATTCATACGGTGCCTTCTCAACGGATTTCGACGGAGCCTTATTTAAAGTGAATGCGGTAGTCTCTAAAGCATAGCCCCAAAATGATAGCGGTAGATCGGTAAGAGACATCATAGATCGCACCATATTCAATAGAGTGCGATTACGACGTTCGGACACACCATTACGCTGTGTTCCAGGCGGCGTGAGTTGTAAAACAATTCCACATTTCCTTAAATGTGTGCCAAACTCGTGACTCAAGTATTCTCCTCCACGATCTGATCGTAAGAACTTTATTTTCCTGTCACGTTGATTCTCTACCTCGCTCTGAAATTCCTTGAACTTTTGAAAGGTCTCAGACTTATGTTTCATTAAGTAGACATACCCATATCTACTTAAGTCATCAGTGAGGGTGAGAACATAACGATAGCCACCGCGAGCCTCAACGCTCATTCGACCGCACACATCAGTATGTATGATTTCCAACCAGTTGGTTGCTCGCTCCATTGTTCCGGAGAACAGAGTCTTGGTCATTTTGCCCATGAGGCATGGTTCGCACGTGTCAAATGATTCATAATCAAGAGACTCCAAAAGTCCATCTGCATGGAGTTTCTTCATGCGTTTGACACCAATGTGACCAAGGTGGCAGTGCCACAAGTATGTGGGACTATCATTATCAACCTTACATTTCTTGGCATCCACACTATGAATATGTGTAACATCATGCTCGAGATTCAATAAAAATAAACCGTTGACCATCAGGGCATGATTATAAAACATATCTCTCATATAAATAGAACAACCATTATTCTCGGATTTAAATGAGTAGCCATCTCGCATTAAACGAGATCCTGATACAATGTTCATGCTCAAAGCTGGTACTAAATAACAATTATTGAGGTTTAAAACTAATCCTGAAGGTAGATGTAGAGATAGCGTGCTGACGGCGATCACGTCGACCTTGGAACCATTCCTGACGCGCATCGTCACCTCGTCCTTTCCCAGTCTCCGCTTATTCCGCAACTCCTGTTTTGAGTTACAAATATGAGCAACCGCACGGGTATCAAACACCCAGGAGCTACTACGAGCGCTGGTAAGGTACACATCAATAACATGTATATCACATATACCTTTGGTGTTGCCGGCCTTCTTATCTGCTAAGTACTTGTGGAGTTCCACTTCCAGTGACCATTTCCCTTGCAATAAAAGCACCGGGTCTCAGGCTTGGGTCCATTCTTTGGCTTCTTCCCGGCAACTGACTTACCGGGCGCGGCAACTCCCTTGCCGTCCTTCTTGAAGTTCTTTTTACCCTTGCCTTTCTTGAAACTAGTGGTCTTATTCACCATCAACACATGATGTTCCTTTTTGATCTCCACCTCCGCTGATTTCAGCATTGAATATAACTCAGGAATGGACTTCTCCATCCCTTGCATATTGTAGTTCATCACAAAGCTCTTGTAGCTAGGTGGAAGAGACTAGAGGATCCTGTCAATGACCGAGTCATCTGGAAGATTAACTCCCAGCTGAGACAAGCGGTTGTGCAACCCAGACATCTTGAGTATATTCTCGCTGACAGAACTGTTTTCCTCCATCTTACAACTGTAGAACTTGTCGGAGACTTCATATCTCTCGACCCGGGCATGAGCTTGGAAAACCATTTTCAGCTCTTGGAACATCTCATATGCTCCGTGCTGCTCAAAACGCTTTTGGAGCCCCGGTTCTAAGCTGTAAAGCATGCCGCACTGAACCAGGGAGTAATCATCACTACGCGACTGCCAGGCGTTCATAACGTCTTGAGTTGCTGGGAAAATGGGTGCTTCACCTAGCGGTGCTTCAAGGACATATGCTTTCTTGGCAGCTATGAGGATGATCCTCAAGTTACGGACCCAGTCCGTATAGTTGCTACCATCGTCTTTCAGCTTGGTTTTCTCTAGGAGCGCGTTGAAGTTGAGGGCAACATTAGCGTGGGCCATTTGATCTACAAGACATAGTGTAAAGACATTTTAGACTAAGTTCATGACAATTAAGTTCATCTAATCAAATTATTTAATGAACTCCCACTTAGATAGACATCCCTCTATTCATCTAAGTGATACATGATCCAAATCGACTAGGCCGTGTCTGATCATCACGTGAGACGGACTCGTCATCAGCGGTGAACATCTTCATGTTGATCGCATCTACTATACGACTCATGTTCGACCTTTCGGTCTCTTCTGTACCGAGGCCATGTCAGTACATGGTAGGCTCGTCAAGTCAACGTAAGTGTTTTGCATGTGTAAATCTGGCTTACACCCGTTGTATGCGAACGTTAGAATATATCACACCCTATCATCACATGGTGCTTCGAAACAACGATCCTTCGCAACGGTGCACAGTTAGGGGGAACACTTTTGTTGAAATTCTGTGAGGGATCATCTTATTTATGCTACCGTCGTTCTAAGAAAATAAGATGAAAACATGATAAACATCACATGCAATTCATAAAGTGACATGATATGGCCAATATCATCTTGCGCCTTTGATCTCCATCTTCGAGGCGCGGCATGATCACCATCATCACCGGCATGACACCATGATCTCCATCATCATGATCTCCATCATCGTGTCTTCATGAAGTTGTCTCACCAACTATTACTTCTACTACTATGACTAACGGTTAGCAATAAAGTAAAGTAATTACATGGCGTTTACATTGACTCGCAGGTCATAAAATAAATTAAGACAACTCCTATGGCTCCTGCCGGTTGTCATACTCATCGACATGCAAGTCGTGATTCCTATTACAAGAACATGATCAATCTCATACATCACATATATAATTCCTCACATCCTTTTGGCCATATCACATCACATAGCATACCCTGCAAATACAATTTAGACGTCCTCAAATTGTTGTTTGCATGTTTTACGTGGCTGCTATGGGTTTCTAGCAAGAACGTTTCTTACCTACGCAAAAGCCACAACGGTGATATGCCAATTGCCATTTACCCTTCATAAGGACCCTTTTCATCGAATCCGATCTGACTAAAGTGGGAGAGACAGACACCCGCTAGCCACCTTATGCATCAAGTGCATGTCAGTCGGTGGAACCAGTCTCACGTAAGCGTACGTGTAAGTTCGGTCCAGGCCGCTTCATCCCACAATGCCGCCGAATCAAGATAAGACTAGTAACGGTAAGCAAATTGATGAAATCATCGCCCACAACTACTTTCTGATCTACTCGTGCACAGAATCTACGCATAGACCTAGCTCATGATGCGACTGTTGGGGAACGTAGTAATAATTTAAAAAAATCCTACATGTCACCAAGATCAATCTAGGAGATGCTAGCAACGAGAGAGAGGGAGTGCATCTTCATACCCTTGAAGATCGCTAAGCGGAAGCGTTACAAGGAACGCGGATGATGGAGTCGTACTCGCGGCGATTCAAATCGTGGAAGATCCGATCTAGTGTCGAGCGGAAGGCGCCCCCGCGTTCAACACACGTACAGCCCGGGGACGTCTCCTCCTTCTTGATCCAGCAAGGGGAGAGGAGAAGTTGAGGGAGAGCTCCGGCAGCACGACGGCGTGGTGGTGGAGCTTGCAGTTCTCCGACAGGGCTTCGCCAAGCACTACGGAGGAGGAGGAGGTGTTGGAGAGGGGGAGGGCTGCGCCAGGGAAGGCGTGCTGCTGCCCTCCCACCCCCTCTCTATTTATATGGTGAAGGGGAAGGGGGCCGGCCCCCTTAGATCCCATCTACAAGGGGGCGGCCAGGGGGGAACTTGCCCCCCAAGTTTGGTGGGAGGTGACCCCACCCCTAGGGTTTCTAACCCTAGGCGCCTTGGGCATTTGGGGGTGCACCAGCCCACTAGGGGGCTGGTTCCCATCCTTTTTTAGCCCACTTGGCCCACCGGGACAGGTGGCCCCACCCGGTGGACCGCGAACACCTTTCGGTGGTCCTGATACAATACCGATAACACCCAAAATTATTCCGGTGACTGAAACTGGACTTCCCATAAATAATTCTTCACCTCCGGACCATTCCGGAACTCCTCGTGTCGTCTGGGATCTCATCCGGGACTCCGAACAACCTTCGGTAACCACATACAATCTCCCATAACAACTCTAGCGTCACTGAACCTAAAGTGTGTAGACCCTATGGGTTCGGGAACCATGAAGACATGACCGAGACATCTCTCCGGCCAATAACCAACAGCGGGATCTGGATACCCATGTTGGCTCCCACATGTTCCACGCTGATCTCATTGGATGAACCATGATGTCGGGGATTCAATCAATCCCGTATACAATTCCCTTTGTCGATCGGTATGTTACTTGCCCGAGATTCGATCGTCAGTATCCTCATACTTCGTTCAATCTTGTTAACGGCAAGTGTCTTTACTCGTTTCGTAACGCATGATCCCGTGGCTAACTCCTTAGTCACATCGAGCTCATTATGATGATGCATTACTGAGTGGGCCCAGAGATACCTCTCTGTCATACGGAGTGACAAATCCCAGTCTCGATTCGTGCCAACCCAACAGACACTTTCGGAGATACCTGTAGTGCACCTTTATAGCCACCCAGTTATGTTGTGACGTTTGGTACACCCAAAGCATTCCTACGGTATCCGGGAGTTGCACAATCTCATGGTCTAAGGAAACGATACTTGACATTAGAAAAGCTCTAGCAAAACGAACTACACGATCTTGTGCTATGCTTAGGATTGGGTCTTGTCCATCACATCATTCTCCTAATGATGTGATCCCGTTATCAACGACATCCAATGTCCATGGTCAGGAAACCACAACCATCTATTGATTAACGAGCTAGTCAACTAGAGGCCTACTAGGGACATATTACAGTCTATGTATTCACACATGTATTATGGTTTCCGGTTAATACAATTATAGCATGAACAATAGACAATTATCATGAACAAGGAAATATAATAATAACCACTTTATTATTGCCTCTAGGGCATATTTCCAACAGAGCGACCCAAAACACTTTTTCCGCCGCCGCAAGTTTCTGTTCCTTCGAGATCCCATCTGGAGGCCTTCTCTAATACTCTGCCAGAGGGGGAATCGACCACGGAGGGCTTCTACATCATCCTTGCTGCCCTTTCGATGGTGCGTGAGTAGTTTACACTACTAGGAAAAGGGCTACTAATGGCGCAACTAATTTGGCCATTAATGGCGCATTAGTGGTGCGCCATTAGTAGCACGCCATTAATAGCACGCCATTAATGGCGCATTAGTGATGCGCCATTAGTATATACAATAGTGCGCCATTAGTATGCCTCCCAGGGGCCATCTATACCCAGGTGCTTTGGCATACTAATGGCGCACAACAACGGGATGCGCCATTAGTAACTTCGGCATACTAATGGCGCACTGTCCAGTGATGCGCCATTAGTATCCTCTGGCATACTAATGGCGCACTATGATGTGATGCGCCATTAGTATGAATATTAGGTTTTTTTATTTTTTATTTTTCTGTTTTTTGCACAGGTTACAAAATGTATAATTGGACAAAATATAGACAGCACACATCAACAACAGATTCATCGAATACAATAGAAGATTAGTCTCTGAATACAATTCATCATTTTAGTCTCCGAATACAATTCATCATATTAGTCTCCGAAATCAAAAGACCGAACAAAGATAGAACATTACAAGTCTCGAGACCGCGAGTAGCGAGTTTGTCGAAATTAATACTAATCCTAACAAGTCCTACTAATCATCATCATACAACTTCTACTCGTTATTAATAACAAGTCATACGATCATCATCCTGATAGTCATCGAACCAACCCTACTTAATTGTTCTTAGCACATGATCATCAGTATTAGGCAGGACCTAAAATACCCTATTTAAGGTAAAATAGCATAAAACAATATAGACCCTGACTCTCCATTATGGAGAATGGAGATCATCCTGTCTCCAATTCTTGCGCGGCGCTTCCTTTTGCTTCCAAGAACCTCCTTACGACTGTCCATACATTTTTTCCATTCTCTGATTAGCATGTCTCCACTTCTTCTAGAAATCCGGTATGGACAGTTGAGATTTGTAGGATGACCTGGATATAAGTTCAAAACTTGAAGGCTGCCATTCTGATACATCAAATGAGGCACACAATCCTCTGGGATTCTCTGTTGAAAAACATAGTAATAACTTCATAGTTAGCAATGATGTACTAGTTTTAGAAGTATGCAAAAGATGCACGGATGTCGTAATAGTAAGAAATCTTACCAGGGTATCTCCATGGTAGTTACCGTAGTTCAACACGTGCACTAGTGGCACGTATTGACCATAATGTTGAGGAGTTTGATTGTAGATATTGTAATTCTCAAGATCAGTACAAAATCCGACCAGATGATTTTTCTCCTGATAAGTTAACTCGGAGCCATCGGTGTAGTGGGTTTTGTCTACCATTTTCCGCACATTTTTTGAACAATCAAAATAAGCTGTCAATGGAAATAAGTTGTCAACTATTTTGAAATAAACAATATAGATTAGTTAATAATTAACTATGTTTGAGAAACTCACATAGCGGTAGAACTGGAGGCGTATCAACAAGGACCCAAATGTCCATATTGTCTTGGTCGATGCCAGGATCACCAAGATCCATGGTGACAAGCATACCCTCATCAAAACCATACATCTTGCAAAATGCTTCCCAATTTTTGCAACCAAAATGGGTTACGCTCTCAGCATTATACAGATTTACTTCAAAATCCACATCATGATGTGTCCTTAGGTGAATTTTCTTCGTTTCAAAATTTTCATGATCTTCAAAATCCATCCTCTCCAAGACATAGCGTCTTGCATGGCATGGGATAAACTATACTCGAATTGTAAAAGATGAAATTACACGTTGGAATAGTTGAAGTCATGCTTAATTATGAAAAAAACACTTGTCGTCGTTGCATACCGTTTCAACTTCGAAGGTCTCCTCGAGCTTAATGCTGAAGCGCCGATCATCGTCCAGGTGAGGCCTGTCGCACAGACCTCGACCGTCGTGGCACCAGTCGCACTCCCCCGAGAGACTTTCGTCGTCCGATGACGACATTTCCTATGTTCATAATTCAAAACTACATCATCTCTGTTGGGTCCAATAAGATAATCCACAGTGTGGTGAAAACACGCCCATCCAAATAGAATATGTGGTATGGGCTTTTTTAGTAGGTCATCCTAACAGATTAGGGTTTATCGATGACGAGCAACTGACATTAGTAATAACTATGAGTAGATATCACACTTCTATATGAATAACACAAGAGGCAGCTGATCCTACTTAATTAACTACTAAGATACCCCGGCCCATGCATTAGTCACAAGTACCCCATATGTCCTATTTTTAGCAAAGTCATGCTAAAATTCACGGAAAATTTCAGCATGACCTTTGCTGAAAATAGGACATATGGAGTACCCGAATTTGCCGGAACGGAAGTTAATCGACATTCCGGCAAACTCAAGGGCCTCTCGGGTGGACAAGGCAAAAAAGGCCTCCATCACAACATGGAAAATACACCAAGCAGTATCATCTCCAAGCAGTATCATCTCCAAGCAGTATCATATTTGTAATGACTGAAAATATTTACTTCAGGAAATATTTACTACTGTAGTTTCTGTTACAAACAAAAAAAAACTGAAGTTTGTCCTAGCTATATTTCAGGATGATTTTTCAGTTGCTCATGCTTTTTACAAATTGTAGCTACTGTTTTTTATACCTAAACAAAATTGCCCTAGCTATATTTGCTACTGTTTTTATACCTAATTTTTTGCTACTGTTTTTTTAATTTGCTACTGCTTTTTTTTATTTGCTACTGTTTTTATACCTAAACAAAATTTCCCTAGCTATATTTGCTACTCTTTTTTTATTTGCTACTGTTTTTATACCTAATTTTTTTGCTACTGTTTTTAAAATTTCCTAAAAGATTTCTAACTTTGCTAACTGTACTGTGCTAGATTTGCCCTAAAATCTATGCACAAAAACACAGAGAAGGCATTAGGCATTACACAAAAACACAGAGAACTGCTATAATGTACAACAGGCTTTTGGTTTCTGGAACCATTTCATGCCCAAGTGATCTGATCCTTGTACTTTTGCTACAATGATACAGTGATACAAGTAGAATATGAAGGCATTAGGCATTACAACAAAAGGAACAGAGCTGCTATATTTACAACATGCTTTGATACATACACCACCAAAGTCCAAAGAGTAACCACTTATTAGCTACCAGGAGTAAGTAACTAACTAAATACACGACCAGAGAATAACTCACTTTGCCTCTCACTTGCTTCCTTCACCTCAGAGCGATCTTCTCTTATTACTACTCCTGCACAACATTGTCATAATTTTTATTATCTTCACAACCAAGGTACTGCATTCTGTAACAACCAACTACAAAACTACAAATCAATCAAGGACATGTGGTTATTTCCTCCGCACTAAATTTGCCATGCTATTTTACAGAACAAACAAACATTTTGCCACCTTGATACATAAAAGGAATGTACATATGTGCAGTATGAGATCCTGTTAACTGGTTGCAAGACTGAAGATGGACCAATGCTAGTGCCATCAGAACTGAGTTATTCAAATTCAGGATACTGAAATGCTAAAACAGTCTGCAGATTACTACTGCCCATGGTGGAGAGTAAAAGGGACCCAGCATAACTTAAATACGACCTAGTAAAAGGGACCCAGCATAACTTAAATACATATATGCAGTATGAAATCATGTTAATTAGTTGTAGCACTGAAAATAGACGAGTGCTAGTGCCATCGGATACCAGTGCTCACAACTGAGTTATTGAAATTCAGAATGCTGAAATGTTAAAACAGTGTGCAGATTACTGCTATCCATGGTGGAAAGTAAAAGGGGCCCAGTATATATAACCTTAAATACAAACTAGTTGAGATCAATAGATCAAACACATTAGCACGGACGTTACGAATTGCCATAAGCAGAGCAGCAGCTACACCAGACAGTGGTAACTGTAGTGTGGTACAATAAAGCACAAAGAGTAGCCAAGCCAAAAATAGCCATGAAGTGAGTTGCTGAAACTGTCCTTTTGGTGCATCACTAAACTAGTACTAGCATCAGTATATGCTCCGTGTTCCATTACTAGGGGGACGCACGTTACAACCCAAGCACTGATAATATATAAACAAGCTTGCAACAGAAACAAACTTGCTAAAATCTGTGGTTGCTCGCATAGGGACAGATTGTTGTATTAGGAGCAGAGAGGGAGAGGTGGGAAATGGAGGCGGGGGTGATTTGGATGGGGTACCTGCGGGCGTAGAAGACGGGGGCGTCGTCGGGGAGAGACAAGGACGACGGGGCGGCGGGGAGGCGGCGTCGGGAGAGGAGAGGGCGGCGTCGGCGTCGGGCGTCGGGGCGGAGACGAGGACGACGGGGCGGCGTCGAGGCGGCGGGGCAGCGGCGTCGCGGCGTCGGGGCGTCGGGGCGGAGACGAGGACGACGGGGCGGCGTCGAGGCGGCGGGGCAGCGGCGTCGGGAGAGGAGAGGGGAAGGGGATCGAGGGCGAGGGAGAGAGGGGATAGGTTATCCAACAGGTACATCCATACTAATGGCGCACCACCCCTCGGTGCGCCATAAGTGCGTCCATACTAATGGCGCACCTCACCCTGGTGCGCCATTAGTATTTTTTTTTATTTCTGCTCGAGCCAACAGGTTATCTTCCACCTGACCTGATCCACACCAAGTTCCCTCTATTAGCTCGACTGGTCAGCAGCTAGTTCTCACACCAGGAGGTCCTGGGTTCGATTCCCAGGCTCCACAAATTTTTTTTATGCATTTAAAATGCTGTTTGATATTTATTTGTGTTTAAATATGTTCAAACTTGTTTAAATCATAACAGTAATATTTTTTTATAAGACAGTAATAATTATTTAAAAAATGTCATCAAACAGTAATGCCGGTGGAGCGGGGGAGGGTGCGCGGGGTGCGGGAGGCCGATGGACCGGGGGGTGCTCGGCGGCGAGGGGGACCGGATCTGGCGAGGTGGGATAGCGATCGAGATGGAGGGGGATCGAGATCGAGTGTCCATGAAATTTAAAAATATTCATGATAGTTCAAAAAGTGCCCATGAAATACAATCGAGAAATGAAGGCTACGATTTAAATACAATCGATCTTAGCTAGCTAGCTATCTGTTCACAATCTTCTTGCCCTTCTTTTTCGCAAATGGAGTTCTTCTGTGGAACGGACGTCCTTTAGGTAGGGTGGTCCTTAGGGTGACTCAGCATCTTGTCTTTTTTATCTATCTCCGGATCATTTGCGTCATCTTCTCGCTTCTTCTCCTCCCTATCCGCGTGCCAACGCAGGAGCTTTGCTACCTTAGGTTCCGCGAAATACCGCTGCAGACGAGGAGTGATCGGAAAGTACCACACCACTTTTTGAGGAGCTTTCTTCCTCTTCTTGTATCGAGTGACGCCGCACACCGGACATATGGTAGACTCCGCGTGCTCGTCCCGATAAATGATGCAATTGTTCATGCACACATGGTATTTCACGTGCGGTAAATCCAGAGGACACACAATTTTCTTCGCCTCCTCCAAACTGGTCGGGCACTTGTTCCCCTTGGGAAGACGTTCGTGCCAGAATGACATGTTCTCGTCGAAGCATGCGTCGGTCATTTTGTGTTTTACCTTCATCTCCAGAGCCATGAGCGTTACTTTCAGGCGGGTATCCTCGGGCCTCCATCCTTCATACAATGGAGTAACCGCGTCTAACTCAAGTTGATCCATCTTGGCTTTCTCTCGGGCGGCAGCTCTTGCGTTATCCGTCTGCTTGAGAAGCAGCTCTTGAATATGAGGGTCCTGCACCCAGCCCATCGATGGTCCAGCGTCGTCTGCTCCGCCGGCATCATCATCTTCATGATCATGCCCGTCGTCTGCTCCGGCATCTTCCTCATCATCATGTCCTGCATCTTCTACATGATGACTGTGTACAGCATCACCGTCGTGATCATCTCCTGGGGATTCTTCGTCTTCTCGCCCGCCCGAGCCGCGGTGGTTGTCTTGCTGCCCTTCCTCATTTCTTGCCCGGCCCCCATGGACGACTTCGTAGTCATCTTCATCACCTTGCCACCGATAGCCATCCATGAATTGAATGAATCTATGGTGGAAATGAGGTGAAAAAGAGGAGGCACCCGAGACAAGGAGGAGGTGGAGAGAATGAAGTGGGGAGAAAGTGAGTGTGGGTAGGAGAGGCTGTCCAAAATATCTTGTTGCTGCCCACTTACTAATGTCCCAGGGTGCGCCATTAGTATGTCTGGACGGGCGCACTAGTTAAAAAAAATTGATACTAATGGCGCACCCTGGGCCTGGTGCGCCATTACTAGTTACAACTAGTAATGGCGCACTGTGTCTGGATGCGCCATTAGTATGTTTGGACAGGCGCACTAGTTAAAAAAATTTGATACTAATGGCGCACCCTGGGACAGGTGCGCCATTAGTATGTTTGGACAGGCGCACTAGTTAAAAAAAATTTGATACTAATGGCGCACCCTGGGACAGGTGCGCCATTACTAGTTACAACTAGTAATGGCGCACTGTGTCCGGATGCGCCATTAGTATGTTTGGACAGGCGCACTAGTTAAAAAAAATTGATACTAATGGCGCACCCTGGGCCAGGTGCGCCATTACTAGTTATAACTAGTAATGGCGCACTTCGTCTGGATGCGCCATTAGTATGTTTGGACAGGCGCACTAGTTAAAAAAAATTTGATACTAATGGCGCACCCTGCGCCTGGTGCGCCATTAGTAGTTTCAACTCTAATGGCGTATCAGAAGGTGGTGCGCCATTAGTATATACTAATGGCGCACCGCTTGTCTGGTGCGCCATTAGTGTCAATCCCATCTATAGCCCTTTTTCTAGTAGTGTTACCACAGACCTACGGGTCCATAGCTAGTAGCTAGATGACTTCTTCTCTGTCTTTGATCTTCAATAAAATGTTCTCCTCGATGTTCTTGGAGTTCTATTCGATGTAATCTTTTTTTACGGTGTGTTTGTTGGGATCTGATGAATTATGGGTTTATAATCAAATTATTCACGAATATTATTCGAGTCTTCTCTGAACTCTTTTATGCATGATTGTTATAGTTTTGTATTTCTCTCTGATCTATCCGTTTGGTTTGGCCAACTAGATTGATTTATCTTGCAATGGGAGAGGTGCTTTGTGATGGGTTCAATCTTGCGATGATCTATATCCCAGTGACAGAAGGGGAAAAGACACGTATTTGTATTGTTGACATTAAGGATAAAACGATGTGGTTTATTCATATTGATTGAGTTTACTTTGTCTACATCATGTCATCTTGCTTAAGGCATTACTCCGTTCTTTATGAACTTAATACTCTAGATGCATGCTGGATAGCGGTCGATGTGTGGAGTTGTAGTAGTAGATGCAGGCAGGAGTCAGTCTACTTGTCTCAGACGTGATGCCTATATACATGATCATTGCCTTGAATATCGTCATAACTATGCGCTTTTGTATTAATTGCCCAACAGTAATTTGTCTACCCACCGTATGCTTTTATGTTTAAGAGAGAAGCCTCTATTGAAAACTATGGCCCGCGAGTCTATCTTTATCATATATTAAAATCCAAAAATACATTTTTGAAATTTATTTACCTTTATTTTATCTTGTGTTTTTGTTTATCTATCTATCAATTTCAGACTTGATCCTTGCAATTAACCGCCAAGGGATTGACAACCCCTTTTTGCGTTGGGTGCAAGTATTTGTTCTTTTGTGTGTAGGTGTTGTTCACGAGGTCATGTGTAGTTCTCCTGGATTCATAACCTTGGTTCTTAATTGAGGGAAATAATTATCTCTATTGTACTGCATCATCCTCTCCTCTTCGGGAACTCCCAACGCAACTCACAAGTAGCAAAGAACAAGACTAGCATGCTGGATGTTTCACATGTGATGTGGTCTGAGCTCACTGCTGCTATGTATGATAGGAAGGTCCCCATCTATGGGTCCTATCTCTTTAAGCTCATCACTACTACTTGGGCGGCTCCAGATGAGCCCCTAGAGACTGGCGAGCTTGCCACTCATGATGTGATGAAGCTCATGCGGAAGGAGAACTGGGGAGTTGTGCCAGATGCACCAGAGATCAATATTCTAGGAGAAAGTCTGATGGGTCTGAGGAGCCTGACTATGTACCACCCTCGGATCAGCCTACTTGGGACATCAAACTCAAGAAGATGATGAGGAAGCTTTTCTGCATTCAGGTGGATACTCAGAAGACTATGTACAAGGCACGTGTGGCTGAGAAGATTGCCCGACAGTGCCACGTCACCATGATTAGGAAGCTTGAGATTGAGGTGCAGAGTGGCTCTGAGAAGAAGAGACCTCAGAGGACAGGTGGATTGGGAAGATCAACAAATGGACCGACTCCGATGACTCCAACGCTGCTACGTCTGGTTTCCATGGTGCCGATGCCGAGGATGAGGACATTCACGAGGAGCACCAGGAGGACAGTGACAATGACTCGGAGGAATCCATGGAGGAGGAGGAGGAGGAGGAGGAGGACCGGGTCTACCACCTTGGGTCGTTTAGTCCCTCTTTGCCTTTTTGGCATCTCGATGCCAAAGAGGGATCAGAGAGGTCAAGACCGCGGATTTGCATTTGCTTTCCTAGGGGAGTTGCCAAATCACAATCTCGAGTGTTATTTGCTTCGTTTCAGCGCTTGTGAACTCTTTTATCTTGTTTTCTTTGGTTTGGTGTGAGACTTTGAGACCGTGTGTGTGTGTATGGTTGGAGACATACATTATCCCGTACTACCTCTTTTATGTTTATTATGCAAGCTTAGGTAAGACAATATAATCAACACAAAACTTTTGTTAGTATACACTACTAGGGAAAAGCCTAGTAGCAGCGCGGGTTTTAGGCCTATCAGTAGCGTGGGCAAGAGCGCTACTGGTACGGCGCTACAGCTAAAGGTTAGCAGTAGCGTTGGTTAACCCACGCTACTGCTACACCGACTTAGTAGTAGCGCTTTCTCCACACGGCGCTACTGGTAATTACTAGTAGCGCTTCTCCCAGCCCGCGCTACTACTATTATTCCGTATTTTATTTCTTTTTTATTTCATGTTGTATTCATACACCTCTATACAAGTTTTCATACAGCAGCAATTTAGAGATTGTTTTTACATCATAATGAGTTATTACATCACTGGGTGAAAGAACCGTGGAATAGTTTCAAGTGGATGGACATCCACCTGAAACTAATCTGCGGTTCTTTCACGCAATGATATAATAAATATCATCATCATCATATCATTAACAACTTATCATCATAATACATCATTGTCATATAACACCTCCTCATGATCATTGTTTTAATCGATGAGACATCACATAGCAAGTTGGTCACTAGTCATAATCACAACTACTCCTCATCATCAACTCTAACACATTGTACCACATAATAAACATATTGTACCTCATAGGACCTACTACATTCTCTTAGGACCTACTATATTCTCTAAGGTAAAATAGCAAAAAACAAGATAGCCCCTGGCTCTCCATTATGGAGAATGGAAATTATCCTGTCTCCAATTCTTGCCTTTCGCTTAATGTTGCTTCCAAGAACCTCCTTACGAATGTCCAAACATTTTTTCCATTCTTTGATTAGCATGTGTTCACCGGTTACAGAAATCCGATATGCACAGGTGAGATCCGTAGGATGACCTGGCTGTATGTTCAGAACTTCAAGGCGACCATTCTGATACATCAGATGAGGCACACAATCCATCGGGATTTTCTGTTGAAAAAAATAGTAATAACTTCGTAGTTAGCAATGATGTACTAGTTTTAGAAGTATGCAAAATATGCACGGATGTCGTAATAGTAAAAAATCTTACCAGGGTATCTCCATAGAAGTTATCGTGGTTCAACACGTGCACTAGTGGCACGTATTGACCATAATTTGGAGGAGTTCGATAATAGGTATTGTAATTCTCAAAGAAAGTACAAAATGCGATAAGATGATTTTTCTCCTTATAAGTTAATTCGGAGCCATCGGTGTAGTGGGTTTTGTCTACCATCTTCCGCACATTCTTTGAAGAATGAAAATAAGCTGTCAACTATTTTGAAATAAATAATATAAATTATTTAATAACTATGTTTGAGAAACTCACATAGCGGTAGAATCGGAAGCGTATCAACAAGGACCCAAATGTCCATATTGTTTTGCTCGATGTCAGGATCACCAAGATCCATGGTGACAATCATACCCTCATAAAAACCATACATTTTGCAAAGTGCTTCCCAATTTTGGCAACCAAAATGGGTTACGCTCTGAGAATTGTACAGATTTACTTCAAAATCCATATCATGATGGGTCCTTAGGTGTATTTTCTTTGTTTCAAAATTTTCATGGTCTTCAAAACCCATCCTCTCCAAGACATAGCGTCTTGCATGGCATGGGATAAGCTAGTCGAATTGTAAAAGATGAAAATTAGACGTTGAAATAGTTGAAGTCATGCTTAATTACGAAAAAACACTTGTCGTCGTTGCGTACCGTTTCAACGTCGAAGGTCTCCTCGAGCTTAATGCTGAAGAGCCGATCTTCGTCCAGGTCAGGGCACCTGTCGCACAGACCTCGATCGTCGTAGCACCAGCTGCACTCCCCCGGGAGACTTTCGTCATCCGAGTACAACATTTCCTACGTTCATAATTCAAAGATTAAACTTGTACAATTAAATATATGTACTAAAAAACCTAAATTAGATCATTACTTTTCGAGAAAATCCAGGCGACTCGATATTTCCTACATATTCTAGCACAAGTCATGCCAGAATTCATGGAAAAATCCGGAATGACCTTTGCTAAAAAAGGACATATCGAGCGCCTGAAATTTGCGGGAACGGAAACTAATCAACACTCCGGCAAAACATAGGCCACTCCGGCAAAACATAGGAAACTAATACATCCCGAATAATTGCTTAAACTAAAAAAATAACAACAAATATGACATGTTCAACTAGTTCTATTAATTCAACTAGTTCTTACTAAATATAAACTTACTATAAATAGAAAAAAAAACTAGTTCTTTCTAAAAATAAAGTAGTTCAACTAGTTATATTATTATTTTTACTAAAAATACATTAGTTCTATTAATTCAACTAGTTCAACTAGTTTATTAATTTACTTACTAAACTAGTTCAACTAAAACTACACTAGTTCAACTACTACTAAAAATCATTATCTATGAACCCTAAATTAACATCTACTACTACTAAAAAACATCTACTAACTAAGCAGAGAGAGGGGGTGGGGGAGGGTGGGTGTCGGTGTCAAAACCGGCGGATCTCGGGTAGGGGGTCCCGAACTGTGCGTATAGGATCGATGGTAACAGGAGACGGGGGACACAATGTTTACCCAGGTTCGGGCCCTCTCTATGGAGGTAATACCCTACTTCCTGCTTGATTGATCTTGATGAATATGAGTGTTACAAGAGTTGATCCACCACGAGATCGTAATGGCTAAACCCTAGAAGTCTAGCATATGAGTATATGGTAATGAGTATGTCCTATCCGGACTATGCTCTCCGGTTTATATAGACACCGGAGAGATCTAGGGTTACATGAGGTCGGTTACATAGGAGGAAATCTTCATAATAGGTCGCCTCGCTTGCCTTCCACGCCAAGTAGAGTCCAATACGGACACAGGTATTGTCTTCGGCCTTCGTATCTTCACAGCCCATCAGTCCGGCCCATGGATAACAGGTCGGACGCCCGAGGACCCCTTAGTCCAGGACTCCCTCAGTAGCCCCTAAACCTAGCTTCAATGACGAGGAGTCCCGCGCGCAGATTGCCTTCGGCATTTCAAGGCAGGTTCCCTTCTTCTGAACTCCAGGATAGTCTTCAGATGTGATTATTGTATCCGGATCTGTAACGCACTCCACACACAACCGCAGAGAGAATATATTTGTACGAGTCTGATCTGCTGACAGCATTTTACAACATGATGTACGCCTGTCCGGCCATAATCGAACCATTTTTTTATCTGCCATCCCACGCTTCAAAACGCGGTTGCTATTGGCACGTCTTGTCGAAGCAAAGATCGTGTCCCCTTATCACGGGATTCTCATCAATGCGGGCATGGGTAACCCAACCGTGTCGTTTACACAGCCCTTGGGAATAGGCGAATCTCAAGGCGAGTGAGGAGGTCTTTAATATTTGTTGCCTTTGTAAGGAGATAAGGATTCCCCCTTCCTCTTCTCACGCTTTCTCTCTGTCTCTACCTTCCCAACCTCGAGCTCCAGCGCCCAAGTTCCAATCTCCTTTCCACCCCAGCAACCATGTCCGGATCCGGTGGTCAGGGCAAGTGGATGGTCTCCTCCGTCACGGAGGCGGCCGGATATTTGGCGAAGGAGATCGCCCACCGTCTGCCGGCCGAGGGACAGATCGTCCCCACGCCGGAGCCCGCAGAGAGGGTGGTATTCATCCCCCATTTCTTCCGCGGGCTAGGGTTTCCACTTCACCCCTTCGTCCGCGGGCTAATGTATTATTACGAGGTAGATTTCCATGATATGTCCCCGAATTCCTTCCTCAACATTTCGGCGTTTATCATCGTATGCGAGGCTTTCCTCCGCATCCACCCCCACTTCGGACTGTGGCTCAAAGTCTTCAACGTGAAGCCGAAGGTGGTAGATGGCCAGCACGCGGAGTGCGGAGGGGCAATGGTGAGTAAATTGTCCAACGTCTCTTGGCCCAAAGGCACCTTTGTGGATACGGTAAAGGAGTGGCAGAAGTAGTGGTTCTACTTCACAGAACCACGCGGCACCACCTGGGCCGCGGCTACCGAATTCCGCTTCGGCGCTCCTATGCGACTCATCTCCTGGGTCGAGAAGCGTCCGGACTGGTGTTCTCCTGACGAGCGTTGCAGACGCGTGTTCAGAGCATGGTAACCAAGAGCGTCAAGCTCGTTGATGTGATCCAGGTGATGTTAGTTCGCCGGATCCTTCCATGCCAGCGCCGAAGCCGCCCGCTGTGGGAGTTCAATCCAAAGAAGCACCGGACCCTGGTGAGGCACTTCGAGACTACGCACAAGGGCGCATGGAAATTGCTCTTCAAGGGCAATGAGAAACCACCAGCCACGGATTCGGACTGTGGTCACGATTGTACACACCCCGCCAGCAAGGTATGTTATTTCGAACGAGTCCTCAACCTAATTGTTTCGAGGATGATGTCTGAGCTTTTGTTATTGCTCTTTCAGGACTGGATGGAGAGGGTAAAGCGGATCTAGTGTCCGGCTCTGCTGCCCGAGGAACCAGTCATCCCGCGTCTAGAGAAGATGCTGGTACCGGCGCCATATAAGGCGCCAGAGAAGAAGGCCAAGAAGAAGGCAAAGCGGGCCAAGAGTGGCCTCCGTCGTAAGGGTACTTCGGATGTGGCGTCCGAGGACGACGAAACTCATTCCTCTGTCCCTGAGGACAATGACGAGGAAGAGGAGGAGGAGGAAGAAAACAATCCTCCCCCTCAGGAGAGGAAGAAGAAGAGGGCGGCTCCGGCGCATCTGGAGGCGGAGGCGCCCAAAAAGGGGAAGGGCGGCTCCGGCGCATCTGGAGGCGGAGGCGCCCAAAAAGGGGAAGGGCGTTCCAGCGGTCAACACCGCATGGGACGTTGACAGCAGTCCGGAACGAAGCCCCCGCACTAAGCCCCAGGCCGCGTCGTAAGTGACATGGCTTATTTATGCGCACATCCAGCACTTTCTCTCCATTATCTTGATGTAGTTAACTGTACCATTGCAGTCCGGCCCGCGACCTAATCCAGCGATCCTCGTCTGGAAGTTCGTTGGCTCCGTCGGAGATGGCGAGCCAGTCGCCACCGCTTGCTTATTCCCCCGGGGCCGGGGACGACACCGAAGTGTTGTCCCGGAGGGCCGATCCGAACCGGGTAGGAACCCAGGACGCTGTCCGGGAGGCGCCACGAGGCAAAGCCTCCACTGCCGGACATATGGAGGGGACGATCCCCATGGAGACTGGCAAAGAGGGCCGCATCCAGCTTGGCCCTCAGCCGAATACGATTTCGGAGGCCCATATGGCTCCGGAGTCGGGCGGGCAGCCCCCTTTGAAGGAGGGGGGTGCACCACTTCCGCCAGTGGTCCCTGTCCATCCAGGGGCGCCGGATAACCTGATGGAGGCGCTACGAGGCGCCTCCGTTATGGACGAGCATCGTGTCCTTATGGGCACGGTGATCAAGAAGGTTCAGTCTGCCAAGAGTGGACTGCACGAAGCCTGCAGCAACCTGTTGACAGGTTTCGAGGTAAGTGACATAGAAAGAGAAAACCCCCATGTAGTCAGTAGCCCCTGAGACACTGTCCGGTGTTCGGCGACAAGAACCGGACAGAGGATCAATATTTTATTGTAGGAGACTAACGTGATATGTATGCATAAGCAGGCGTCGCTGTTGGCTGCAACCTCGCATGCTGCCGAAGTCTCTGAACTGAAGCAGAGGCTGGAGCGGACCGAGAACAAGCTCGGCGAGGTGACGATTCAGCTCCGGGAGAAGCAAGGTAAATGACGACGTGTTGTGTGTTCGAAAAGAACAAGCGTTGTATACTGACCGTAGTGTCATAATATGTGCAGGAGCCGCAACCGAGGTGGAGGCCCTAAAAAGGCTTTGGCCGAAGCCGAGGGGAAGGCCGTCGAGTAGCAAGCCGCCCGGAAAAAGCTTGAGGCCCGAGTCAAGGAGGTCCAGCAGGAGCTCCAGGATGCGGTGAAAAAATGTGAGACCTTGGAGCATGATGCGTCGGCTCGAGGGGCCGAACTTACCAAGGCTCATCAGAGTGTGGAGACCGCACGGAATGAGGCCCAGGTCGCTCTCTGGGAGATCCAGGAGGCCAAGAAGATCACGGCGGGTAAGGCATTTAAGATGCAAAGCAAGTATGTGGAGAGGCAGTACCTTTTACTAACCCGGGTTCGGAGTTCCCCAGGGGCTTTTTCAGATCTACCACGCAGCGTATCAGACGCTGCAGAGTTCTACCAAGCCGAAGGAGGAGGTTCTACAGAGAAGCTATTCTGGTCGCAGTATGCGACACCAGAGCATCCCGTGTCTTTCACCGACCAGTTGAAGCAACTAGTGGAGCTGCACCGAGTGGCCGAACTAGCCATGAAGGATTTGACAATCCGGCTATGGCCAGCCGAAGCTATGCCCGGCAGCTACTTCGGACTCGTGAGGCGCCTAGTGGATGCCTGTCCGCGGCTGGACGTTGTCAAGCGCTCTGTCTGTATTGAAGGTGCCCGTATGGCCTTCGCTCGCTGCAAGATGTGGTGGGCGAAGATGAACGCAGTTGAAGTTGCCAGCAGGCCGTCGGAGGGCAAGGAGCACCACACACCCAAGAAATATTTTGCGGATGTCATCGAAGGGTCTCTACTTGTGGCAGCTCAATGTTCGAAGGACATTATTTTCGAATGAATAGATTCATGTTGTCCTTTGCCTTGTATTATAAAGACAAAGCTTGTTTTGTAATGTAATTTCATTATGCTTTAAATTGTTTCCTCCTGTGCGGCCGTTTTATATGCAATCTGAGGGTTGGCCACTCGTCGGCTTCTGCCCTCACGTAATTAGTACGGAGGTGTTCAGGACAGGATCTAAACAATCTTGATCCAATTATATGGTCCTTGAAGGAGTTGTTTAGCGCAACGAACATGGCAATCAGACTATATGGCTTAAACGCCCTCACTTAGCCATAGGAATGTTATAATTAAGCAAGTGCGTAGCCCCTGGTCCAAGCCAGGGTGCTGTCAGCATCTGATCGGGAAGTGCCGATCCTTCGCGTGACGCGGAAAAATCTCCAACGATTTTGTAACCCTCGAACAGCTGACTGGCTCTCGTCGTATCATGACAGTCAGTTTTCGGCTTTCTCTACTGAGGTGCTCATCCGGTCAAGGCCAGGGCACAATCGCAGTGGTTCTCCCTTTACTACCCTAGCCGATAGAGCAGAACGTAGGGTAGGAAGCACAGGAGCCGGGCAACCCAACTATTGACCAAAGACATGATTCGGAGCCAATGCATATAATGCTAAATTCGGGGCGCCGAACTTTTATACAAGAAATGTTCGGACTTTGTTACCATGTTATGGGGCGATAAGCAGCCCCTGGTGAATATGAAACGTACAAAAGAGTACCGATGTAGCTAATAAGCAGATCGAAATAAAATGAAGTAAGAAGCGAAAACCACAGAAACTGGGCCGCAAATCATTTTTATTATAACTGAATGGATACGTCAAGGCGTATCTTATACAAATAGTGTGATAAGCACCCGGACTATTTAACATGCCGGGATCAAGAAGGAGCAGCGTGCGGGTCCTGGGAAATAAGTAAAAATACCGTCAAGAAGAACGTACGGAGGTTACCCTACGCACCTATGCTGCATGCCCCCTTTGTATGCCGATCCTTCGAAGGGGCTGGTGATCAGGCTCACGGGAAGAGGAACCTGAAACAGAAAGGAAAAAGTGTGTCCAGGGTCGGTCTAGCCGAACTGTAGATCCCGGGTTAGCTTGTGCCTCCATCGATGTCCATGGAATTTTGAGCGCGTAATTATGTACGCGTGGTACGAATGCCACTACTTCATCGGGACTGGGACGGAGGCCGAATTGCTAGTCGAGCTCTTGACGAGCCTTGCTGTCCTGCTGCAGTGTAGTTCGGAACCTCTTGATGGTGTCCAGGGGCTCGGCAGCCGCACTATGGCGCTGTTTGAGAAGGCCGCTATGTACCTCTACTGCTAGGGCGGCGGTGTGCTCCTCTGTTCGGAGGGAGCATTCCGTGTTGCCATTGACTGTTATGACGCCGCATGGACCGGGCATCTTGAGCTTGAGATAAGCGTAGTGTGGCACTGCATTGAATTTAGCAAACGCTGTTCGTCCGAGCAGTGCGTGGTAGCCGCTGCGGAACGGGACGATGTCGAAGATTAACTCCTCGCTTCGGAAATTGTCCGGAGAACCGAAGACCACTTCCAGCGTGATTGAGCCCGTACAGCGGGCCTCGACGCCTGGAATGACTCCTTTGAAGGTAGTCTTTGTTGGTTTGATTCGTGAGGGGTCGATGCCCATCTTCCATACCGTGTCTTGATAGAGCAGGTTGAGGCTCCTACCACCGTCCATTAGGACTCGCGTTAGGTGGAACCTGTCAATAATTGGGTCCAGGACTCGTACGGCTGAACCGCCGTGGCGGATGCTAGTTGGGTGGTCTCGTCGATCGAAAGTGATCGGGAATGATGACCACGGATTGAACTTTGGGGCGACTGGCTCCACCGCGTAGACGTCCCAGAGTGCTAGCTTGCGCTCCCTTTTGGGGATGTGTGTAGCGTATATCATGTTCACTGTTTTGATTTGGGGGGAAATTTCTTCTGCCCCCCAGTGTTCGGATGCCGGGGCTCTTCGTCCTCATCCTCACTTTGTGATCCCTTTTCTTTGTTTTCGGCATTTAACTTGCCAGCCTGCTTGAAAACCCAACAATCCCTGTTGGTATGATTGGCTTGCTTATCCGGGGTGCCGTGTATTTGGCACGGACGGTCGAGTATGCGGTCCAGGCTGGAAGGTCCTTCATTGTTTCTTTTGTAGGGCTTCTTCCGTTGGCCGGACTTGGAGCCACTGAATCCGGCGTTGACTCTGGTGTCATCGGTGTTGTTGTCATTGCTTCCACGTTTGTGCCTATTGTGCCGGAGCTTGCCAGTGCTATTCTTGGCCTCAGAGGGGCCTGTCTCGCTGGCTGTGTTGTTACTACGGGCTAGCCAACTGTCCTCTCCCGCGCAAAAGCGGGTCATGAGTGCCGTGAGGGCTGCCATGGACTTTGGCTTTTCTTGGCCGAGGTGGCGTGCTAGCCATTCGTCATGGATGCTGTGTTTGAAGGCTGCTAAGGCCTCGGCATCCGGACAGTCAACGATCTGGTTCTTTTTGGTTAGGAACCTAGTCCAGAATTTTCTGGCTGATTCTCCAGGTTGTTGAACTATGTGGCTTAAGTCATCGGCGTCTGGTGGCCGGACATAAGTTCCTTGGAAGTTGTCCAGGAAAGCTTCTTCCAAGTCCTCCCAGCTGCCGATAGAATTTTCAGGCAGGCTGTTAAGCCAGTGCCGAGCTGGCTCTTTGAGTTTTAGTGGGAGGTATTTAATGGCATGGAGGCCGTCTCCTCGAGCCATATGGATACGGAGAATGAAATCCTCGATCCATACTGTGGGATCGGTTGTGTCGTCGTATGATTCGATATTGACGGGCTTGAATCCCTCGCGGAATTCGTGATCCAGTACCTCATCTGTGAAGCAGAGAGGGTGTGCGGCACCTCTGTACCGGGCCGCATCGCGGCGTAGCTCTGATGGAGTCCGTCTGCGGCATTCGGCCCGGGCGTGGTTAGATTTATCACGTCCGAATAGGTAGCCGTCTTCGTGCCTCGAGGCACATCCTCGCGATCCGTAGATCGATCATGTGTGTCCTGCTCTACTGTCCAGGGTCTGCCGAAGGTCGTACGTGTGACCCCGAACTCTGTCGTCTTTATTTTTGCAGGGTGGTGGGGCAGGCTGCTATTCGGCCTGAGTTGCTGCTTTATCCCGACCGCGGGGTGGTCGGTCGGCCGCCATGTCTCGACCACGCGGTGGTCGTTCCGCATTACGCGAGGGAGATATGTGTCCTGGTGCCTCCTCATCGAATTGAGGTAGTAGTCTGCGTTTCGGGTAGCTTTTGGCTGGGCGCTTGAGGCTATATTCTTCGGCTGTCAGGACGTCGGTCCATCTGTCGACTAGCAGGTCTTGTTCGGCTTGAAGCTGCTGCTATTTCTTTTTCAAGCTCCTTGCAGTGGATATGAGGTGAAGCTTAAAGCACTCCTGCTCCAGAGGGTCCTCCGGCATGATGAATTCTTCCTTGCCGAGGCTTGTCTCCTCTTTAGAGGGTGGATGGTAACTATCGTCCTCCGAGTTATCTTCGATGGCCTGTTCATCAGGGTTGTCTTGCGTGTTGTCATGTTCCTCCTGTTCGGATGCAGCACCGACAGGGTCTTCATTGTTTTCGGCGTCGCCCGGAGTACTATTTTCTCTAGTGCCAGTGTTGCCATCCTTTGAGCGACGAGTCTTAGAACGGCGTTTGGGGCGCCGGCGCTTGGACTCCATCTCAGAGGGTTTGCTCTTATCCGGCTCTTCTTTGTCGTCGCCAGATCCTTTGGGTGTATCAACCATGTACACGTCGTACGAAGAGGTGGTCGTCCAACATCCAGTGAATGACGGGTCTTGGCCTTGCTCATTGTCGGCATCGTCGTCCATACCGGTGATGTCTTCGGAGCCATAGTCAAGCACGTCGGTTAAGTCGTCGACGGTGGCTATGAAGTGGGTGGCGGGTGGGAAGCAAGATTCCTCATCGTCCGCCTCTAGCTCGAACCGAACATAGTTCGGCTGTGAGTCATCCTCCAAGGACAAGTTCTTCAAAGAATTTAGTACGTCACCCAAAGGCAAATGCTGGAAGGTGTCTGCGGCGCTAAATTCGAAAATCGATAACCAATCCAGCTCGGTGTCCGCAGGCGCACTTGATCCGGAACGTGTAGCCGGAGACGAGTCTGGAGTTCCATTAACGCAAGCATTGCAGGATGTCGAGTCCGTGCGGCTCCAACGCCGCGGACTTTATGGCCTCGGAGGGGATGATCTGCTTCGGTACTGAGGCCGTTGCAGCAACAGGATCCATCTCCTGGGTGTGCTCCGATGACAGATTTAAGTCATGTTCATCGGAGAGAACGGGAGCGATCACTGCGGTCTCAAATCCATCAAAGATTAAGTCTCCACGGATATCCGCGACGTAGTTCATGCTTCCAAATCTGACCTGATGGCCAGGGGCGTAGCTATCGACCTACTCCAGATGGCCAAGTGAGTTGGCCCGCAGTACGAAGCCGCCGAACACAAAGATTTGTCCGCGAAGAAAGGTTTCTCCATGAACGACGCCATTACCGACGACTGAAGGGGCCATCGAGCCTTATGTCGATGGCACAGTGGAACTCTCAATGAAAGCACCAATGTCGGTGTCAAAACAGGCGGATCTCGGGTAGGGGGTCCCGAACTGTGCGTCTAGGATCGATGGTAACAGGAGACGGGGGACACAATGTTTACCCAGGTTCGGGCCCTCTCTATGGAGGTAATACCCTACTTCCTTCTTGATTGATGTTGATGAATATGAGTGTTACAAGAGTTGATCTACCACGAGATCGTAATGGCTAAACCCTAGAAGGTTAGCCTCTGAGTATATGGTAATGAGTATGTCCTATCCGGACTATGCTCTCCGGTTTATATAGACACCGGAGAGATCTAGGGTTACATGAGGTCGGTTACATAGGAGGAAATTTTATAATAGGTCGCCTAGCTTGCCTTCCACGCCAAGTAGAGTCCAATCCGGACACAGGTATTGTCTTCGGCCTTCGTATCTTCACAGCCCATCAGTCCGGCCCATGGATAACAGGCCGGACGCCCGAGGACCCCTTAGTCCAGGACTCCCTCATTGGGGGGCTTACAGATAGGGGAGAGACGGTGGCGGGGAGGTGCTCAGCGACGGAGGTAGGGGCGGCGAGGGCGGACTCGGGATCGGGAGGCGGCGGTCCTGGGGGGGGGGGCTCGGGCGGCGGCGGTGAGGTCGAGGGCGGCGGTGGTGAGGTCGAGGGTGGCGACGGTGAGGTCGAGAGCGGCGGCGGGCGGCGGCGGTGAGGTTGAGGGCAGCCTCGGGCGGCGGCGGCGACAGAGGAGTAGGGGAACAGGGGGAGAAAGGAGGGACTTAGCAAAATTTTGTGCCCGCGCAGGTGGTTAAGTCGAACTAGCAGTAGCGCTCATTAGGAAACGTGCTATAGCTCATTTAGCTATAGCGCGTTTTAATGAAAAACGCTACTGCTAATGGAAGCAGTTATTTTTCTAGAGAAAAACGCTATAATTCTAAGCAATGTAAAAACATCAAAAATATACATTGGTCATCATTGATCTTTTTGTGTAGAATCTAAATAGTCAACATGAATCCTCACTGTACCTGTATAGGTACAGGCGAGGATTCATATTGCAGCCACAAATCCTACACATATAGTTCAATGAAGACCAAGTGCTCGAGATAGGTTGAGAAGTAACATATTTAAGCTGGTAAACACCTTGTTCGCTTAGCAGTATGGGACTAAACTTAATTAGTTGCGGTGATACTTAGCAGCAGCGAGTTTTGAAGAAAAACGCTGCTACTAAGTACTTTAGCAGTAGCGCATTCATGATAAGGGCGCTGCTACTATATCTAGCCTGGAGGCAACGTCGTGGCAATTATAGTAGTACCGCTCGTTTCACCTAGAGCGCTATTGCTACTCAGCTATTAGTAGCGCGGTTTCCTGAAGCTCGCTACTGCTAATTAGCAGTAGCGTTTGTTTTTGAACCACGCTGCTGCTAAGATTCTGTGTATAAGATTTTCCCCAGTAGTGATAGATAAATAATCAACTAGCGTTTATTCTATTTCTTCTAGCTAACTTTGCTTGACAGAAACATTTTGGAAGAGCTTTTTCAATTTGAAGTGAACCCTAGTGGGTAAGTATATATTGGTGTTTACTTGTTGTAGAATTGGTGTTTACTTATTGGAAATGAACCACTTTGTGGGTTCATCGTAGAATTGGTGTTTACTATTGTATTGTGTACATGTCTTGGAGGACAAGAAGCCCCCATAGAGATAACATAGGAGAGGGATATGGATCCAATACTACCAAATACAAGTATGCCAAATATACTCTAACAAACTAGACAGTGTCCAAGCCGGTGATTGGAGGCTCAAACATGCTTGGATTGGCACCTAACTTTGTGAGCTAGTTCCTTACTTTGGGTACTTCGATCTAGTTAGATGGACTGAGATTGTGTCAGTGGATTTGAGAGTGGTTTTATCAGTTCGAGTTGCTGCATGTTTCAGCATAAAGTAGTTTTGGGAGATGAAAAAATTGGGTAGGGAAATGGTGTCCGATTGATCTGAATTTTTTTAGTAGATCTCTGGAACTCGTGTGTCTACCTTTCGAACAAATTTGGTACTTTTTCATTCAGCGGTTTGTGAGAAGTTTGCAAAACAAAAAAAGGGCATAAACTCTGCTTTGCTGAAATCCTCTTGTGGTTGTTTTTGTTGTTGCCAGTTGGCAACATGGAGAGTGTGTCGTAAATCTCTATAGAGGTTCTAGAGAAGCCTTTTGACTCAAAATTCTCATAGTGATGTTGTGTGGACGGGCCAGTCCATACCCGGGGTTTTTTACTCCTCGCGTTAAGGAGGTTTTGCCACGTACCCGTGTCACATGTGCATGTTATTTGAGTTTATTGCACTACTTGTTGAATGAAACTGCTCTCAAATTTCACCACAAGTGAAAGGTGTTTTTAGTGTGCATATTTTCCGTATTGATGAATTTGTGCATCGGATCTTTGCTATCCAGCCCCAAGTACAAATGCCACAATACTCTGTCACGGAATTGCATCCAGTACTCTTAAAAGCAAAGAAAATAAAAACCAAAAGGTATGCATGCATATCACAAATAAGACTTCATGTATACAAACTGAAAAATCATGGCAGAGAATTTTTGTTCCAACTAGTTCAACATATATTCTACGCAAATGATCGCATGGTATCAAGACCTTGAAGATGTTGTGAACTAAGCCTAGCTCAAATGGTTAGGTTCTTTGTGGTGGAACCATCCCAACAGAGTTCAAGTCCTAGACTTGACACCGGTGCTTGCATTTTTCTGGATTTATTTCAGGCTTTCCTGCGATGTTCGCTTAGTGGGAGGAGATGTCCCCGTTGACTACAGAGGCGCCTAAGGTGACTTCATCAATCTCAAGATAATATGTTCGCTCAGTCTATCAGAGGTGCTCGTAGGGGTAGGGTGTGCATGTGGTGCGTTCATAGAGATAAGTGTATCACTACTGCAGGATGCTGCTAATGAGACACTACGATCAGAGACCCTTCGACGAAACTGTGTGCAATGCAATAATCGCAGACGGTGATGTAAAAACCCGTCAAAAAAGATACAAAACGTTTGTGATGACGGATGCATCAAACACGGTTCAGATTTTAGTTGCGTGTGCGATGCAGGGCATACGGTTCAGTTCAATGAACTGTTTGCGATGAGGCAGAAGAACAGAAATGAGCAGCCAGATGAAGGTTTGTGTGATATACGGCATACGGTTCACTCGGATGAACTGTTTGTGATTAGGTGGAACAAAAGAAACGGCCAGCCAGATCAAGGTGTGTGCGATAAAGTTCACTCGGATTAATTGTTTGCGTTGAGCCAAGAGAACAGAAACGATTCAATTTAACAAGATGTGTGTGATACGCGGCAAACAGGTCTGTAACCAGAAATGTGTGCGAAGACCGATAATAACACAGACGATTGCTGCTAATAGGACGTGTGTGTTGTGCATTGGGATTGCATATAGAACAACAACATATATATATATACATATATATATATACATATATATACATATATATATACACACACACACTTATAAGGACATGGTTGCATAACCAAATTAAACATCCAATTACATAAGTGGCTATTACACACATGACATTTGCACGCACCAAAGTAAACTATTACATGCATAATTACATAGGTGGCTACTACACACATGACATTTCTACACACCAAAGTCAACTATATATTAAATGCATGATTAACTAGGATAAACGATCATCTGATCATCATCTACTTCTTGGGACGCTTGCCGCTACTGCTCTGCTTGTGGCTCGATCCGGCCTCGTCGATGTCGGTAACGAGGCACTTCCTCATGTCAATGATCTGCCTGTGCATCTCGTAGCATGTGTACACGCTCTTGGCCGCGAACCTGAGGTGAGGTTCATCCATTTGCCGCATCCAGGCCCCATGCCAGGATACGGGACATGTTCTGTTAGCATCCTGCTTCATCTTTTCGTAGTATGGGTCGACGATGGCCGAGGCGAGTTCAACCAGAGAGTCCTTGTTCGTGCTGCCCCAGACCCTGTAGTGCTCACGAATTTCGACAAGGCTCTTGCAGGCCAAGCCGGTAACCCTAAGCGCTTTTACATCGTCGGTGGTTTCCACCGTAGCGAACTTGTAGTCGGTGCTATTGACAAACCTGGTGAAATGGTCGCAAGGCTCTGTGGCTATGCAGTAGTGGTAGATGAGGACATGATGGCGCACGCACAACTGGGCGACGACAACCTTCTGATCCATGTTGGGACGACCGCCGGTGTACTGGAGGTCGATGCCGACCACCTTGTACTTTTCTCGAGCAAGCAACTGCTCAACGGTGTTGACGTAGTCGTCCACCACGGCCAGGTCGATGGTGTACACCACCGAGAGATCCGTCTCCCTCGTGTGGGTCTTCACTTTATGCTCGCCGAACTCCATTGGAGCATAGCTAGACATCCCCTCTCTATGTGTCGTCGTGGGTGTGCTTATTGTGTTGTGGGGCGTGATCGAAAGGTTGAAGAGACTAAGTTTATAATGGTCGCGGGAATTAAAGGGGAAGCCGGACGGCCTGGAATATCGGCACGCCTGGATGGCAGTTCTAATTTGCAGCGCGTAACTCCATCGTGCCGCATGTAACTGCATCGCATGGCGACGCGCGCGGCGCAACCGCATGCATATGGGGCCCCCGACGTGATCATGTGTAGGCCCAACCGCTAGCAGAGCGCGCGCGGAGGGACGCGAGCAAAGTGCTCCGCGGTCGTCTAAACGACAAGTAAGCATATATATGCATATAGCACTTGAACACGCAAGGAAAACTTGTCCACGAGCCGAGCGCGCCGACGGAAGTGAGTGATACGTCTCCAACGTATCTATAATTTATGAAGTATTCATGCTATTATATTATCCATCTTGGATGTTTAATGGGATTTACTATACAATTTTATATTATTTTTGGGACTAACCTATTAACCCAGAGCCCAGTGCCAGTTTCTGTTTTTTCCAGTACATATATTTATCAAACGGAGTCCAAACGGAATGAAACCTTCGGGAGCGTGATTTTTGGAACGGAAGCAATCCAGGAGACTTGGAGTAGACGTCAGGGAAGCTTCGAGGAAGCCATGAGGCAGGGAGGCGCGCCCTACCACCTGGGCGCGCCCCCCACCCTCGTGGGCCCCTCGTGGCTCCCCTGACCGACTTCTTTCGCCTATATATGTCCATATACCCTAAAAACATCGGAGAGCAGAATAGATCGGGAGTTTCGCCGCCGCAAGCCTCTGTAGCCACCAAAAACCAATCGGGACCCTGTTCCAGCACCCTGCCGGAGGGGGAACCCTCACCGGTGGCCATCTTCATCATCCCGGCGCTCTCCATGACGAGGAGGGAGTAGTTCACCCTCGGGGCTGAGGGTATGTACCAGTAGCTATGTGTTTGATCTCTCTCTCTCGTGTTCTTGAGGTGGTACGATCTTGATGTATCGCGAGCTTTGCTATTGTAGTTGGATCTTATGATGTTTCTCCCCCTCTACTCTCTTGTAATGGATTGAGTTTTCCCTTTGAAGTTATCTTATCGGATTGAGTCTTTAAGGATTTGAGAACACTTGATGTATGTCTTGCATGTGCTTATCTGTGGTGACAATGGGATATTCACGTGATCCACTTGATGTATGTTTTGGTGATTAACTTGTGGGTTCCGTGTGTGAACTTATGCATAGGGGTTAGCACACGTTTTTGTCTTGACTCTCCGGTAGAAACTTTGGGGCACTCTTTGAAGTACTTTGTGTTGGTTTGAATAGATGAATCTGAGATTGTGTGATGCATATCGTATAATCATACCCACGGATACTCGAGGTGACATTGGAGTATCTAGGTGACATTAGGGTTTTGGTTGATTTGTGTCTTAAGGTGTTATTCTAGTACGAACTCTATGATAGATTGAACGGAAAGAATAGCTTCATGTTATTTTACTACGGACTCTTGAATAGATCGATCAGAAAGAATAACTTTGAGGTGGTTTCGTACCCTACAATAATCTCTTCGTTTGTTCTCCGCTATTAGTGACTTTAGAGTGACTCTTTGTTGCATGTTGAGGGATAGTTATATGATCCAATTATGTTATTATTGTTGAGAGAACTTTCACTAGTGATAGTATGAACCCTAGGCCTTGTTTCCTAGCATTGCAATATCGTTTGTGCTCACTTTTATCATTAGTTACCTTGCTGTTTTAATATTTTCAGATTACAAAAACCCATATCTACCATCCATATTGCACTTGTATCACCATCTCTTCACCGAACTAGTGCACCTATACAATTTACCATTGTATTGGGTGTGTTGGGGACACAAGAGACTCTTTGTTATTTGGTTGCAGGGTTGTCTGAGAGTGACCATCTTCAACCTACGCCTCCCACGGATTGATAAACCTTAGGTCATCCACTTGAGAGAAATTTGCTACTGTCCTACAAACCTCTGCACTTTGAGGCCCAACAACGTCTACAAGAAGAAGGTTGCATAGTAGACATCAGTGAGTAGAGCGCGCCACGGCGCCTAATGGCGAGCAAAGCTTGCCGAGGGACGCGAGAAGAGGCCGGCACAATGATACATGGCAAATATGATGAACTGTGCGAGCGATGTCAGAGACATCAATCACGAATCAGATTAGAGTTGCGTGTGTGATACGTGGCATACAGTTGATCCATCCGAGCTATTTGTGATGGAATAAGCCGTTCGTGTTGTGGGCAAACGCTTGTTGGTATATAACCATTTGCGATTGATGAATTCATCGCCGACGGGTTACCTAGTGTGGTCCATGTGCGATGTGAATGCTCTGTCTGCAGAACATTTATGCTCTGTGTACAGAAGAACAACATATATATAGTTTTAACAAGACATGATTGCAATACCAAATTAAACATCCAATTACATTATATAACAAATACCATAAATATTGCAAGGTTCAAATTCAAAGATTACAATGCCCAAATTCAAACATTGCAAACGGTTTAGCTTTTTTGCAAAGGGATCAGCCGCTGACAAGTCATGTATGGGTTTGACACAATGACTTCCAATTACTCTGTCATATGCTCTTCCAATACGAAGTTTAGCTTTTTTGGAGCCTCTTCCATTCTGTAGTACCAGCCGGCTCTGATCAACAAACCATTCATCTTTCCTAATTAAATGCATGTTCAACCTTAGTACCCTCAGCACCCTTCTCTGGCAAGAAAGAACCTGGCGAGTGTAATCTCCGGTAAGGTCCCTCGGTAGGAGTTCAAAGTAATATTTGAGAGATGCAGATCCAGGCATTCGATGTGATTGTCGTTATAAACATTATCCACCTCCGAGCCTATTATTATCTGCAAAAGAAGAGAACGTGTTAGTGCCGACATGCAGTTTTGAACACTACTACACGCCTATTTGGTTTGTAGGATTTGTAAAATGCACACGTGCCATCTTTGATCTGACATGATTAAGATGGGCATTTGATTACAATCCAGAAAAATGTAGCCACTGGTATGTGTCGGTGCTATACAAACAGTTTTTAACCCCACTCTGCGACGGCATTTGGAACCGTCGCCAAGTGAGTGTGGTCAATAGGGGGGTCCTTCCCATATGACCTAGAGACCGTCAGGGATAGGGAGCCAAGATGCATATACAGTACTCCTACTCGTTTGTGCTCGCATTGCCATCGCAGTCGGTATTCTGTGGTGCAACATTTACGATGCGCGACCCATCACAAATGGTTCACTATTATAGAACATGTATGATAAGCATACAATCAAACACATTCGCTTGTCCCAAACCGTATGCGATAACTAATTAAGAAGATTAGCTAATCATCGTACGAGTGTCGGATAGGATTACGAAACGTCGGACCGTCGTAACATCGTCGTACACGACAACTATAGCAGATGCTATTCCATGGTGCAACATTTACGATGCATACTTCATCAGAAACAGATCATGGTTGCGAATCGTGTACGATAAGGCAACTATCACAAACGTTTAGTTTGCCCGCACCGTTTCTGATATTGTCTGACATTGCACACGCTTTGCAAACGGCAACTTTGTGCATGCTTGCACACGTTTCCTCTCTGTGAACCATCTTGGATTATGGTGTATATTGCAAAGGTTTGTGTTTTACCAACCGTGTGTGTGCCTTAACGACCTAGAGAGCGTAATTTCACCATAATTTAATTGCTGCTATTTCAAATTGTACCGGATTTTAATTTGAATTTGAATGTATGCTATAGCTTTATTCATATCCATCAGGTTCAAACAACCGATGCATTATTCGATTCATAGGTACATATGTTCAAGAATTACATAAGAACCAAATATAGAATGATGAACCACAGTTGTATACTTCTACTATTAAAGACGGTAAAGAAAGAGGCGAAATACATTCTGGTTGCTGAACAAAGTGAAGCGGAATGCCCATATTGTGCCCTCCTCCATGCAGAAGGCACGCACGACTCTGGTCCAACCCCTTGTGATGGCCGACCTCCCATCCTTCACGGTCTTCATGAAAACATCTAGATAATCATCGTGTTCTGGTAGAAATACTTTAACCTTTGCATGCCCACCAATCATGTAGTTTGAGAGGTAATCTTGAGTAAACTGCTTTGGCAACCACTGAAAAGGATAAAGATTCAGACATTGTCATCTAACACAACTCATTATGGGCAGTAAAAAGAAGGTTGCAGAGTTCTTACATACCATCCTGCAGTTCGCTGTTGTCTTGGATAAAGTGTAAACAAATAGTTTAATTGCCATCTTTGGACCCATTTTACTAACAATCTTTATCAGCTTCCTCACTTGATGCTGGTTCATCGATATCTCATTGCCCCATACGCAGAAAGGGTCGAAGCATGGATCTTTACCAATGACATATGTACCTAAAAGCACCAAGTTAATATTAGAAGCTAAACAGCAATTGCACAATGATGTAGTACAACACTCTTCTATAATATCTTATAACCTCCAATATACTCACATATTAGATGAATTAACATCTTATATTATGGGCCGGAAGGAGTTTATTGCATTCTTACAAATTATCGGCTAATTAACTGTTGCTGTATCCATGGGTTACAGTTAGTTTGAGCTAGTTGCATCTATAACCCACACACAAAAACTATCCAACCCCAGAGGTGCTAATTGGAGCTAGTTCTCCTAGTGCATTTATTGTCAATCTAACCCTGCCATCCAAACAACTCTTTGGATGGAGTTAGTTCAGGGTTAGTCATGAGCTAGAAACTAACTCTAACCTCTAGCTAAGTTGAGTATCCAAACAGGGCTGCATTGTTGTTTTTGCTGCTGCTGCTCTTCTACATATATCGAGACATCATCAGAACATTAATGTAACACTCTTCCTTGTTGCTATGTAGCCTAGGATTGCATATTTAGACATTAAGTACAGTGCATGTTGCTATGTAGCCTCGGATATATTCAATATGGCCCTAGTTAACCTAACGATAAATGAGTTGCAGATATATTCAGTTAAAAGTCCGATTCACCGATTAGTGCCTTATCAGCCCCTGGCCTATATGGTACCAGCTACCGATATCCTGAACAGTGAGCATATATAAGCCATGGGATGAAACTAACCTCGATGGAAAACAACAGTCATTCCCAAAATTGTCCTGTGTAGGTACATCGAGAAGCATGTTAAGTACAACAGGCTAAACATCAACCAAAATTATCGATGGCAGACAAAATAATCTCCAAAAGATAGCTTCGGTGTGCAGGGTTTAAGCACGCTAGTAAAGCAAAACAAGTGGAAAGGTGTGTTAGCTGCAACAGGCCTAACATTTAACAACAAGCAAACATAGTCATTCAAACTGGTATTGTGCCGGTCTAAGTACACTGATTATTGTTAAATAAAAATGGAAAGGCGTGTTAACTACAAGATGCAGCAACCAAATGTAGTCATTTATAGTGGTATTGTTGAAACTGGTACTGATGAAATTGAACTGCACAGTTCATACTTCAACATATAGAACATCACGTTGTGAATAACTGGAATAAACAAGGCATACTACGAACAACCAAAGATAGCATTTGAAACTGGACATATGCTAACTACAAACAACCGAACCATCAAAAAACTTTAAAAGAGGCATATGCTAGCTATAACAGGCTTAACAGCAAGCAAATATATGCATTCCTATCAGTATGTTTAAAACTGGATTGATGAAATGTACTGCATGGTAAATAATTGCACATATAGAGCATCACATTGTGAACAACTAAAATAAGCAAGGCATACTGCAAACAACCAGATATAGCAATTAAAGCTGGACATATTCTCACTACACTACAAAAGGGACTCGACAAAACAAATCATGGGTTTCCCCCTGTGAAGAGGCACGGCAAAACAAATCATGGGTTTCCTCACTTGTCACGGATGGGCTCGTTCCCGTGGGAAGAGCACGGACCCTGGATGTGCTCCATGTTGTCGCACATGGGCTCCTTCCCCTTGGAAGAGCATGGCTGTAGGGTGCCCTCCCTGATGTCGCAGACGAGCGCTTTCCCTTTGGAAGAGCAGATGGGATCTTTCCCCTTGGAAGAGCCGGAGAGGGTGCCCTCCTTGTGGTTGCCGTCGACGTGGTTTGACTTGGAAGCTGTGGATCCCAAGCCAGCGTTGCAGAACGTGTCCTTCAGAAATGACAAAAGGGGCTCGATGGCCATGTCGGATGGAAAATTGTTGACGGCGAGCCAGAGGAGATCAGCGGCGGGGCCATGGATGAGATCGACGGCGGTTGAACCCGAGGGGTTGGGGTGGGCCACTTAACCTGTGACATAGCCCACCTCAGGCCGTCGATGTCGATGACCTCGATGTCGTAGCCAGCAGCCGAGACATGCCCGCATACTCTAGCCCGCTGCTTGAGTGCATGCCGCCAGTAATGGTCGTCAGCTTCCTCGACGACGTCGGGTGAAGAGACCGCGATACACCTCTTTTGGGCCAGTCGGTGTCAAAACCGGCGGATCTCGGGTAGGGGTTACCGAACTGTGCGTCTAGGATCGATGGTAACAGGAGACGGGGGACACAATGTTTACCCAGGTTCGGGCCCTCTCTATGGAGGTAATACCTTACTTCGTGCTTGATTGATCTTGATGAATATGAGTGTTACAAGAGTTGATCTACCACGAGATCGTAATGGCTAAACCCTAGAAGTCTAGCCTATATGAATATGGTAATGAATATCTCCCTATCCGGACTATGCTCTCCGGTTTATATAGACACCGGAGAGATCTAGGGTTACATGGGGTCGGTTACATAAGAGGGAATATTCATAGTCGATCGCCTAGCTTGCATTCCACGCCAAGGAGAGTCCAATCCGGACATGGGTATAGTCTTCGGCCTTCACATCTTCACAGCCCATCAGTCCAGCCCAGCGAATAATAGGTCGGACACCTGAGGACCCCTTAGTCCAGGACTCCCTCAGTAGCCCCTGAACCTGGCTTCAATGATGAGGAGTCCGGCGCGCAGATTGTCTTCGGCATTGCAAGGCGGGTTCCCCTTCTTCCAAACTCCAAGATAGTCTTCGGATGCGATGATTGTATCCGGACCTGTTACACACCATACACAGCCGCAGAGAGAATATATATATTTTACACGAGTTCCATCTGCTTACAGCTTTTTACAACACGACATCACGTCTGCCCGGTCATAATTTCGAACCGTTTTCCGTTTGTCGCTCCACGTTCCGAGACGCGGTTGCCATTGGCACGTCTTGTCGAAGCAGAGATCGTGTCCCCTTATTATGGGATTCTCATCAACGCGGGCATGGGTAACCCAACCGTGCCGTTTGCACGGCCCTTGGGAATAGGCGAGTTTAAGGCGAGTGGGGAGGCGCTTGACATTCATGGCCTTTATAAGGGGGTAACGATCCCCTTTCTTTTCCCATACCTTGGTTCCTCCTCAGCCCTTTCGTCCCCTGAGCTCCAGCGCCCAATCTTTTGCTTTTCCCTTGTTTGAGAAAGCACTCCAAAGATGTCCGGATCTGGAGCTGGAGGTAAGTGGATGGCCTCTTCCGTCAAGAAGAAGGACATCAAGGAGCTCCGGGAGGCCGGATATCTGGCCAAGGAGATCGCTCATTGACTCCCGGCCAAGGGACAGATCGTCCCTACTCCCGAGCCCCACGAGAGTGTTGTGTTTCTTACACATTTCGTCCGCGGGCTGGGGTTCCCTCTTCATCCATTCGTCCGTGGGTTCGTGTTTTACTATGGGCTGGATTTCATGACCTAGCCCCCAACTTTATCCTCAACATTTCGGCATTTATCGTCGTTTGCGAGGCTTTTCTCCGCATCCCGCCTCACTTCGGCCTGTGGCTGAAGACCTTCAATGTGAGGCCGAAAGTAGTGAGCAAGCAACAAGCAGAGTGCAAAGGCGCTATGGTGGGCAAGATGCCCAACGTCACCTGGCCCGAAGGCTCATTTGCGGAGACGGTGAAGGGGAGGCAGTCGGGGTGGTTCTACATCACCGAGCCGCGCGATACTAATTGGGCGACGGTGTCGGTGTCAAAACCGGCGGATCTCGGGTAGGGGGTCCCAAACTGTGCGTCTAAGGCGGATGGTAACAGGAGGCGGGGGACACAATGTTTACCCAGGTTCGGGCCCTCTCGATGGAGGTAATACCCTACTTCCTGCTTGATTGATCTTGATGATATGAGTATTACAAGAGTTGATCTACCATGAGATCGTAGAGGCTAAACCCTAGCAGCTAGCCTATGATTATGATTGTTGCTGTCCCACGGACTAAACCCTTCGGTTTATATAGACACCGGAGGGGGCTAGGGTTACACAGAGTCGGTTACAAGGGAGGAGATCTACATATCCGAATTGCCAAGCTTGCCTTCCACGCAAAGGAGAGTCCCATCCGGACACGGTACAAAGTCTTCAATCTTGTATCTTCACAGTCCAACAGTCCGGCCAAAGTATATAGTCCGGCTGTCCGAGGACCCCCTAATCCTGGACTCCTTCAGTAGCCCCTGAACCAGGCTTCAATGACGATGAGTCCGGCGTGCAGATCGTCTTCGGCATTGCAAGGCGGGTTCCTCCTCCGAATACTCCCTGGAAGATTTTGAACACAAGGATCGTGTCCGGCTCTGCAAAACAAATTCCACATACCACCGTAGAGAGTATAATATGCCACAAATCTAATCTGCTGACAAGTTTCATAGCATGACATCACGCCATGGCTCGGTCATTATTCGAACAATTTTTCTCAACCAGCTACTGCACATATTGCGAGGTGTTTTTCTTGGCACTTCTTGTCGAAGCAGAGATCGTGTCCCCTTATCACGGGATTCTCATCAATACGGGTGTGGGTAACCCAACCGTGCCATCAATCACGGCACTTGGGGAATAAGCGAGTTTACCAGGCAAGTGGGGAGGCGCAGAATCCCTGCTGCCTTTATAAGGGGATAAGGACTCCCTTTCGCACCCACGCTTTCTTCTTCCTGATCCGTTCCCCTTCGCTCGAGCTCCAACGCCCAAGCGTTCATCTTCTCCGCCCACAAAGGCCTTCCGAAAATGTCCGGATCCAAAGCAGGAGGCAAGTGGATGGCCTCTACCGTCCGGGAGAAGGATATCAAAAAGCTTCGGGAGGCTAGGTATCTGGCCAAGAAAATCAGCCACCGTCTCCCGACGGCGGGGCAGATCGTCCCTACTCCGAAACCCCACGAGAGGGTTGTATTCCTCCCTCACTTTGTCCGCGGGCTAGGGTTTCCCCTCCACCCGTTCGTTCGCAGCATCATATATTATTACGGGATCGATCTTCACGATATGTCCCCCAATTCCTTCCTCAACATCTCGACATTCATCGTCGTGTGCAAGGCTTTTCTCCGCATCTCGCCACATTTCGGCTTATGGCTGAAGATTTTTAATGTGAAGCCCAAGGTAGTGGGCGGCGAGCACGCCGAGTGTGGGGGTGCTATGGTGAGCAAGATGCCCAGCATCACATGGCCAACAGGCACCTTTAATGATTCCGTCAAGGAGTAGCAACAGCTGTGGTTTTACATCACCGAGCCGCGTGGCACGGAATGGGCCGCTACTCCTGAGTTTCGATCCGGAGCCCTTCTGCGGCTTACATCCTGGGTCAAGAAGGGCCTGAACTGGTCTTCGTTCGACAAACTGTCGGTGCTCCAGACGCGCGTTAAAGATACGGAAGACAAGAACATCGAACTTGTCAATGTAGTCCAGGTGATGTTAGTTCGCCGGATCCTGCCTTGCCAACATCGGACTTGCAATCTATGGGAATTCGATCCGGCCAAGCACCAAACCCTGCGAGAGCTCTTTGGTTCCTTGCACAAAGACATCTGGAAGGTGCTTTTCAAGTCCGGCAAATCATAGCCGGACTCAGCCGAGGACCGCGGGTACCAACTGTCCTGTCCTGCAAGCTCGGTAAGTCATCATACTTTTTATCCGCATAACCCAAAGGAAATGCTTAATGTGTTTTCCACAACTCTCCTAGGGCTGGACAAAGAAGGCGGAGCGGATCCATTGTCCGGCCCCGCTGCCCAAAGAACCGGCCGTCCCACTTCTGACGAAGATGCTGGTCCCGGCGCCTTACAAGGTGCCAAAGAAGACGGCCGAGAAGGAGGCCAAAAAGACCCGGGGCGGCCTTCGTCACCGCGGCACTTCGGACACAATATCCGAAGGCTCCAATGCATGTTCCGCCTCCGAAGAGGGCGAGGAGGAGGAAGATGAATCCCCCGCGGGGGGAAGAAAGAAGAGGACGACCTCCGCACACTTGGAGGCCGAGTCGCCTAAAAGGGGGAAAGCTCCTCTTCCGGAGGAGTCCACTGCCGCCGCCGACAGCGGCCCGGCGTGGGATCCCAGGGCCCAGCCCCTGGTGAACTCGTGAGTATATAAAGTCCGAGTATGTTTATGCGTCCAGACTCATCATGGCATAATATTTTAACCTGAGCCATATTTTTTGTAGTCCGGCGAGGTCCCGTACCAAACAATCCTCATCAGAGGATTCGCTGAGCTCGAATGCTATGGAGAGCGGGACGCCCCCGAAGGCCCCTTCCCCCAAACAGGTGAATAACACCGAGGTTTCATCCCAGAAGGACCCCGGTCAAGGAGGAGAGGAAAAGACCGTGAAGGCGGTGCCTGGAGGTCAAACTTCAGGGGCCGGACACATGGGGGAGAAGATTCCCATGGGAGCTGATGGCGGGGGCCATCTTGAATTCGGCTCCCAGCCGGATGCAATTCCGGAGACCAATACGGCTCCAGAATCAAGCAGGCAGTCTCCCTCAGCTGGGGGGGCGTGCCTGTTCCACCGGCAACCTCTGTCCAACCAGAGGTGTCGGATACTTTGTTGGTGGCGCTGAAGAGCGCCTCCATCGTCGATGAACACCGTGCCCTTATGGGTGCGGTGACTGAGAAGATTCAGTCTGCTGATAGTGGACTGAATGAAGCCTGTATCAGCCTTATAAAAGGTTTTGAGGTATGTTTTATGAGGTTTCGAAGAGAGTCATGGTATGGATACTAGCCCCTGATACACTTATCGGTGAAAGAAAGAACCGGACAGAGGATCAAATTTATGTTCTCAGGAAGACTTATTTGATGACATCTATCTCTCTTCTTTTTATAAGCAGGCGTCTGTAGCGGCTGCTGCCTCTCATACTGCGGAGGTCTCCGGACTGAATCAAAGTCTGGAGCGGGCCAAAGAAGAACTTGGCCAGTTGAAAATGCAGTTGGGAGATAAACAAGGTATGCGCAAGTCTTGTTCGCGTTTATTGCGAATGAATTTTCAGTATGATCAAATATGTTTCATGATTTGCGCTAGGGATGATGACCGAAGTCGAGGCTCTTAAGAAGGTTGTGGCCGAGGCCGAGAAAAAGGCAGTCGTAGAGCAGGCTCTTCGTGAGAAGCACGAGGCCAGGGTTATTGAAGCTGAGCAGGAGCTTCAAGAGGTCGTGAAGAAATGTGAGACCTTGGAGCAAAGTTTAACGGAGAAAGAATCCAAACTCACCAAGGCTCATCAGGCCACGAGCGATGCCCAGGGGGAAACCCAAAGCGCCCTGCAGGGGATCCAAGAGGCGAGGAAGATTGCCGCGGGTAAGGATTTTTTTCATGTAAAGCAAGTATTTGAGGAGAAAATTATGTTTCTAATTTTGAATTCGGATATCTCCAGGGGTATTTGCGGAGCTGCCCCGCAGCATATCGGATGCCGCCCAATTCTACCGAGCCGAAGAAAGTAACACTGCGGATAAGCTCTTCTGGTCGTAGTATTTGGCACTGAATTATCCGGTGCCTTTTGTCGATCAACTGAAACAGCTGATCGAACAGCATAAGGCGGCGGAACTAGCCATGAAGGATTTGATTATCCGGCTATGGCCCGCCGAGATGATTCCAAGTACCTACTTCGGGCTCGTGAAGCGGCTTGTGAGTGCCTGCCCTCGACTTGACATCATCAAGCGGTCGGTCTGCATAGAGGGTGCGCGAATGGCCTTCGCCCACACAAAGGTGCACTAGGGGAAGATGGATGCTGAAAGGCTGATGACCGAAGGACCGCCAGAGGGGAAGGAGCACCGCAAGCCCGAATTATATTATGAGAGTGTCCTAGAAGGATCCTACCTTGCAACTGAGCTATGCACCAAGGACATTATATTTCCATGAATGCAAATCATGTTGTCCTTTTTAATGTTTGAACAAGGTCATTTATATTATTTATTGCCTGTTATATAAAAGTTTATCCTCCTGCGCGGCCGTTTTATATATTAATCCTGAGAGTTGGCCAGTCGTCGGCTTCTGCCCCCACGTAAGAAGTACGGGGGTGTTCAGGATAAACCTGATCACTCTTTATCCTAGTTTTGGGTCCTTCGAAGGAGGTGTTCAGCACAACGAACCAGGCAATCGGACTATAGGGCTTTTGTTGGAAATATGCCCTAGAGGCAATAATAAATTGGTTATTATTATATTTCCTTGTTCACGATAATCATTTATTATCCATGCTAAAATTGTATTGATAGGAAACTCAGATACATGTGTGGATACATAGACAACACCATGTCCCTAGTAAGCCTCTAGTTGACTAGCTCGTTGATCAATAGATGGTTACGGTTTCCTGACCATGGACATTGGATGTCGTTGATAACGGGATCACATCATTAGGAGAATGATGTGATGGACAAGACCCAATCCTAAGCCTAGCACAAGATCGTGTAGTTCGTTTGCTAAGAGCTTTTCTAATGTCAAGTATCATTTCCTTAGACTATGAGATTGTGCAACTCCCGGATACCGTAGGAATGCTTTGGGTGTACCAAACGTCACAACGTAACTGGGTGGCTATGAAGGTGCACTACAGGTATCTCCGAAAGTGTCTGTTGGGTTGGCACGAATCGAGACTGGGATTTGTCACTCCGTGTAAACGGAGAGGTATCTCTGGGCCCACTCGGTAGGACATCATCATAATGTGCACAATGTGATCAAGGAGTTGATCACGGGATGATGTGTTACGGAACGAGTAAAGAGACTTGCCGGTAACGAGATTGAACAAGGTATCGGGATACTGACGATCGAATCTCGGGCAAGTACTATACCGCTAGACAAAGGGAATTGTATACGGGATTGATTGAATCCCCGACATCGTGGTTCATCCGATGAGATCATCGTGGAACATGTGGGAGCCAACAAGGGTATCCAGATCCCGCTGTTGGTTATTGGCCGGAGAACGTCTCGGTCATGTCTGCATGATTCCCGAACCCGTAGGGTCTACACACTTAAGGTTCGATGACGCTCGGGTTATAGGGACTAGATATACGTGGTAATCGAATGTTGTTCGGAGTCCCGGATGAGATCCCGGACGTCACGAGGAGTTCCGGAATGGTCCGGATGTAAAGATTTATATATGGGAAGTCCTGTTTTGGTCACCGGAAAAGTTTCGGGTGCTATCGGTAACGTACCGGGACCACCGGGAGGGTCTCGGGGGTCCACCAGGTGGGGCCACCGGCCCCAGAGGGCTGCGTGGGCCAAGTGTGGGAAGGGACCAGCCCCTAGGTGGGCTGGTGCGCCTCCCACAAGGGGCCCAGGGCGCAGGAAGGGGGGGAAGGGGGAAACCCTAGACTCAGATGGGCCTAAGGCCCATCTAGTGGGGTGCCCCCCTCTCTCCCCCCTTGGCCGCCCCCCAAGTCCCATCTAGGGCTGGCTGCACCCCTTGGGGGGGGAACCCTCGATGGGGGCGCAGCCCCTCCCCCTCCCCTATATATAGTGGGGGTTTTGGGGCTGCCATAGACACGAGAACATCTCTCTCTTGGCGCAGCCCTACCACTCTCCCTCCTCCTCTCCCGCGGTGCTTGGCGAAGCCCTGCAGGATTGCCACGCTCCTCCATCACCACCACGCCGTCGTGCTGCTGCTAGACGGAGTCTTCCCCAACCTCTCCCTCTCTCTTTGCTGGATCAAGGCGTGGGAGACGTCACCGGGCTGCACGTGTGTTGAACGCGGAGGCGCCGTGGTTCGGCGCTTAGATCGGAATCAACCGCGATCTGAATCGCTACGAGTACGACTCCTTCATCCGCGTTTTTGCAATGCTTCCGCATCGCGATCTACAATGGTATGTAGATGCAGTCCCCTTCCCCTCGTTGCTAGATTACTCCATAGATTGATCTTGGTGATGCGTAGAAAATTTTGAATTTCTGCTACGTTCCCCAACAGTGGCATCATGAGCTAGGTCTATGCGTAGTTTCTATGCACGAGTGGAACACAAAGTAGTTGTGGGCGTTGATTTTGTCAATTTACTTGCCGTTACTAGTCTTATCTTGATTCGGCGGCATCGTGGGATGAAGCGGCCCGGACCGACCTTACACGTACTCTTACGTGAGACAGGTTCCACCGACTGACATGCACTAGTTGCATAAGGTGGCTAGCGGGTGTCTGTCTCTCCCACTTTAGTCGGATCGGATTCGATGAAAAGGGTCCTTATGAAGGGTAAATAAAATTGGCATATCACGTTGTGGCTTTTGCGTAGGTAAGAAACGTTCTTGCTAGAATCCCATAGCAGCCACGTAAAACATGCAACAACAATTAGAGGACGTCTAACTTGTTTTTGCAGGGTATGCTATGTGATGTGATATGGCCAAAAGGATGTGATGAATGATATATGTGATGTATGAGATTGATCATATTCTTGTAATAGGAATCACGACTTGCATGTCGATGAGTAAGACAACCGGCAGGAACCATAGGAGTTGTCTTAATTTATTGTATGACCTGCGTGTCAATGAATAACGCCATGTAATTACTTTACTTTATTGCTAACCGTTAGCCATAGTAGTAGAAGTAATAGTTGGCGAGACAACTTCATGAAGACACGATGATGGAGATCATGATGATGGAGATCATGGTGTCATGCCGGTGACGAAGGTGATCATGCCGCGCCTCGAAGATGGAGATCAAAGGCACAAGATGATATTGGCCATATCACGTCACTTTATGATTTGCATGTGATGTTTATCATGTTTACATCTTATTTGCTTAGAACGACGGTGGCATAAATAAGATGATCCCTCACTAAAATTTCAAGAGACGTGTTCCCCCTAACTGTGCACCGTTGCGAAGGTTCGTTGTTTCGAAGCACCACGTGATGATCGGGTGTGATAGATTCTAACGTTCGAATACAACGGGTGTTGACGAGCCTAGCATGTACAGACATGGCCTCCGAACACATGCGAAACACTTAGGTTGACTTGACGAGCCTAGCATGTACAGACATGGCCTCGGAACACAAGAGACCGAAAGGTCGAACATGAGTCGTATAGTAGATACGATCAACATGGAGATGTTCACCGATGATGACTAGTCCGTCTCACGTGATGATCGGACACGGCCTAGTTTGACTCGGATCATGTATCACTTAGATGACTAGAGGGATGTCTATCTGAGTGGGAGTTCATTAAATAATCAGATGAACTTAATTATCATGAACATAGTCAAAAGGTCTTTGCAAATTATGTCATAGCTTATGCTTTAGTTCTACTGTTTAAGATATGTTCCTAGAGAAAATTTAGTTGAAAGTTGATAGTACCAATTATGCGGACTGGGTCCGTAAACTGAGGATTGTCCTCATTGCTGCACAGAAGGCTTATGTCCTTAATGCACCGCTCGGTGTGCTGAACCTCAGCGTCGTCTGTAGATGTTGCGAAACATTTGGCATACACGTTTTGATGACTACGTGATAGTTCAGTGCGTAATGCTAATGGTTTAGAATTGTGGCACCAAAGACGTTTTGAAACGTCCGAAGACTGAAATTGGGATTTCAGACTAGTGCCCACGTCAAGAGGTATGAGACCCCTGACAAGTTTCTTAAGCCTGCAAACTAAGGGAGAAAAGCTCAATCGTTGAGCATGTGCTCAGATTGTCTGAGTACTACAATCGCTTGAATCGAGTGGGAGTTAATCTTCCAGATGAGATAGTGATGGTTCTCCATAGTCACTGCCACCAAGCTATTAGAGCTTCGTGATGAACTATAACATATCAGGGATAGATAGATGATCCTTGAGCAACTCGCGATGTTTGACACCGTGAAAGTAGAAATCAAGTAGGAGCATCAATTGTTGATGGTTAGTAAAACCACTAGTTTCTAGAAGGGCAAGGGCAAAAGGGAAACTTCATGAAACAGCAAATCATTTGCTGCTCTAGTGAAGAATCCCAAGGTTGAACCCAAACCCGAGACTAAGTGCTTCTGTAATGAGGGGAACGGTCACTAAAGCAGAACTACCCTAGATACTTGGTAGATGAGAAGGCAGACAAGGTCGACAGAAGTATATTGGATATACATTATATGAATGTGTACTTTACTAGTACTCCTAGCAGCACCAGGGTATTAGATACCGGTTTGGTTGCTAAGTGTTAGTAACTCAAAATAAAAGCTGCGGAATAAACGGAGACTAGTTAAAGGTGAGATGACGATATGTGTTGGAAGTGTTTCCAAGGTTGATGTGATCAAGCATCGCATGCTCCCTCTACCATCGAGATTGGTGTTAAACCTAAATAATTGTTATTTGGTGTTTGCGTTGAGCATAAACATGATTGGATTATGTTTATCGCAATACGGTTATTCATTTAAGGAGAATAATGGTTACTCTGTTTATTTGAATAATACCTTCAATGGTCTTGCACCTAAAATGAATCTCGATCGCAGTGATACACATGTTCGTGCAAAAAGATATAAAATAGTAATGATAGTACCACATACTTGTGGCACTGCCATTTGAGTCATATTGGTATAGAACGCATGAAGAAGCTCCATGTAGATGGATCTTTGGACTCACTCGTTTTTTGAAAAGATTGAGACATGCGAACCATGTCTATTGGTATGAAGAAACTCCATGCAGATGGATCGTTTGGACTCACTTGATTTTGAATCACTTGAGACATGCAAATCATACCACATGGGCAAGATGACTGAAAGGCCTCATTTTCAGTAAGATGGAACAAGAGAGCAACTTGTTTTGGAAGTAATACATTTTGATGTATGCAGTCCAATGAGTGCTGAGGCATGCAGTGGATATTGTTATGTTCTTACTTCACAGATGATTTGAGTAGATGCTGAGTGTATTTACTTGATGAAACACAAGTCTGAATTATTTAAAGGTTCATGTAATTTCAGAGTGAAGTTGAAGATCGTCGTGACAAGAGGATAAAATGTCTGTGATATGATCATAGAGATGAGTATCTGAGTTCCGAGTTTGGCACACAATTAAGACATTGTGGAAAGTGTTTCAAAAATTAATACCGCCTGGAACACCACAGTGTGATGGTGTGTCCGAACATCATAACTGCACCCTATTGGATATGGTGCATGCCATGATGTCTCTTATCGAATTACCACTATCGTTTATGGGTTAGGCATTAGAGATAACCGCATTCACTTTAAATAGGGCACCACGCAATTCCGTTGAGACGACACCGTTTAGAGAAACCTAAGTTGTCATTTCTTAAAAGTTTGGGGCTGCGATGCTTATGTGAAAAAGTTTCAGGCTGATAAGCTCGAACCCAAAGCGGATAAATGCATGTTCATAGAATACCCAAAACAGTTGGGTATACCTCCTATTTCAGATCTGGAAGCAAAAGTAATTGCTTCTAGAAACGGGTCCTTTCTCGAGGAAAAGTTTCTCTCGAAAGAATTGAGTGGGAGGATGGTGGAGACTTGCTGAGGTTATTGAACCATAACTTCAACTAGTGTGTAGCAAGGCACAGGAAATTGTTCCTGTGGCACCTACACCAATTGAAGTGGAAGCTTATGATAGTGATCATGAAACTTCGGATCAAGTCACTACCAAACCTCGTAGGATGACGAGGATGCGTACTACTTCAGAGTAATGCGTGATCCTGTCTTGGAAGTCATGTTGCTAGACAACAATGAACCTACGAGCTATGGAGAAGCGATGGTGGGCCCATATTCCGACAAATGGTTAGAAGCCATGACATCCGAGATAGGATCCATGTATCAGAACAAAGCATGGACTTTGGTGAACTTGCCAGATGATCGGCAAGCCATTGAGATAAATGGATCTTTAAGAAGAAGACAGACATGGACGGTAATGTTATCGTCTATGAAGCTCGACTTGTGGCAAAGAGTATTTTCACAAGTTCAAGGAGTTGACTACGATGAGATTTTCTCATCCGTAGCGATGCTTAAGTCCGTCGGAATCATGTTAGCATTAGCTGCATTTATGAAATCGGGCAGATGGATGTCAAAACAAGTTTCCTTACCAGTTTTCGTAAGGAAAGGTTGTATGTGATACAACCAGAAAGGTTTTGTCGATCCTAAGGATGCTAAAAGGTATGCTAGTTCCAGCGATCCTTCCATGGACTACAGCAAGCATCTCGGAGTCAGAATATACGCTTTGATGGAGTGATCAAAGTTTTTGTGTTTATACAAAGTTTGTTAGAAACTTGTATTTACAATGAAGTGAGTGGGAGCGCTACAACATTTCTGATAAGTATATGTGAATGACATATTGTTGATCCGAAATGATGTAGAATTTCTGGAAAGCATAAAGGGTTGTTTGAAAGGAGTTTTTCAAAGGAAGACCTGGATAAAGCTGCTTACATATTGGGCATCAAGATCTATAGAGATAGATCAAGACGCCTGATGATACTTTCAAAGAACGCACACCTTAACATGATTTTGAAAGAGTTCAAAATAGATCAGTCAAAGAAGGAGTTCTTACCTGAGTTATAAGGTATGAAGTTGAGTAAGACTCAAAGCTTGACCACAGCAGAAGAGAGAGAAAGGACGAAGGTCGTCCCCTATGCTTTAGACGTAGGCTCTACAGTATGCTATGCTGTGTACCGCACTTGAAGTGTGCCTTGCCATGAGTTGGTCAAGGGGTACAATAGTGATCCGGGAAAGGATCACATGACAGCTGTCGAACTTATCCTTAGTATCTAGTGGACTAAGGAATTTTCTCGATTATGGAGGTGAAAAGGAGTTTGTCGTAAAGGGTTACGTCGATGCGAACTTTGACACTAATCCGGATGACTTTGAGTAGTAAACCGGATTTGTATAGTAGAGCAGTTATTTGAAATGGCTCCAAGTAGCGCGTGGTAGCATCCACAAGATGACATAGATATTCGTAAAGCACACACGGATCTGAAAGGTTCAGACCCATTGACTAATAACCTCTCTCACAAGCATAACATGATCAAACTAGAACTCATTGAGTGTTAATCACATAGTGATGTGAACTAGATTGTTGACTCTAGTAAACTCTTTGGATGTTGGTCACATGGTGATGCGACCTGTGAGTGTTAATCACATGGTGATGTGAACTAGATTATTGACTCTAGTGCAAGTGGGAGACTGTTGGAAATATGCCCTAGAGGCAATAATAAATTGGTTATTATTATATTTCCTTGTTCATGATAATCGTTTATTATCCATGCTAAAATTGTATTGATAGGAAACTCAGATACATGTGTGGATACATAGACAACACCATGTCCTAGTAAGCCTCTAGTTGACTAGCTCGTTGATCAATAGATGGTTACGGTTTCCTGACCATGGACATTGGATGTCGTTGATAACGGGATCACATCATTAGGAGAATGATGTGATGGACAAGACCCAATCCTAAGCCTAGCACAAGATCGTGTAGTTCGTTTGCTAAGAGCTTTTCTAATGTCAAGTATCATTTCCTTAGACCATGAGATTGTGCAACTCCCGGATACCGTAGGAATGCTTTGGGTGTACCAAACGTCACAACGTAACTGGGTGGCTATAAAGGTGCACTACAGGTATCTCCGAAAGTGTCTGTTGGGTTGGCACGAATCGAGACTGGGATTTGTCACTCCGTGTAAACGGAGAGGTATCTCTGGGCCCACTCGGTAGGACATCATCATAATGTGCACAATGTGACCAAGGAGTTGATCACGGGATGATGTGTTACGGAACGAGTAAAGAGACTTGCCGGTAACGAGATTGAACAAGGTATCGGGATACCGACGATCGAATCTCGGGCAAGTACTATACCGCTAGACAAAGGGAATTGTATACGGGATTGATTGAATCCCCAACATCGTGGTTCATCCGATGAGATCATCGTGGAACATGTGGGAGCCAACATGGGTATCCAGATACTGCTGTTGGTTATTGGCCGGAGAACGTCTCGGTCATGTCTGCATGATTCCCGAACCCGTAGGGTCTACACACTTAAGGTTCGATGATGCTCGGGTTATAGGGAATAGATATACGTGGTTACCGAATGTTGTTCGGAGTCCCGGATGAGAACCCGGACGTCATGAGGAGTTCCGGAATGGTCCGGAGGTAAAGATTTATATATGGGAAGTCCTGTTTTGGTCACCGGAAAAGTTTCGGGTGCTATCGGTAACGTACCGGGACCACCGGGAGGGTCCCGGGGGTCCACCAGGTGGGGCCACCGGCCCCAGAGGGCTGCGTGGGCCAAGTGTGGGAAGGGACCAGCCCCTAGGTGGGCTGGTGCGCCTCCCACAAGGGGCCCAGGGCGCAGGAAGGGGGGAAGGGGGAAACCCTAGACTCAGATGGGCCTAATAAGGCCCATCTAGTGGGGCGCCCCCCTCTCTCCCCCCTTGGCCGCCCCCAAGTCCCATCTAGGGCTGGACGCACCCCTTTGGGGGGGAACCCTAGATGGGGGCGCAGCCCCTCCCCCTCCCCTATATATAGTGGGGGTTTTGGGGCTGCCATAGACACGAGAACATCTCTCTCTTGGCGCAGCCCTACCCCTCTCCCTCCTCCTCTCCCGCGGTGCTTGGCGAAGCCCTGCAGGATTGCCACGCTCCTCCATCACCACCACGCCGTCGTGCTGCTGCTGGACGGAGTCTTCCCCAACCTCTCCCTCTCTCCTTGCTGGATCAAGGCGTGGGAGACGTCACTGGGCTACACGTGTGTTGAACGCGGAGGCGCCGTGGTTCGGCGCTTAGATCGGAATTAACCGCGATCTGAATCGCTACGAGTACGACTCCTTCATCCGCGTTCTTGCAACGCTTCCGCATCGCGATCTACAATGGTATGTAGATGCACTCCCCTTCCCCTCGTTGCTAGATTACTCCATAGATTGAGCTTGGTGATGCGTAGAAAATTTTGAATTTCTGCTACGTTCCCCAACAGCTTTATCACTCTCACTTAGCCATAGGAGCTTTAGGAAGGTAGGCGCAGCCCCTGGTGTTCGGAAGACCGCACGAGGGGCTCTATAAGCACCTGATCAGAAGAAAAACCGATCCATCACATGCTGCATTGGTTATGGCATTATGCGGGAGAAATCCTTAAAGATTTTACAACCTCCCGAACAGCTGACCAGCTCTCGCAGTATCATCACAGTCAGTTTTCGGCTTTCTCTACTGAGGTGCTCGTCCGGAAGAACCAGGACACAATCGCAGTAGTTCTCCCAGTGCTACCTTAGCCGATGTAGCGGAACGTAAGGTACCAAAACATGGGAGTTGGGCAAACCCAACTATTGACCCAAGACATGATTCGGAGCTGATGCATATAATGCTATAGGTTCGGGGTGCCGAACTTCTGTGAAGGTGTTTGGACTTTATTGCCATATTATGGGTAAAACGAAGCCCCTGGCATATTTGAAGGCATATCGTGGTGTACGGATGACACTTGACAAAATAATTTTAATAAGAAATAACAGCAGATAAGCGTCATATGAATCCACATGTTGTATTTGAATAATACGTCGATGCGTATGAGTACAGGTAATGTGATAAAAAAGAAATATGACTGTGGAACCTGCTGAGACCAGGGGGAGGAAGCTGTGTGCGGATCCGGAGTATAGTCGGATGGTCATCGCGGGGAATATCTAAGGATTCCCTTGCGCATTCGAGCTGCCTCCATATCGCCCGTCCTAGTCGGTGCAAAGGTGAACCTGCAAAGGAAATGTAAGAAATGTTTGTGTGCCGGAGAGCGGTTGAGCCGCTGTGTGCGGCCTGTCCTGGCCTTCACCGGAGTGTTTAATTGAGCTCTGGACAAGCCGGGCTATCCTGCCGCGCGGTAGTTCAGAGTCCCTTGACAGTGTCCGGGAGCCTGGCCGTAGACTCGAGGTTCGGCTGCAAGGTGCTGCTCGTTGCATCTGCTGTTAAGGCAGCGGTGTACTCGTTGGTGCCGAGGGAAGGTTCGGCCTTGCCATTAACCGTGATGACGCCGCGTGGACCGGGCATCTTGAGCTTACGGTAGGCATAATGTGGCACCGTGTTGAATCGAGCGAACGCAGTTCATCCGAGCAGTGCCTGAGAATCACTACGGAAAGGGACGATTTCGAAGATTAACTCTTCGGTACGGTAGTTGTCTGGTGATCCGAAGACTACCTCAAGGGCGATGGAGCCTGTACAGCTGGCTTCCACACCTGGTATAATGCCTCTGAAAGTGGCTTTAGTGGGTTTGATCACCGAATGATCGATGCCCATCTTGCACACTGTGTCCTGGTAAAGTAGGTTTAGACTGCTGCCTCCATCCATAAGGACTCGTGTGAGGTGGAACCCATCAATTATTGGGCCGAGGACTAGTGCGGCTGGATTGCCCTGATTGGTGACCGGCCCTAGTTTATATTGTGGGACGACTAGTTCCGTTAAGTCGGCATCCCTAACGGTGCGCATCCGGTCCGGGTTGGGAATGTGGGTGTTGATTACCACGTTCACCGTTTGGATTTGCGGGGGGAATTTCTTTGGCCCTCCTGTGCTTGGTGGTCTGGGCTCTTCATCGCCATCATCGCTTTGAGACCCCCCATCTCTGTTTTTGGCGCCTGCCCTGCCGGCTTGTTTGAAGACCCAGCATTCTCTGTTGGTATGGGTGGCTGGCGTTCCTGGGGTTCCATGAATTTGGCATTGGCGGTCGAGTATGCGGTCCAGACTGGATGGACCCGAATTGTTATTTTTGAGTGGCCCTTTCCGCTGACCGGACTTAGAGCCACTAAACCCGGCATTAACTACCGTATCATCGGCATTTTCACCATATTTGCGGCGCTTGTGTTTGTTGCGTCAGGGTTTGCCGTTGCTATCTCTGGCCTCTGATGTGCCAGGTTTGCTTGCTGTGTTGTTGCTACAGGCCAACCAGCTATCTTCGCCCGCGCAGAAGTGGGTCATAAGCATCGCGAGGGCTGCCATGGATTTTGGCTTCTCCTGGCCGAGATGTCGGGCGAGGCACTCGTCACGGATGTTATGTTTAAAGGCCGCTAGGGCTTCGGCATCCGGACAGTCGACAATTTGGTTCTTTTTAGTTAGGAACCGAGTCCAGAATTTCCTGGCTGACTCTCCGGGCTGTTGTGTTATGTGACTTAAATCGTCAGCATCCGGTGGTCGCACATAAGTGCCCTGGATGTTGTCTAGGAATGCGTCTGCCCGGTTCACCCAACTTCCGATGGAGTTTGCCGGCAAGCTATTCAGCCAATGCCGAGCCGGCCCTTTGAGTTTTAGCGGGAGATACTTGATGGCGTGTAGATCATCCCCGCGGGCCATGTGAATGTGGAGGAAGAAGTCCTCTATCCATACCGCGGGGTCTATAGTACCATCATATGATTCAATGTTCACGGGTTTAAACCCTTCTGGGAATTCAAGATCCATTACTTCATCGGTGAAGCATAGGGGGTGTGCGGCGCCTCAGTGCCGCGCTATATCACGACGCAGTTCATAGGAGTCTTGTCTGCTGTATTCGGCCCGGCCGGATTTGTTAGTATATCCGGCGTGACGGTCGTCGTCACGCGTTGGGGGCGCCCTCGTGATCCGTAGATCGATCTTTTATGTCCTGCTTTATTTTCCAATACGTCTCGCAGGTCCTGCGTGTTGCCCCGGGCCTTGGTGTTTTTGTTTGATTGGCGATGGGGTGCGGGCTGGTCTTCGGGCTGATGTGCCGCTCTGTCTCGGCCACGAGGTGGCCGATCACCCGCATCGTACGCTGGTAGTGTAGGTTTTACTGCTTCCTCCTCGAGTTGGGGTAGCAACCTGCGCTTTGGGTAACTCTTGGTTGGGTGCTCGAGTTCATATTCCTCGGCCGCCAGGACCTCAGTCCATCTATCCACTAGCAGATCTTGATCAGCTCGAAGCTGTTGTTGCTTTTTCTTCAGGCTTTTCGCTGTGGCTATAAGCCGGCGCTTAAAGCGCTCCTGTTCGACGGGATCCTCGGGCACGATAAATTCTTCGTCGCCGAGGCTCACCTCGTCTTCGGAGAGGGGCATGTAATTGTCATCCTCAGATTCTCCGCCAGCTGCCTGTTCCTTAGGGCTAGCTTGCCCGTCCTCCTACTCGAAGCCTGGCTGGAGGGGATTGTTTTCGTCTTTGGCATTATCTACAGCGTTATTGTCTCTTGTGCCGGTATCGCTGCTTTTGCTATGGCGGGGCTTAGAGAGGCGCCGCTGACGCCGGTGCTTGGGTTGCTTCTCGGAGGGATTATCCTCTGTTGCCTTATCGCCATCGCCTTCTTTGGGGGTGTCCACCATGTATATATCATATGATGAGGTGGCAGTCCAGCGCCCTATGGGCGGTGGTTCCTGTTCATCTACTGCATCGTCGTCCATACCGTCGATGTCTTCGGAGCCGAAATCGAGCATGTCGGTTAAGTCGTCGACAGTGGCTATTAAGTGGGTGGTGGGTGGGGAACGAATTTCTTCGTCGTCTGCTTCCCACTCAAGCCGGACATAGTTCGGCCAAGGGTCTCCTGACAAGGAGAGAGACCTCAATGAATTTAGCACGTCGCCCAGGGGCGAGTGCTGAAAGATATCCGTGGAGGAAAACTCCAAGATCGGTGCCCAATCCGATTCAATAGGCACGGATGCAGGCGGTTCGGAGCCCGTGGCCGGGGACGAATCCAAGTGTCCGGCAACACAGGTCTCATAGGAGATGAAGTCAGCATTCGGCTCTATCGCTGCTGAGTTTGCGGCCTCCGTGGCGGGGTCTATCCACCCGTCCTCAGACGGCACGATCTGCTCCGGATTGAGGGTCGGAGTAGCTGCAGGTGTGATCTCCCGAACACTGTCCGACGGCAGAGCTAAGTCATGCTCGTCGTGACTGTGCGGCGCACCTGACATGGGCTCGAATCCGTCGAAGATCAAGTCTCTGCGGATGTCGGCAGCATAGTTCGAGTTTCCAAACCTGACCTGATGGCCAGGGGTGTAGCTCTCGATCTGCTCCAGATGGCCAAGCGAGTTGGCCCGCAGTACGAAGCCGCCGAATACGAAGATCTGCCCGGGGAGGAAAGCCTCGCCCTGGATCGGATCGTTATCGATGATCGAAGGAGCCATCAAGCCTTTAACGCGACGGCACAATGGAACTCTCAATGAAAGCACCAATGTCGGTGTCAAAACCGGCGGATCTCGGGTAGGGGGTCCCGAACTGTGCATCTAAGGCGGATGGTAACAGGAGGCGTGGGGCACAATGTTTACCCAGGTTCGGGCCCTCTCGATGGAGGTAATACCCTACTTCCTGCTTGATTGATCTTGATGATATGAGTATTACAAGAGTTGATCTACCACGAGATCGTAGAGGCTAAACCCTAGAAGCTAGCCTATGATTATAATTGTTGTTGTCCTACGGACTAAACCCTCCGGTTTATATAGACACCGGAGGGGGCTAGGGTTACACAGAGTCGGTTACAAGGGAGGAGATCTACATATCCAAATTGCCAAGCTTGCCTTCCACGCAAAGGAGAGTCCCATCCGGACACGAGACGAAGTCTTCAATCTTGTATCTTCATAGTCCAACAGTCCGGCCAAAGTATATAGTCCGGCTGTCTGAGGACCCCCTAATCCTGGACTCCCTCAGGCGGCCCCCGAATTCTGATCCGGAATCCCGATGCGGCTCACCTCCTGGCAAGAGAGGGGCCTAACCTGGGGTCCTTCGGATGAGCTGACTGGGCTCCAGACATGCATCCAGAACATGATAGACAGGAAAATCAAGCTCGTCAACGTGGTCCAGGTCATGCTTTTTCGTCAAGTCCTTCCGTGCCAACGCCGGACTTGTTATCTGTGGGAGTTCGATCCGGCCAAGCACCAGACGCTACTAGAGCTCTTCGGCACGAGGCACGAAGAAATCTGGAAAGTGCTCTTCAAGGCCGGCGAGACGCCACGCCTACGACCGAAGATCGCGGGCTTAGCTTAAAACGCCAGCCCAACCCGGTGAGTTCCTTTAATGTTTTTAGGGAGTACCCCCTACTTAGCATGTTTTGTGAGGAAATTTAAGCTTCCTTCCCCTATTTTTAGGCCTGGATCAAGGTGGCAGAGGAGATCAACTGTCCAGCTCTGCTGCCCGAGGACCAAGAATTTCCATTATTGGAGAAAATTATGTTCCCTGCGCCTTATGAGGTGCCGGAGGAGACGGCTAAGAAGGCGGCCCAAGGGGCCAAGAAGGGCCCTCGCCGTAAAAGCACTCCGGACTTGACGTCCAGGAGCGAGACTTCCTCCTCGTCCGCTGACGACGATGATGAAGAGGAAGAAGAAAACGACTCCCCACCCGAAGTGGGGAGGAGGAAGAGAGCGGCCCCCACAAGTCCGGGGATGAAAACGCCCAAGAGGGTTAGAGGCTCCCTCGCGGATAACTCCGTGTGGGATGTTGATAGCAGTCCGGAGCAACCTCGTCGGACCAAGCCTCAGGCCGCCTCGTAAGTACCAGAATCCGAAAACATCTGGCCTTTCTGGTCTGTGATATTGATATACCTTAAACCATGTTATTACAGTCCGGCACGCGATGGCTCCCCGCGATCCTCGACAGAGGAATCGCTAGCTCAAAGGAGATGGCTAGCATGTCTCTGCCACCTGCTCATTTCGTCAAGGGTGATGACGAGGTGGTGTCGCAAAAGACCTTCCCCAACTGGGGGGAGCTTCCGGAGATCATTAGGGTGGCGCCCCAGGACGATTCTTCAGTCGCCAGACACATGGGGAAAAAAGTTCCCGCGGGGACTGGTGACAGGGCCCGAGTTCCCTTCGGGCCTCAGCCAGATACCATTCCGGAGATCCACACAGCTCCGGGGTCCAGCGAACGGCACTCTCAACAAGGAGGGAACGTGCCTATTCCACCGGTGACCTCTGTCCAGCCAGAGGCATCGGATAATCTGCTGGAGGCGCTACGAGGCGCCTCTATCGTAGATGAACATCGTGTCCTTATGGACACGATAATAGAAAAGGTTCAGTTCGTCAAAAGCGGACTAACCGAAGCCTGCACTAGCCTTCTAATGGGCTTTGAGGTAAGTAATGTGGTTGTAGGAAAAATATCACAGTATAGACAGTAGCCCCTGATGCTCTGTTTGGTGTTCGAGAAGAAAAGCCGAACGGAGGATCAAGAATAAATATCGCAGGAGTCTAACATGAGTTGTCTAACATGAGTTGTCTAACATGAGTTGCAAATCTGGAGAAGATATTTATGCATATCCTTGTATTCAGACCTTTTCAAAGTAGTTCATTGATGACTACCTCTCAAACCACCTGTATGGTAAGGAGGCGAGGATGGTTCAATATTGAAGTGTTCCTTAAGAGGACAAAGGATGGACAGTCAATCATCCACAGGCACTGGGCTAAAGTTGCAAAGACCTTCAACATCAATGAAGGCTCAATATTCGCCTTCGCTTCAGCAGTTTTCCAGATGAGATTCGTCTGCCTATGTTCCGTCTATGATGCTAATTTCGAAAGGTTGTAGATATTGCATCTGAAACTTGGTGCTGGTGCAGTTGTGTAATGGGGTAGCTGAGTGCTGAAGCTATATGATGTTGTACTCTGATGTATTTCAATTATGAAATCCTGATTCCTTAATATGGAAATCAAATATATTGTGTGCTTAATATGAAATGTTAATTAGATTAATAAATGGATTATTAATAATAGGACAATTAGCGTGCTAATTGGGTTTTTCTATTGCAAACGGCTATTGAGAAAACATCGTGGGCGATGACCTCAGACAATGCACACTGTTTCTAGGAATAAACCGTGTTGGATCAATGAACAATCACACATGACATCCTCTTGAAAACTGTTTGCGTTAGGCCACCTTACGCAAACGATTACCACATAAAAAGTGTGTGTGATGGATAGCCTTTGCCACACAGTTTCTTCCATGCACCGTGTGTGATGTACATACTAACGGAAATGTATTTCTTGGATTGACTGTGTGGAATGTACGTATGAATGGAAATGTTTAGCGGGGACTTACTGTGTGGGATGTACTTACGACCGGAAACGATTTGGCATGTATAATTGTATTTTTTAGCACTATTGTACGTATAACAGTATCTGATCGCTCGCCGGTCGGACACGACCTCATTTTGCCGAGCGTGTGTGCCAGAAAGGGGACATATCCCCGACGGTTTTTCTGGGTCGTGTGGGAAGGACCCCCCCCCCTATCGTAGTCACTCACTAGGCAACAGTTTCAAATGCCGTCGCGGAAAGGGGTTAAAAGCCGTTTGTATAGCACCTCGTTGTACCAGTGTATGTGCGTATGCATGAGCGTATGGGTCTGTACTATTTAAAAAAAACCTTGAAGATGTCATGCTAAACTAAAGGACTATGGTGGGAACTCAAAAGTATTCACTAGCCAACATATTCAAAGTTATGTAACATTTCTGAATCAATGTCCTTTCAAGTACATAGGGACTAACAGAATGACCCATAACACACAAATACAATGGTATAGACAAACAACAGATTGCCTAGAGAAAACACATCTTGGCAATGGAAGCTGGTAGCACATATGAGCTATTTGCATATAGCTAAAATGATTATTTGGATGATATTTATAGAAAAACAAAGGCACGTTGGACCAGAGAAAACAAGAAGCTGGGTCATACATTGATATGTAAGGAAATAAGTTGAGTAAGTAATGAGTTGATGTGCATAGATTAAACTTGGATAGCTGGACTTGGTGGCAACTTATCAATTTGCACGAACACGGTGAGGTCAAAGGGAAATGTGATTGCACGAACACGGTGAGGTCAAAGGGAAATGTGATTGCGGTCAAGAGCGCCAATCGTAAGGGGATCGTACGGGGGTGAGGGAAGGCGTCAACACTGATGCCATGACATCTCTAGGAAGGCCACTTGCGTGGCATAAAACGGTGGGTGGGGCGTGATTGGGGCTTCGATCCAGATATGAACCAAACAACAACAAACTCATATGAGGCAACAAGAAACAAGAGAATTGGCGAAAACAATATATGAGCATTCAACGTCAAATTGCCAGGGCTTGCACACTCTAGCGCTTGGGGACGGTCGAGCCATTTTGGTCGCGCCGTTCTAGTTTTACGAACTTCAAGAATATTCCTTCCGGGCTTTTACCGATTTTGGGAACCTTCCAAAAGGTTCTGATATGATTTTTACTCGTATTTTCGTTTGTTCTTTCTTACTTATGTTTCTTTTGCCGGTTTTCTTTGGGTTCTTTTTTATCTTGTTTTTTTCTTATTTTCTTTTCAAAAAATCTCCTTTTTAAAAATGTTCAGAAATTTCAAATTTTATTTGCAATTTTCAAAATGTTCTAGTTTTTAAAAAATGTTCCCATTCTCATGTTTTGTTCGGAATTAAAAAAAACTAAATGTTGTACAAATTATAAAACTATCACGTTTTTCATAAATTGTTGGTTTTGCAAGAAAAGGTCATAGTTTACAAATAATGTTCTGCGAGAAAAGTAAAACAAATGTACATGTAAATTGTTGATATACTTAAGGATAGTTTCTTATATACATTTAAAAAGCAAGTCCAACGTTAAGTGGATGAGTCTTGGTAAGTTTTAAATTTTTTTCTCTTATACCAAGAGAGAAATTAATAATTATACAGATAAGGCATCATATATATAGGAATTATTGATACTATACCAATTATTATCAATGCCTTAAATATAATATTAACATGCACCAGTTTTTGCTAACCATTATAATACGTCAATTCTACCCCTCGGAAACAATAAGCGATCAATTCTAGATGGGGCATTAAAGTAACTTACATGATATGACAAAGCATCAATTTGAAAAGAAAAAAAAACTTTAGAAGGAACCATGAATCTTTAGAAGTGAAACTAAAATTGGACATTCCGACAAGCCATAACTCCAAGCATTAATATTTTCTTCACCTTCACCATTCATGGAGCAAGCATTTCACGGTCATACACTCATCAACTCCACTTACAAGAGTACCACCCATTAATAGCCTTTGCTCCCCGGTGATGATGACCAAGTACATGAGGAACAATGTGCAAGGACTTATGCTACTTTCTTTCCTTCTTGTGGTGTGTTTGACTTGTCTCGGAGGCACATATGGTAATTAACAGCTCGATTTTTATGGGGGGCTTGAGATTGTGGACTTTTATTGTTTATATGATCAGATGATAAGTGTATTCTTTATTTTATGTTAATTAGGCGAAATCATACATGACAAGGGGAGCAACATGACGACGAAAGTAAGCCATGTAACAAGACCCCCTTGTTATAAAGATGGGCACCAGCTCCCAGGACGGGAATTCTGTTGTAAAATAGATAACTTGTGCTGGCCAAATCTCAGAGAATGCTTCATCAACTGTCCCTGCAAGATTAATTGCACACCAGCAGCAGCAACAACACAATAGTTTCGTTATCACCCCTATTTCGTTATCAACTGTCTTGCTGATGAGATCATAGATTTTGTATGTTTTAGAAACCAACTATGTTATTTTAATATTCAATAAAACTAGCCAATGGGTTGTTTGCACAATTTTGTGGCAAGATTTGTCACCTACCATTTACATATTAAATATTTATTTTCTGTCCATATTTTGATTGTCTCCTCCTAGGTGTACTGATCGTGGACCTATGTTGGACATCGGGAAAAATGGACTTTAATCTCTCTCTCTCTCTCTCTCTCTCTCTCTCTCTCTCTCTACTCGTTATTGTATTATTATCATTCACATACTTTTTGTTGCATTGGATGGGTGAACAATAGTTTCATAACAGGCTGTGAAGCACCAAACATTGTAATTTAAAATATGTTTAGTAAGTATTATCAGCAAGACAGATCAAGCATGGTATATATATTTAATATCCATAGGTAAATTGACTATTGGTTTCTTAGGTTCAAGAGCATGGTGTTTGGTTTTAACACTTCTTCTTTTGCACACAAAGCATAAAGCAAATTGAGTTGGATAAGCTAGGGTTTGTTTAGTGCATGTAGAGGAAGTGAGGGGTGTCGGTGTCCTGTAGCTACAAGTCATATCGACTCTATCAACTGTTGTGATGTCTAGTGATGGACATATCCATCCAGGACCACTGATCCAACTTTTTTATTAGGACTCGAACCAGAGTTGAACTGACCGTGATTATGATGGAACTCACATGGGCCTACATATTTCATGTTGGCTTGCCTACAAATTAAGTCTACATTTGCTAACCAGCGTTCCAACCCACATGCACGGTGGACTCGCTACAGAATAAATGTCATACTTAGATTGGAGATCACAGATGAGTGTGTCTGCTCCACCACCAGCTAGGCGCACACCTTCACTTTCGCCATGCAGTCCAATGGGCATGTTAAGAACATAGATAGCGAGACATTTTTTAAGGGCAGTAATATCAGTTTTGCTTTGATTCCATGTTGTAATGCTGAGGCAACAACAAGGAAAGCACATTCCGTGCATCTTAAAATTCAAGTGTGAAAGGATACCAATGTAGAGAGAGATGTCAAACACTCGTGAGCTACCCAGTCAGCAATTGATCATGTAGCAACCCTCGGCTCACCGCTTGCTACAAGACACATGCATATAGTTGGTAGAGAGTGGATTTTTGAATGGTATGTTTTTTTTACAAATTACACTGACTTATATATATAGTAATAAATATATTTTTAAATCACACATTTTTTTAAACATGCGACCATTTTTGAAAATGATACAAATATTCTTTTGAATGATATGAAGAATTTATCAAATTGTGAAAACAAATAATTACATTTCATGACCATTTTTCCAAGCACGGTGAATGTATTAATAATTGATGAAGAATATTCCAAAATATATGTATTTAAAATATTTTCAAAAATAGATGGAAGTAGAACCAGAATAACAAAAAGGGAGAAAAAATGTCTTACCTGGCCCTAGCCCATTTATGAGGTGGCGGTGTTATTTTCGGCAGATCACTTGATAAGGTATTCTGGCCAGACGATTAAACCAAATGGGAAGTAAGAAGGGGTTTATCCATTTTCATACCCTCACGCATGAGGTAAAATCCTACCCCCTGCTCATGTATATTGCTTGTGTATAGGCGTTACAATGATTGATGGATTGAGCAATAGCTCTAAGGTTCTGTGTCTATTTAGTAATCTACCGCAACATACTTAGGGATCGGGGTCTATTTTTATCATATATTAAAATCCAAAAATACATTGTTTCAATTTATTCACATTTATTTTATTTTGTGTTTTTGTTTATCTATCTATCATTATCAGACTTGATCCTTGCAATTAACCGCCAAGGGATTGACAACCCCTTCTTTGTGTTGGGTGCAAGTATTTGTTCTTTTGTGTGTAGGTGTTGTTCACGAGGTCTTGTGTGGTTCTCCTACTAGATTGATAATCTATGTTCTTAACTGAGGGAAATAATTATCTCTACTATACTGCATCATCCTCTCCTCTTCGGGAAAATCCCAACGCAACTCACAAGTAGCAAAGAACAAGACTAGCATGCTGGACGTTTGACATGTGATGTGGTATGAGCTCAATACTGCTATGTATGATAGGAAGGTTCCCATCTATGGGTCCTATCTCTTCAAGCTCATCACTACTACTTCGGCGGCTCAGGTTCTAGATGAGCGCCTAGAGACTGGCAAGCTTGCCACTCATGATGTGATGAAGCTCAGGCAGAAGGAGAACTGGGGAGTTGTGCCAGATGCACCAGAGATCAATATCCCAAGAGCAAAGTCTGATGGATCTGAGGAGCCTGACTATGTACCACCCTCGGATCAGCCTACTTGGGACATCAAACTCAAGAAGTAGATGAGGAAGCTTTTCTGCATTCAGGTGGATACTCAGAAGAATATGTACAAGGCACATGTGGCTGAGAAGATTGCCCGGCAGTGCCAAGTCACCATGATTATAGGAAGCTTGAGATTGAGGTGCAGAGTGTCTCTGAGAAGACGATGACCTCAGAGGATAGGTGGATTGGGCAGATCAACAAGTGGACCGACTCAGATGACTCCAACGCTACTACGTCTGGTTTCCATTGTGCCGATGGCGAGATGAGGACATTCACGAGGAGCACTAGGAGGACAGTGACAACGACTCGGAGGAGTCCATGGAGGAGGAGGACTAGGGCTACCACCTTGGGCCGTTTAGTCCCTCTTTGGCTTTTTGGCATCTCGATGCTAAAGCTGGGTCATACATTGATATGTAAGGAAATAAGTTGAGTAAGTAATGAGTTGATGTGCATAGATTAAACTTGGACAGCTTGGCTTGGTGGCAACTTATCAATTTCAAACCAGAGGTCTCACTATATCCAAACTCTTCTCAGCAAAGTTATTCCAGTTGAGGTGGGGTCTAACTAATCTTGATGCCAGAAAGCTCCAAGGAGTATATACGCCAAAACACTTGGACAATTTGCAGGAACACGGTGAGGTCGAAGGGAAACGTGATTGCGGCCAAGAGCGTCAATCATACGGGGCTCGTACGGGGGTGAGGGAAGGCGTCGACACGGACGCCATGACATCTCTAGGAAGGCCACTCGTGTAAGGGCATAAAACGGTGGGTGGGGTGTGATTGGGGCTTTGATCCAGAAATGAACCAAATAACAACAAACTCATATGAGGCAACAAGAAACAAGAGAAATGGTGGAAACCCTATTTGAGCATTTAACGTCAAATTGCGGATGCTTGCACACAGTACTGACTCTAGTGCTCGGGAACGGCCGAGCCATTTTGGCCGTGCCGCTCTAGTTTTACGAACTTCCAGAATATTCCTTCCGGGCTTTTACCGATTTTGGGAACCTTCCAAAAGGTTCTGATATGATTTTTACTCGTATTTTCGTTTGTTCTTTTTTCCTTCTGTTTCTTTTACCGGTTTTCTTTGGGTTCTTTTTTAACTTTGTTTTATCTTGTATATTTTCTTATTTTCTTTTTCAAAAATTCTCCTTTTTGAAAATGTTCGGACATTTCAATTTCTTTTAAATTTTCAAAATGTTGTAGTTTTCAAAAAATGTTCCCATTCTCATGTTTTGTTCGGAATTTCAAAAATTGTTTTTTCTAAAAATTCACAATTTCTAAAAATGTTGTACAAATTATAAAACTATCACGTTTTTCATTAATTGTTGGTTTTCCAAGAAAAGGTCATAGTTTACAAAAATTGTTCAAGATCTCAAAAGTGTTCATTTTTTTTAGAAAAATGTATGAAATTCCAAAAATAATTGCGGTTTTAAGAAATTTTAAATTTTCAAAAACGTTCAAAAGTTTTTAAAATATGTTCACAGTAATCAATGCTTGTTCATTTTCAAAGAAATGTTTCAAAAAAAATAATGCTAAAGTTGGTCGAGTCAGCGCCTACTCTCCCGCTCGTTGATGTCCAGTCGTATCGTCAATGGGCCGTGCCAGTCAGGCGCGCGTTGTGCGAAGGGGAGGTTGTTAGCCGCAAGGAGGAGCGTATAGGGAGTCCTGAGAATTGGGAAGCTCTGCCTAACGAAATTTTCCCAAGCCGGGCCAACGCAAAATTTTTACTATTCTATTAAAGACAGTTTCGGGGAATCTAATCTATTTAAAAAATCAAAATCGACTTAATATTGGAGAAATATTTGTGTATAGAAAAATGAAAAAAAAATGCTCAAGTACCTCGATATAAAATATTCATGTATATGACAATATATCATCAACTTATATTTATAAAATGGTCATCCCATAATTAATCTATTTTCATGCGAAAAAAGAAAAAAAATGTACATGTAAATTGTTGATATACTTAAGAATATTTTCTTATATACATTTAAAAAGCAAGTCCAATGTTAAGTGGATGAGTCTTGGTGAATTTTAAATTTTGTTCTCTTATACCAAGAGAGAAATTGATAATTATACAGATAAGGCATCATCTATATAGGAATTATCGATACTATACCAATTATCAACAATGCCTTAAATATAATATTAACATGCACTAGTTTTTTGCTACCCATTATAATAGGTCAATTCTACCCCTCGGAAACAATAAGCGATCAATTCTAGATGGGGCATTAAAGTAACTTACACGATATGACAAAGCATCAATTTGAAAAAAAAACTTTAGAAGGAACCATGAATCTTTAGAAGTGAAACTAAAATTGGACATTCCGACAAGCCATAACTCCAAGCAAAAATATTTCTTCAACTTCACACATCAATGTGGAGAAGCTTTCACTATATATATATGAACCATTCATGGAGCAAGCATTTCACGGTCATACACTCATCAACTCCACTTACAAGAGTACCACCCATTAAGAGCCTCTGTTCCCCGGTGATGATGACCAAGTACATGAGGAACAATATGCAAGGACTTGTGCTACTTTCTTTTCTTCTTGTGGTTTGTTTGACTTGTCTTGGAGGCACATATGGTAATTAACAACTCGATTTTTATGAGGGGGTTGAGATTGTGGACTTTTATTTGTTTATATGATGAGATGATAAGTGTATTCTTTATTTTATGTTAATTAGGCGAAATCATAAATGACAAGGGGAGCAACATGATGACGAAAGTAAGCCATGTAACGAGACCCCCTTGTTATAAAGATGGGCACCAGCTCCCAGGACGGGAATTCTGTTGTAAAATAGATAACTTGTGCTGGCCAAATCTCGGAGAATGCTTCATCAACTGTCCCTGCAAGATTAATTGCACACCAGCAGTAGCAACACAATAGTTTCGTTATCACCCCTATTTTGGGTGGATAAATCCCAACCTTATGGTTCTCAAAATAATTATGTGCGGATGAGATCATAAATTTTGTATGTTTTATAAATCAACTATGTTATTTTAATATTCAATAAAACTAGCCAATGGGTTGTTTGTACAATTTTGTGGCCAGATTTGTCACCTACTATTTACATATTAAATATTTATTTTCTGTCCATATTTTGATTGTCTCCTCCGAGGTGTACTGATCGTGGACCTATGTTGGACATCGGGAAAAAATGGACTTTAATATCTCTCTCTCTCTCTCTCTCTCTCTCTCTCTCTCTCTCTCTCTCTCTCTCTCTACTCGTTATTGCGTTATCATCATTCACATACTTTTTGTTGCATTGGATGGGTGAACAATAGTTTCATAACAGGTTGTGAAGCACCAAACATTGTAATTTAAAATATGTTTCGTAAGTATTATCAGCAAGACAGATCAAGCATGGTATATAATATCCATAGGTAAATTGACTATTGGTTTCTTAGGTTCAAGAGCATGGTGCTTGGTTTTAACACTTCTTCTTTTGCACACAAACCATGAAGCAAATTGAGTTGGATAAGCTAGGGTTTGTTTAGTGCATGTAGAGGAAGTGAGGGGTGTCGGTGTCCTGTAGCTATAGGTCATATCGACTCTATCAACTGCTGTGATGTCTTGTGATGGACATATCCATCCAGGACCGTTGATCCAACTTTTTTATTAGGATTCGAATCAGAGTTGAACTGACCGTGATTATGATGGAACTCACATGGGCCTACAGATTTCATGTTGGCTTGCCTGCAAATTAAGTCTACATTTGCTAAGCAGCGTTCCAACCCACATGCACCATTGACTCGCTACAGAGTAAATGTCATACTTAGATTGGAGGTCACAGATGAGTGTGTCTGCTCCACCACCAGCTAGGCGCACACCTTCACTTTCGCCATGCAGTCCAATGGGCATGTTAAGAACATAGATAGCAAGACATTTTTTAAGGGTAGTAATATCAGTTTTGCTTTGATTCCATGTTGTAATGTTGAGGCAACAACAAGGAAAGCACATTCCGTGCATCTTAAAATTCAAGTGTGAAAGGATACCCAATGTAGAGAGAGATGTCAAACACTCGTGAGCTACCCAGTCAGCAATTGATCAGATAGCAACCCTCGGCTCACCGCTTGCTACAAGACACATGCATATAGTTGGTAGAGAGTGGATTTTTGAATGGTATGTTTTTTTCTACAAATTACCCTGACTCATATATATAGTAATAAATATTTCTTTAAATCACACATTTTTTTAAACATGCGAACATTTTTGAAAATGATACAAATATTCTTTTGAATGATATGAAGAATTTATCAAATTGTGAAAACAAATAATTACATTTCATGACCATTTTTCAAAGCACGGTGAATGTATTAATAATTGATGAAGAATATTCCAAAATATATGTATTTAAAATATTTTTAAACATAGACGGAAGTAGAAACAAAATAACAAAAAGGGAGAAAAAAATTTACCTGGCCCTAGCCCATTTATGAGGTGGTGGTGTTATTTTCGGCAGATAACTTGATAAGGTATTCTGGCCAGACGATTAAACCAAATGGGAAGTAAGAAGGGGTATATCCATTTTCATACCCTCACGCATGAGGTAAAATCCTACCCCGTGCTCATGTATATTGCTTGTGTATAGGCGTTACAATGATTGATGGATTGAGCAATAGCTCTAAGGTTCTGTGTCTATTTAGTAATCTACCGCAACATACTTAGGGATCGGGGTCTATTTTTATCATATATTAAAATCCAAAAATACATTGTTTCAATTTATTCACCTTTATTTTATTTTGTGTTCTTGTTTATCTATCTATCATTATCAGACTTGATCCTTGCAATTAACCGCCAAGGGATTGACAACCCCTTCTTTGTGTTGGGTGCAAGTATTTGTTCTTTTGTGTGTAGGTGTTTCACGAGGTCTTGTGTGGTTCTCCTACTAGATTGATAATCTATGTTCTTAACTGAGGGAAATAATTATCTCTACTATACTGCATCATCCTCTCCTCTTCGGGGAAATCCCAACGCAACTCACAAGAAGCAAAGAGCAAGACTAGCATGCTGGACGTTTGACATGTGATGTGGTATGAGCTCACTACTGCTATGTATGATAGGAAGGTTCCCATCTATGGGTCCTATCTCTGCAAGCTCATCACTACTACTTCGGCGGCTCAGGTTCCAGATGAGCGCCTAGAGACTGGCAAGCTTGCCACTCATGATGTGATGAAGCTCAGGCAGAAGGAGAACTGGGGAGTTGTGCCAGATGCACCAGAGATCAATTTCCCAAGAGCAAAGTCTGATGGATCTGAGGAGCCTGACTATGTACCACCCTCGGATCAGCCTACTTGGGACATCAAACTCAAGAAGAAGATAAAGAAGCTTTTCTGCATTCAGGTGGATACTCAGAAGAATATGTACAAGGCACATGTGGCTGAGAAGATTGCCCGGCAGTGCCAGGTCACCATGATTATAGGAAGCTTGAGATTGAGGTGCAGATTGTCTCTGAGAAGAACATGACCTCAGAGGATAGGTGGATTGGGAAGATCAACAAGTGGACCGACTCAGATGACTCCAACGCTACTACGTCTGGTTTCCATGGTGCCGATGGCGAGATGAGGACATTCACGAGGAGCACCAGGAGGACAGTGACAACGACTCGGAGGAGTCCATGGAGGAGGAGGACTAGGGCTACCACCTTGGGCCCTTTAGTCCCTCTTTTCCTTTTTGGCATCTCGATGCTAAAGCTGGGTCATACATTGATATGTAAGGAAATAAGTTGAGTAAGTAATGAGTTGATGTGCATAGATTAAACTTGGACGGCTTGGCTTGGTGGCAACTTATCAATTTCAAACCAGAGGTCTCACTACATCCAAACTCTTCTCAGCAAAGTTCTTCCAGTTGAGGTGGGGTCTAACTAATCTTGATGCCAGAAAGCTCCAAGGAGTATATACCCCAAAACACTTGGACAGGAACACGGTGAGGTCGAAGGGAAACGTGATTGCGGCCAAGAGCGTCAATCATAAGGGGCTCGTACGGGGGTGAGGGAAGGCGTCGACACTGACGCCATGACATCTCTAGGAAGGCCAGTCGTGTAAGGGCATAAAATGGTGGGTGGGGTGTGATTGGGGCTTCGACCCAGATATGAACCAAACAACAACAAACTCATATGAGGCAACAAGAAACAAGAGAAATGGTGGAAACCCTATTTGAGCATTTAACGTCAAATTGCGGGTGCTTGCACACAGAACTGACTCTCGTGCTCGGGAACGGCCGAGCCATTTTGGCCGTGCCGCTCTAGTTTTACGAACTTCCAGAATATTCCTTTCGGGCTTTTACCGATTTTGGGAACCTTCCAAAAGGTTCTGATATGATTTTTACTCGTATTTTCGTTTGTTCTTTTTTCCTTCTGTTTCTTTTACCGGTTTTCTTTGGGTTCTTTTTTATCTTTGTTTTATCTTGTATATTTTTCTTATTTTCTTTTTCAAAAAGTCTCCTTTTTGAAAATGTTCGGACATTTCAATTTCTTTTAAATTTTCAAAATGTTCTAGTTTTCAAAAAATGTTCCCATTCTCATGTTTTGTTCGGAATTTCAAAAATTGTTTTTCTAAAAATTCATAATTTCTAAAAATGTTGTACAAATTATAAAACTATCACGTATTTCATTAATTGTTGGTTTTCCAAGAAAAGGTCATAGTTTACAAATATTGTTCAAGATTTTCAAAAGTATTCATTTTTTTTAGAAAAATGTATGAAATTCCAAAAATATGTTCAAAAGTTTTTAAAATATGTTCACATTAATCAATGCTTGTTCATTTTCCAAAGAAATGTTTCAAAAATAAAAAAATGATGCTAAAGTGGGTCAGGTCAGCGCCTACTCTCCCGCTTGTTGATGTCCAGTCGTATCTTCAATGGGCCGTGCCAGTCAGGCGCGCGTTGTGCGAAGGGGAGGTTGTTAGCCGCAAGGAGGAGCGTATAGGGAGTCCTGTGAATTGGGAAGCTCCGCCTAACGAAATTTGCCCTAGCCAGGTCAACGCGAAATTCTTACTATTCTAATAAAGACAGTTTCGGGGAATCTAATCTATTTAAAAAATCAAAATCGACTTAATATTGGAGAAATATTTGTGTATAGAAAAATGAAAAAAAATGCTCAAGTACCTCGATATAAAATGTTCATGTATATGACAATATATCATCAACTTATATTTATAAAATGGTCATCCCATAATTAATCTATGTTCATGCGAAAAAAGTAAAATAAAATTACATGTAAATTGTTGATATACTTAAGAATAGTTTCTTATATACATTTAAAAAGCAAGTCCAATGTTAAGTGGATGAGTCTTGGTGAATTTTAAATTTTGTTCTCTTATACCAAGAGAGAAATTAATAATTATACAGAGAAGGCATCATATATATAGGAATTATTGATACTATACCAATTATCAACAATGCCTTAACTATAATATTAACATGCACCAGTTTTTTGCTACCCATTATAATAGGTCAATTCTACCCCTCGGAAACAATAAGCGATCAATTCTAGATGGGGCATTAAAGTAACTTACACGATATGACAAAGCATCAATTTGAAAAAAAAACTTTAGAAGGAACCATGAATCTTTAGAAGTGAAACTAAAATTGGACATTCCGACAAGCCATAACTCCAAGCATTAATATTTTCTTCAACTTCACACATCAATGTGGAGAAGCTTTCACTATATATATATGAACCATTCATGGAGCAAGCATTTCACGGTCATACACTCATCAACTCCACTTACAAGAGTACCACCCATTAATAGCCTCTGTTCCCCGAAGATGATGACCAAGTACATGAGGAACAATGTGCAAGGACTAGTGCTACTTTCTTTTCTTCTTGTGGTTTGTTTGACTTGTCTTGGAGGCACATATGGTAATTAACAACTCGATTTTTATGGGGGGGTTGAGATTGTGGACTTTTATTTGTTTATATGATGAGATGATAAGTGTATTCTTTATTTTATGTTAATTAGGCGAAATCATAAATGACAAGGGGAGCAACATGATGACGAAAGTAAGCCATGTAACGAGACCCCCTTGTTATAAAGATGGGCACCAGCTCCCAGGACGGGAATTCTGCTGTAAAATAGATAAATTGTGCTGGCCAAATCTCGGAGAATGCTTCATCAACTGTCCCTGCAAGATTAATTGCACACCAGCAGCAGCAGCAACACAATAGTTTCGTTATCACCCCTATTTTGGGTGGATAAATCCCAACCTTATGGTTCTCAAAATAATTATGTGCTGATGAGATCATAAATTTTGTATGTTTTATAAATCAACTATGTTATTTTAATATTCAATAAAACTAGCCAATGGGTTGTTTGTACAATTTTGTGGCCAGATTTGTCACCTACCATTTACATATTAAATATTTATTTTCTGTCCATATTTTGATTGTCTCCTCCTATGTGTACTGATCGTGGACCTATGTTGGACATCGGGAAAAAAATGGACTTTAATCTCTCTCTCTCTCTCTCTCTCTCTCTCTACTCGTTATTGCGTTATTATGATTCACATACTTTTTGTTGCATTGGATGCGTGAACAATAGTTTCATAACAGGCTGTGAAGCACCAAACATTGTAATTTAAAATATGTTTAGTAAGTATTATCAGCAAGACAGATCAAGCATGGTATATATATATTTAATATCCATAGGTAAATTGACTATTGGTTTCTTAGGTTCAAGAGCATGGTGTTTGGTTTTAACACTTCTTCTTTTGCACACAAACCATAAAGCAAATTGAGTTGGATAAGCTAGGGTTTGTTTAGTGCATGTAGAGGAAGTGAGGGGTGTCGGTGTCCTGTAGCTACAAGTCATATCGACTCTATCAACTGTTGTGATGTCTAGTGATGGACATATCCATCCAGGACCGCTGATCCAACTTTTTTATTAGGATTCGAATCAGAGTTGAACTGACCGTGATTATGATGGAACTCACATGGGCCTACAGATTTCATGTTGGCTTGCCTGCAAATTAAGTCTACATTTCCTAAGCAGCGTTCCAACCCACATGCACCGTGGACTCGCTACAGAGTAAATGTCATACTTAGATTGGAGGTCACAGATGAGTGTGTCTGCTCCACCACCAGCTAGGCGCACACCTTCACTTTCGCCATGCAGTCCAATGGGCATGTTAAGAACATAGATAGCGAGACATTTTTTAAGGGCAGTAATATTAGTTTTGCTTTGATTCCATGTTGTAATGCTGAGGCAACAACAAGGAAAGCACATTCCGTGCATCTTAAAATTCAAGTGTGAAAGGATACCCAATGTAGAGAGAGATGTCAAACACTCGTGAGCTACCGAGTCAGCAATTGATCATGTAGCAACCCTCGGCTCACCGCTTGCTACAAGACACATGCATATAGTTGGTAGAGACTGGATTTTTGAATGGTATGTTTTTATTTACAAATACACTACCTTATATATATATTAATAAAAAAATTAAATCACACATTTTTTTAAACATGCGAACATTTTTGAAAATGATACAAATATTCTTTTGAATGATATGAAGAATTTATCAAATTGTGAAAACAAATAATTACATTTCATGACCATTTTTCCAAGCACGGTGAATGTATTAATAATTGATGAAGAATATTCCAAAATATATGTATTTAAAATATTTTAAAAATAGATGGAAGTAGAAACAAAATAACAAAAAGGGAGAAAAAATGTCTTACCTGGCCCTAGCCCATTTATGAGGTGGTGGTGTTATTTTTGGCAGATCACTTGATAAGGTATTCTAGCCAGACGATTAAATCAAATGCGAAGTAAGAAGGGTTTATCCATTTTCATACCCTCACGCATGAGGTAAAATCCTACCCCCTGCTCATGTATATTGCTTGTGTATAGGCGTTACAATGATTGATGGATTGAGCAATAGCTCTAAGGTTCTGTGTCAATTTAGTAATCTACCGCAACATACTTAGGGATCGGGGTCTATTTTTGTCATATATTAAAATCCAAAAATACATTGTTTCAATTTATTCACCTTTATTTTATTTTGTGTTTTTGTTTATCTATCTATCATTATCAGACTTGATCCTTGCAATTAACCGCCAAGGGATTGACAACCCCTTCTTTGTGTTGGGTGCAAGTATTTGTTCTTTTATGTGTAGGTGTTGTTCACGAGGTCTTGTGTGGTTCTCCTACTACATTGATAATCTATGTTCTTAACTGAGGGAAATAATTATCTCTACTATACTGCATCATCCTCTCCTCTTCGGGGAAATCCCAATGCAACTCACAAGTAGCAAAGAGCAAGACTAGCATGCTGGATGTTTGACATGTGATGTGGTATGAGCTCACTACTGCTATGTATGATAGGAAGGTTCCCATCTATGGGTCCTATCTCTTCAAGCTCATCACTACTACTTCGGCGGCTCAGGTTCCAGATGAGCGCCTAGAGACTGGCAAGCTTGCCACTCATGATGTGATGAAGCTCAGGCAGAAGGAGAACTGGGGAGTTGTGCCAGATGCACCAGAGATCAATATCCCAAGAGAAAAGTCTGATGGATCTGAGGAGCCTGACTATGTACCACCCTCGGATCAGCCTACTTGGGCATCAAACTCAAGAAGAAGATGAGGAAGCTTTTCTGCATTCAGGTGGATACTCAAAAGAATATGTACAAGGCACATGTGGCTGAGAAGATTGCCCGGCAGTGCCAGGTCACCATGATTATAGGAAGCTTGAGATTGAGGTGCAGAGTGTCTCTGAGAAGAAGATGACCTCAGAGGATAGGTGGATTGGGCAGATCAACAAGTGGACCGACTCAGATGACTCCAACGCTACTACGTCTGGTTTCCATGGTGCCGATGGCGAGATGAGGACATTCACGAGGAGCACCAGGAGGACAGTGACAACGACTCGAAGGAGTCCATGGAGGAGGAGGGCTAGGGCTACCACCTTGGGCCCTTTAGTCCCTCTTTGCCTTTTTGGCATCTCGATGCTAAAGCTGGGTCATACATTGATATGTAAGGAAATAAGTTGAGTAAGTAATGAGTTGATGTGCATAGATTAAACTTGCACGGCTTGGCTTGGTGGCAACTTATCAATTTCAAACCAGAGGTCTGACTATATCCAAACTCTTCTCAGCAAAGTTATTCCAGTTGAGGTGGGGTCTAACTAATCTTGATGCCAGAAAGCTCCAAGGAGTATATACCCCAAAACACTTGGACAATTTGCAGGAACACGGTGAGGTCGAAGGAAAACGTGATTGCGGCCAAGAGCGTCAATCATAAGGGGCTCGTACGGGGGTGAGGGAAGGCGTCGACACTGACGCCATGACATCTCTAGGAAGGACACTCGTGTAAGGGCATAAAACGGTGGGTGGGGTGTGATTGGGGCTTCGACCAAGATATGAACCAAACAACAACAAACTCATATGAGGCAACAAGAAACAAGAGAAATGGTGGAAACCCTGTTTGAGCATTTAACGTCAAATTGCGGGTGCTTGCACACAGAACTGACTCTAGTGCTCGGGAACGGCCGAGCCATTTTGGCCGTGCCGCTCTAGTTTTACAAACTTCCAGAATATTCCTTCCGGGCTTTTACCGATTTTGGGAACCTTCCAAAAGGTTCTGATATGATTTTTACTCGTATTCTCGTTTGTTCTTTTTTCCTTCTGTTTCTTTTATAGGTTTTCTTTGGGTTCTTTTTTATCTTTGTTTTATCTTGTATATTTTTCTTATTTTCTTTTTCAAAAAGTCTCCTTTTTGAAAATGTTCGGACATTTCAATTTCTTTTAAATTTTCAAAATGTTCTAGTTTTCAAAAAATGTTCCCATTCTCATGTTTTGTTTGGAATTTCAAAAATTGGTTTTTCTAAAAATTCATAATTTCTAAAAATGTTGTACAAATTATAAAACTATCACGTTTTTCATTAATTGTTGGTTTTCCAAGAAAAGGTCATAGTTTACAAATATTGTTCAAGATTTTCAAAAGTGTTCATTTTTTTTAGAAAAATGTATGAAATTCCAAAAATAATTGCGGTTTTAAGAAATTTTAAATTTTCAAAAACGTTCAAAAGTTTTTAAAATATGTTCACATTAATCAATGCTTGTTCATTTTCCAAAGAAATGTTTCAAAAATAAAAAAATGATGCTAAAGTGGGTCGGGTCAGCGCCTGCTCTCCCGCTTGTTGATGTCCAGTCGTATCTTCAATGGGCCGTGCCAGTCAGGCGCGCGTTGTGCGAAGGGGAGGTTGTTAGCCGCAAGGAGGAGCGTATAGGGAGTCCTGTGAATTGGGAAGCTCCGCCTAACGAAATTTGCCCTAGCCGGGTCAACGCGAAATTTTTACTATTCTAATAAAGACAGTTTCGGGGAATCTAATCTATTTAAAAAATCAAAATCGACCTAATATTGGAGAAATATTTGTGTATAGAAAAATGAAAAAAAATGCTCAAGTACCTCGATATAAAATGTTCATGTATATGACAATATATCGTCAACTTATATTTATAAAATGGTCATCCCATAATTAATCTATGTTCATGCGAAAAAAAGTAAAAAAATTACATGTAAATTGTTGATATACTTAAGAATAGTTTCTTATATACACTTAAAAAGCAAGTCCAATGTTAAGTGGTTGAGTCTTGGTGAATGTTAAATTTTGTTCTCTTATACCAAGAGAGAAATTAATAATTATACAGATAAGGCATCATATATATAGGAATTATTGATACTATACCAATTATCAACAATGCCTTAACTATAATATTAACATGCACCAGTTTTTTGCTACCCATTATAATAGGTCAATTCTACCCCTCGGAAACAATAAGCGATCAATTCTAGATGGGGCATTAAAGTAACTTACACGATATGACAAAGCATCAATTTGAAAAAAAAACTTTAGAAGGAACCATGAATCTTTAGAAGTGAAACTAAAATTGGACATTCCGACAAGCCATAACTCCAAGCATTAATATTTTCTTCAACTTCACACATCAATGTGGAGAAGCTTTCACTATATATATATGAACCATTCATGGAGCAAGCATTTCACGGTCATACACTCATCAACTCCACTTACAAGAGTACCACCCATTAATAGCCTCTGTTCCCCGGTGATGATGACCAAGTACATGAGGAACAATGTGCAAGGACTAGTGCTACTTTCTTTTCTTCTTGTGGTGTGTTTGACTTGTCTTGAAGGCACATATGGTAATTAACAACTCGATTTTTATGGGGGGGTTGAGATTGTGGACTTTTATTTGTTTATATGATGAGATGATAAGTCTATTCTTTATTTTATGTTAATTAGGCGAAATCATAAATGACAAGGGGAGCAACATGATGACGAAAGTAAGCCATGTAACGAGACCCCCTTGTTATAAAGATGGGCACCAGCTCCCAGGACGGGAATTCTGCTGTAAAATAGATAACTTGTGCTGGCCAAATCTCGGAGAATGCTTCATCAACTGTCCCTGCAAGATTAATTGCACACCAGCAGCAACAGCAATACAATAGTTTCGTTATCACCCCTATTTTGGGTGGATAAATCCCAAGCTTATGGTTCTCAAAATAATTATGTGCTGATGAGATCATAAATTTTGTATGTTTTATAAATCAACTATGTTATTTTAATATTCAATAAAACTAGCCAATGGGTTGTTTGTACAATTTTGTGGCTAGATTTGTCACCTACCATTTACATTTTAAATATTTATTTTCTGTCCATATTTTGATTGTCTCCTCCTATGTGTACTGATCTTGGACCTATGTTGGACATCGGGAAAAAATGGACTTTAATCTCTCTCTCTCTCTCTCTACTCGTTATTGCGTTATTATGATTCACATACTTTTTGTTGCATTGGATGGGTGAACAATAGTTTCATAACAGGCTGTGAAGCACCAAACATTGTAATTTGAAATATGTTTAGTAAGTATTATCAGCAAGACAGATCAAGCATGGTATATATATATTTAATATCCATAGGTAAATTGACTATTGGTTTCTTAGGTTCAAGAGCATGGTGTTTGGTTTTAACACTTCTTCTTTTGCACACAAACCATAAAGCAAATTGAGTTGGATAAGCTAGGGTTTGTTTAGTGCATGTAGAGGAAGTGAGGGGTGTCGGTGTCCTGTAGCTACAAGTCATATCGACTCTATCAACTGGTGTGATGTCTAGTGATGGACATATCCATCCAGGACCGCTGATCCAACTTTTTTATTAGGATTCGAATCAGAGTTGAACTGACCGTGATTATGATGGAACTCACATGGGCCTACAGATTTCATGTTGGCTTGCCTGCAAATTAAGTCTACATTTGCTAAGCAGCGTTCCAACCCACATGCACCGTGGACTCGCTACAGAGTAAATGTCATACTTAGATTGGAGGTCACAGATGAGTGTGTCTGCTCCACCACCAGCTAGGCGCACACCTTCACTTTCGCCATGCAGTCCAATGGGCATGTTAAGAACATAGATAGCGAGACATTTTTTAAGGGCAGTAATATTAGTTTTGCTTTGATTCCATGTTGTAATGCTGAGGCAACAACAAGGAAAGCACATTCCGTGCATCTTAAAATTCAAGTGTGAAAGGATACCCAATGTAGAGAGAGATGTCAAACACTCGTGAGCTACCGAGTCAGCAATTGATCATGTAGCAACCCTCGGCTCACCGCTTGCTACAAGACACATGCATATAGTTGGTAGAGACTGGATTTTTGAATGGTATGTTTTTATTTACAAATACACTACCTTATATATATATATATTAATAAAAAAATTAAATCACACATTTTTTTAAACATGCGAACATTTTTGAAAATGATACAAATATTCTTTTGAATGATATGAAGAATTTATCAAATTGTGAAAACAAATAATTACATTTCATGACCATTTTTCCAAGCACGGTGAATGTATTAATAATTGATGAAGAATATTCCAAAATATATGTATTTAAAATATTTTAAAAATAGATGGAAGTAGAAACAAAATAACAAAAAGGGAGAAAAAATGTCTTACCTGGCCCTAGCCCATTTATGAGGTGGTGGTGTTATTTTTGGCAGATCACTTGATAAGGTATTCTAGCCAGACGATTAAATCAAATGCGAAGTAAGAAGGGGTTTATCCATTTTCATACCCTCACGCATGAGGTAAAATCCTACCCCCTGCTCATGTATATTGCTTGTGTATAGGCGTTACAATGATTGATGGATTGAGCAATAGCTCTAAGGTTCTGTGTCAATTTAGTAATCTACCGCAACATACTTAGGGATCGGGGTCTATTTTTGTCATATATTAAAATCCAAAAATACATTGTTTCAATTTATTCACCTTTATTTTATTTTGTGTTTTTGTTTATCTATCTATCATTATCAGACTTGATCCTTGCAATTAACCGCCAAGGGATTGACAACCCCTTCTTTGTGTTGGGTGCAAGTATTTGTTCTTTTATGTGTAGGTGTTGTTCACGAGGTCTTGTGTGGTTCTCCTACTACATTGATAATCTATGTTCTTAACTGAGGGAAATAATTATCTCTACTATACTGCATCATCCTCTCCTCTTCGGGGAAATCCCAATGCAACTCACAAGTAGCAAAGAGCAAGACTAGCATGCTGGATGTTTGACATGTGATGTGGTATGAGCTCACTACTGCTATGTATGATAGGAAGGTTCCCATCAATGGGTCCTATCTCTTCAAGCTCATCACTACTACTTCGGCGGCTCAGGTTCCAGATGAGCGCCTAGAGACTGGCAAGCTTGCCACTCATGATGTGATGAAGCTCAGGCAGAAGGAGAACTGGGGAGTTGTGCCAGATGCACCAGAGATCAATATCCCAAGAGAAAAGTCTGATGGATCTGAGGAGCCTGACTATGTACCACCCTCGGATCAGCCTACTTGGGCATCAAACTCAAGAAGAAGATGAGGAAGCTTTTCTGCATTCAGGTGGATACTCAAAAGAATATGTACAAGGCACACGTGGCTGAGAAGATTGCCCGGCAGTGCCAGTTCACCATGATTATAGGAAGCTTGAGATTGAGGTGCAGAGTGTCTCTGAGAAGAAGATGACCTCAGAGGATAGGTGGATTGGGCAGATCAACAAATGGACCGACTCAGATGACTCCAACGCTACTACGTCTGGTTTCCATGGTGCCGATGGCGAGATGAGGACATTCACGAGGAGCACCAGGAGGACAGTGACAACGACTCGAAGGAGTCCATGGAGGAGGAGGGCTAGGGCTACCACCTTGGGCCCTTTAGTCCCTCTTTGCCTTTTTGGCATCTCGATGCTAAAGCTGGGTCATACATTGATATGTAAGGAAATAAGTTGAGTAAGTAATGAGTTGATGTGCATAGATTAAACTTGCACGGCTTGGCTTGGTGGCAACTTATCAATTTCAAACCAGAGGTCTGACTATATCCAAACTCTTCTCAGCAAAGTTATTCCAGTTGAGGTGGGGTCTAACTAATCTTGATGCCAGAAAGCTCCAAGGAGTATATACCCCAAAACACTTGGACAATTTGCAGGAACACGGTGAGGTCGAAGGAAAACGTGATTGCGGCCAAGAGCGTCAATCATAAGGGGCTCGTACGGGGGTGAGGGAAGGCGTCGACACTGACGCCATGACATCTCTAGGAAGGACACTCGTGTAAGGGCATAAAACGGTGGGTGGGGTGTGATTGGGGCTTCGACCAAGATATGAACCAAACAACAACAAACTCATATGAGGCAACAAGAAACAAGAGAAATGGTGGAAACCCTGTTTGAGCATTTAACGTCAAATTGCGGGTGCTTGCACACAGAACTGACTCTAGTGCTCGGGAACGGCCGAGCCATTTTGGCCGTGCCGCTCTAGTTTTACAAACTTCCAGAATATTCCTTCCGGGCTTTTACCGATTTTGGGAACCTTCCAAAAGGTTCTGATATGATTTTTACTCGTATTCTCGTTTGTTCTTTTTTCCTTCTGTTTCTTTTATAGGTTTTCTTTGGGTTCTTTTTTATCTTTGTTTTATCTTGTATATTTTTATTATTTTCTTTTTCAAAAAGTCTCCTTTTTGAAAATGTTCGGACATTTCAATTTCTTTTAAATTTTCAAAATGTTCTAGTTTTCAAAAAATGTTCCCATTCTCATGTTTTGTTTGGAATTTCAAAAATTGGTTTTTCTAAAAATTCATAATTTCTAAAAATGTTGTACAAATTATAAAACTATCACGTTTTTCATTAATTGTTGGTTTTCCAAGAAAAGGTCATAGTTTACAAATATTGTTCAAGATTTTCAAAAGTGTTCATTTTTTTAGAAAAATGTATGAAATTCCAAAAATAATTGCGGTTTTAAGAAATTTTAAATTTTCAAAAACGTTCAAAAGTTTTTAAAATATGTTCACATTAATCAATGCTTGTTCATTTTCCAAAGAAATGTTTCAAAAATAAAAAAATGATGCTAAAGTGGGTCGGGTCAGCGCCTGCTCTCCCGCTTGTTGATGTCCAGTCGTATCTTCAATGGGCCGTGCCAGTCAGGCGCGCGTTGTGCGAAGGGGAGGTTGTTAGCCGCAAGGAGGAGCGTATAGGGAGTCCTGTGAATTGGGAAGCTCCGCCTAACGAAATTTGCCCTAGCCGGGTCAACGCGAAATTTTTACTATTCTAATAAAGACAGTTTCGGGGAATCTAATCTATTTAAAAAATCAAAATCGACCTAATATTGGAGAAATATTTGTGTATAGAAAAATGAAAAAAAATGCTCAAGTACCTCGATATAAAATGTTCATGTATATGACAATATATCGTCAACTTATATTTATAAAATGGTCATCCCATAATTAATCTATGTTCATGCGAAAAAAGTAAAAAAATTACATGTAAATTGTTGATATACTTAAGAATAGTTTCTTATATACACTTAAAAAGCAAGTCCAATGTTAAGTGGTTGAGTCTTGGTGAATTTTAAATTTTGTTCTCTTATACCAAGAGAGAAATTAATAATTATACAGATAAGGCATCATATATATAGGAATTATTGATACTATACCAATTATCAACAATGCCTTAACTATAATATTAACATGCACCAATTTTTTGCTACCCATTATAATAGGTCAATTCTACCCCTCGGAAACAATAAGCGATCAATTCTAGATGGGGCATTAAAGTAACTTACACGATATGACAAAGCATCAATTTGAAAAAAAACTTTAGAAGGAACCATGAATCTTTAGAAGTGAAACTAAAATTGGACATTCCGACAAGCCATAACTCCAAGCATTAATATTTTCTTCAACTTCACACATCAATGTGGAGAAGCTTTCACTATATATATATGAACCATTCATGGAGCAAGCATTTCACGGTCATACACTCATCAACTCCACTTACAAGAGTACCACCCATTAATAGCCTCTGTTCCCCGGTGATGATGACCAAGTACATGAGGAACAATGTGCAAGGACTAGTGCTACTTTCTTTTCTTCTTGTGGTGTGTTTGACTTGTCTTGAAGGCACATATGGTAATTAACAACTCGATTTTTATGGGGGGGTTGAGATTGTGGACTTTTATTTGTTTATATGATGAGATGATAAGTCTATTCTTTATTTTATGTTAATTAGGCGAAATCATAAATGACAAGGGGAGCAACATGATGACGAAAGTAAGCCATGTAACGAGACCCCCTTGTTATAAAGATGGGCACCAGCTCCCAGGACGGGAATTCTGCTGTAAAATAGATAACTTGTGCTGGCCAAATCTCGGAGAATGCTTCATCAACTGTCCCTGCAAGATTAATTGCACACCAGCAGCAACAGCAATACAATAGTTTCGTTATCACCCCTATTTTGGGTGGATAAATCCCAAGCTTATGGTTCTCAAAATAATTATGTGCTGATGAGATCATAAATTTTGTATGTTTTATAAATCAACTATGTTATTTTAATATTCAATAAAACTAGCCAATGGGTTGTTTGTACAATTTTGTGGCTAGATTTGTCACCTACCATTTACATTTTAAATATTTATTTTCTGTCCATATTTTGATTGTCTCCTCCTATGTGTACTGATCTTGGACCTATGTTGGACATCGGGAAAAATGGACTTTAATCTCTCTCTCTCTCTCTCTCTACTCGTTATTGCGTTATTATGATTCACATACTTTTGTTGCATTGGATGGGTGAACAATAGTTTCATAACAGGCTGTGAAGCACCAAACATTGTAATTTGAAATATGTTTAGTAAGTATTATCAGCAAGACAGATCAAGCATGGTATATATATATTTAATATCCATAGGTAAATTGACTATTGGTTTCTTAGGTTCAAGAGCATGGTGTTTGGTTTTAACACTTCTTCTTTTGCACACAAACCATAAAGCAAATTGAGTTGGATAAGCTAGGGTTTGTTTAGTGCATGTAGAGGAAGTGAGGGGTGTCGGTGTCCTGTAGCTACAAGTCATACTGACTCTATCAACTGGTGTGATGTCTAGTGATGGACATATCCATCCAGGACCGCTGATCCAACTTTTTTATTAGGATTCGAATCAGAGTTGAACTGACCGTGATTATGATGGAACTCACATGGGCCTACAGATTTCATGTTGGCTTGCCTGCAAATTAAGTCTACATTTGCTAAGCAGCGTTCCAACCCACATGCACCGTGGACTCGCTACAGAGTAAATGTCATACTTAGATTGGAGGTCACAGATGAGTGTGTCTGCTCCACCACCAGCTAGGCGCACACCTTCACTTTCGCCATGCAGTCCAATGGGCATGTTAAGAACATAGATAGCGAGACATTTTTTAAGGGCAGTAATATTAGTTTTGCTTTGATTCCATGTTGTAATGCTGAGGCAACAACAAGGAAAGCACATTCCGTGCATCTTAAAATTCAAGTGTGAAAGGATACCCAATGTAGAGAGAGATGTCAAAACACTCGTGAGCTACCGAGTCAGCAATTGATCATGTAGCAACCCTCGGCTCACCGCTTGCTACAAGACACATGCATATAGTTGGTAGAGACTGGATTTTTGAATGGTATGTTTTTATTTACAAATACACTACCTTATATATATATATATTAATAAAAAAATTAAATCACACATTTTTTTAAACATGCGAACATTTTTGAAAATGATACAAATATTCTTTTGAATGATATGAAGAATTTATCAAATTGTGAAAACAAATAATTACATTTCATGACCATTTTTCCAAGCACGGTGAATGTATTAATAATTGATGAAGAATATTCCAAAATATATGTATTTAAAATATTTTAAAAATAGATGGAAGTAGAAACAAAATAACAAAAAGGGAGAAAAAATGTCTTACCTGGCCCTAGCCCATTTATGAGGTGGTGGTGTTATTTTTGGCAGATCACTTGATAAGGTATTCTAGCCAGACGATTAAATCAAATGCGAAGTAAGAAGGGGTTTATCCATTTTCATACCCTCACGCATGAGGTAAAATCCTACCCCCTGCTCATGTATATTGCTTGTGTATAGGCGTTACAATGATTGATGGATTGAGCAATAGCTCTAAGGTTCTGTGTCAATTTAGTAATCTACCGCAACATACTTAGGGATCGGGGTCTATTTTTGTCATATATTAAAATCCAAAAATACATTGTTTCAATTTATTCACCTTTATTTTATTTTGTGTTTTTGTTTATCTATCTATCATTATCAGACTTGATCCTTGCAATTAACCGCCAAGGGATTGACAACCCCTTCTTTGTGTTGGGTGCAAGTATTTGTTCTTTTATGTGTAGGTGTTGTTCACGAGGTCTTGTGTGGTTCTCCTACTACATTGATAATCTATGTTCTTAACTGAGGGAAATAATTATCTCTACTATACTGCATCATCCTCTCCTCTTCGGGGAAATCCCAATGCAACTCACAAGTAGCAAAGAGCAAGACTAGCATGCTGGATGTTTGACATGTGATGTGGTATGAGCTCACTACTGCTATGTATGATAGGAAGGTTCCCATCAATGGGTCCTATCTCTTCAAGCTCATCACTACTACTTCGGCGGCTCAGGTTCCAGATGAGCGCCTAGAGACTGGCAAGCTTGCCACTCATGATGTGATGAAGCTCAGGCAGAAGGAGAACTGGGGAGTTGTGCCAGATGCACCAGAGATCAATATCCCAAGAGAAAAGTCTGATGGATCTGAGGAGCCTGACTATGTACCACCCTCGGATCAGCCTACTTGGGCATCAAACTCAAGAAGAAGATGAGGAAGCTTTTCTGCATTCAGGTGGATACTCAAAAGAATATGTACAAGGCACACGTGGCTGAGAAGATTGCCCGGCAGTGCCAGGTCACCATGATTATAGGAAGCTTGAGATTGAGGTGCAGAGTGTCTCTGAGAAGAAGATGACCTCAGAGGATAGGTGGATTGGGCAGATCAACAAATGGACCGACTCAGATGACTCCAACGCTACTACGTCTGGTTTCCATGGTGCCGATGGCGAGATGAGGACATTCACGAGGAGCACCAGGAGGACAGTGACAACGACTCGAAGGAGTCCATGGAGGAGGAGGGCTAGGGCTACCACCTTGGGCCCTTTAGTCCCTCTTTGCCTTTTTGGCATCTCGATGCTAAAGCTGGGTCATACATTGATATGTAAGGAAATAAGTTGAGTAAGTAATGAGTTGATGTGCATAGATTAAACTTGCACGGCTTGGCTTGGTGGCAACTTATCAATTTCAAACCAGAGGTCTCACTATATCCAAACTCTTCTCAGCAAAGTTATTCCAGTTGAGGTGGGGTCTAACTAATCTTGATGCCAGAAAGCTCCAAGGAGTATATACCCCAAAACACTTGGACAATTTGCAGGAACACGGTGAGGTCGAAGGAAAACGTGATTGCGGCCAAGAGCGTCAATCATAAGGGGCTCGTACGGGGGTGAGGGAAGGCGTCGACACTGACGCCATGACATCTCTAGGAAGGACACTCGTGTAAGGGCATAAAACGGTGGGTGGGGTGTGATTGGGGCTTCGACCAAGATATGAACCAAACAACAACAAACTCATATGAGGCAACAAGAAACAAGAGAAATGGTGGAAACCCTGTTTGAGCATTTAACGTCAAATTGCGGGTGCTTGCACACAGAACTGACTCTAGTGCTCGGGAACGGCCGAGCCATTTTGGCCGTGCCGCTCTAGTTTTACAAACTTCCAGAATATTCCTTCCGGGCTTTTACCGATTTTGGGAACCTTCCAAAAGGTTCTGATATGATTTTTACTCGTATTCTCGTTTGTTCTTTTTCCTTCTGTTTCTTTTATAGGTTTTCTTTGGGTTCTTTTTTATCTTTGTTTTATCTTGTATATTTTTCTTATTTTCTTTTTCAAAAAGTCTCCTTTTTGAAAATGTTCGGACATTTCAATTTCTTTTAAATTTTCAAAATGTTCTAGTTTTCAAAAAATGTTCCCATTCTCATGTTTTGTTTGGAATTTCAAAAATTGGTTTTTCTAAAATTCATAATTTCTAAAAATGTTGTACAAATTATAAAACTATCACGTTTTTCATTAATTGTTGGTTTTCCAAGAAAAGGTCATAGTTTACAAATATTGTTCAAGATTTTCAAAAGTGTTCATTTTTTTTAGAAAAATGTATGAAATTCCAAAAATAATTGCGGTTTTAAGAAATTTTAAATTTTCAAAAACGTTCAAAAGTTTTTAAAATATGTTCACATTAATCAATGCTTGTTCATTTTCCAAAGAAATGTTTCAAAAATAAAAAAATGATGCTAAAGTGGGTCGGGTCAGCGCCTGCTCTCCCGCTTGTTGATGTCCAGTCGTATCTTCAATGGGCCGTGCCAGTCAGGCGCGCGTTGTGCGAAGGGGAGGTTGTTAGCCGCAAGGAGGAGCGTATAGGGAGTCCTGTGAATTGGGAAGCTCCGCCTAACGAAATTTGCCCTAGCCGGGTCAACGCGAAATTTTTACTATTCTAATAAAGACAGTTTCGGGGAATCTAATCTATTTAAAAAATCAAAATCGACCTAATATTGGAGAAATATTTGTGTATAGAAAAATGAAAAAAAATGCTCAAGTACCTCGATATAAAATGTTCATGTATATGACAATATATCGTCAACTTATATTTATAAAATGGTCATCCCATAATTAATCTATGTTCATGCGAAAAAAGTAAAAAAATTACATGTAAATTGTTGATATACTTAAGAATAGTTTCTTATATACACTTAAAAAGCAAGTCCAATGTTAAGTGGTTGAGTCTTGGTGAATTTTAAATTTTGTTCTCTTATACCAAGACAGAAATTAATAATTATACAGATAAGGCATCATATATATAGGAATTATTGATACTATACCAATTATCAACAATGCCTTAACTATAATATTAACATGCACCAGTTTTTTGCTACCCATTATAATAGGTCAATTCTACCCCTCGGAAACAATAAGCGATCAATTCTAGATGGGGCATTAAAGTAACTTACACGATATGACAAAGCATCAATTTGAAAAAAAACTTTAGAAGGAACCATGAATCTTTAGAAGTGAAACTAAAATTGGACATTCCGACAAGCCATAACTCCAAGCATTAATATTTTCTTCAACTTCACACATCAATGTGGAGAAGCTTCACTATATATATATGAACCATTCATGGAGCAAGCATTTCACGGTCATACACTCATCAACTCCACTTACAAGAGTACCACCCATTAATAGCCTCTGTTCCCCGGTGATGATGACCAAGTACATGAGGAACAATGTGCAAGGACTAGTGCTACTTTCTTTTCTTCTTGTGGTGTGTTTGACTTGTCTGAAGGCACATATGGTAATTAACAACTTGATTTTTATGGGGGGGTTGAGATTGTGGACTTTTATTTGTTTATATGATGAGATGATAAGTCTATTCTTTATTTTATGTTAATTAGGCGAAATCATAAATGACAAGGGGAGCAACATGATGACGAAAGTAAGCCATGTAACGAGACCCCCTTGTTATAAAGATGGGCACCAGCTCCCAGGACGGGAATTCTGCTGTAAAATAGATAACTTGTGCTGGCCAAATCCCGGAGAATGCTTCATCAACTGTCCCTGCAAGATTAATTGCACACCAGCAGCAACAGCAATACAATAGTTTCGTTATCACCCCTATTTTGGGTGGATAAATCCCAAGCTTATGGTTCTCAAAATAATTATGTGCTGATGAGATCATAAATTTTGTATGTTTTATAAATCAACTATGTTATTTTAATATTCAATAAAACTAGCCAATGGGTTGTTTGTACAATTTTGTGGCTAGATTTGTCACCTACCATTTACATTTTAAATATTTATTTTCTGTCCATATTTTGATTGTCTCCTCCTATGTGTACTGATCTTGGACCTATGTTGGACATCGGGAAAAAATGGACTTTAATCTCTCTCTCTCTCTCTCTCTCTACTCGTTATTGCGTTATTATGATTCACATACTTTTTGTTGCATTGGATGGGTGAACAATAGTTTCATAACAGGCTGTGAAGCACCAAACATTGTAATTTGAAATATGTTTAGTAAGTATTATCAGCAAGACAGATCAAGCATGGTATATATATATTTAATATCCATAGGTAAATTGACTATTGGTTTCTTAGGTTCAAGAGCATGGTGTTTGGTTTTAACACTTCTTCTTTTGCACACAAACCATAAAGCAAATTGAGTTGGATAAGCTAGGGTTTGTTTAGTGCATGTAGAGGAAGTGAGGGGTGTCGGTGTCCTGTAGCTACAAGTCATACTGACTCTATCAACTGGTGTGATGTCTAGTGATGGACATATCCATCCAGGACCGCTGATCCAACTTTTTTATTAGGATTCGAATCAGAGTTGAACTGACCGTTATTATGATGGAACTCACATGGGCCTACAGATTTCATGTTGGCTTGCCTGCAAATTAAGTCTACATTTGCTAAGCAGCGTTCCAACCCACATGCACCGTGGACTCGCTACAGAGTAAATGTCATACTTAGATTGGAGGTCACAGATGAGTGTGTCTGCTCCACCACCAGCTAGGCGCACACCTTCACTTTCGCCATGCAGTCCAATGGGCATGTTAAGAACATAGATAGCGAGACATTTTTTAAGGGCAGTAATATTAGTTTTGCTTTGATTCCATGTTGTAATGCTGAGGCAACAACAAGGAAAGCACATTCCGTGCATCTTAAAATTCAAGTGTGAAAGGATACCCAATGTAGAGAGAGATGTCAAACACTCGTGAGCTACCGAGTCAGCAATTGATCATGTAGCAACCCTCGGCTCACCGCTTGCTACAAGACACATGCATATAGTTGGTAGAGACTGGATTTTTGAATGGTATGTTTTTATTTACAAATACACTACCTTATATATATATATTAATAAAAAAATTAAATCACACATTTTTTTAAACATGCGAACATTTTTGAAAATGATACAAATATTCTTTTGAATGATATGAAGAATTTATCAAATTGTGAAAACAAATAATTACATTTCATGACCATTTTTCCAAGCACGGTGAATGTATTAATAATTGATGAAGAATATTCCAAAATATATGTATTTAAAATATTTTAAAAATAGATGGAAGTAGAAACAAAATAACAAAAAGGGAGAAAAAATGTCTTACCTGGCCCTAGCCCATTTATGAGGTGGTGGTGTTATTTTTGGCAGATCACTTGATAAGGTATTCTAGCCAGACGATTAAATCAAATGCGAAGTAAGAAGGGGTTTATCCATTTTCATACCCTCACGCATGAGGTAAAATCCTACCCCCTGCTCATGTATATTGCTTGTGTATAGGCGTTACAATGATTGATGGATTGAGCAATAGCTCTAAGGTTCTGTGTCAATTTAGTAATCTACCGCAACATACTTAGGGATCGGGGTCTATTTTTGTCATATATTAAAATCCAAAAATACATTGTTTCAATTTATTCACCTTTATTTTATTTTGTGTTTTTGTTTATCTATCTATCATTATCAGACTTGATCCTTGCAATTAACCGCCAAGGGATTGACAACCCCTTCTTTGTGTTGGGTGCAAGTATTTGTTCTTTTATGTGTAGGTGTTGTTCACGAGGTCTTGTGTGGTTCTCCTACTACATTGATAATCTATGTTCTTAACTGAGGGAAATAATTATCTCTACTATACTGCATCATCCTCTCCTCTTCGGGGAAATCCCAATGCAACTCACAAGTAGCAAAGAGCAAGACTAGCATGCTGGATGTTTGACATGTGATGTGGTATGAGCTCACTACTGCTATGTATGATAGGAAGGTTCCCATCTATGGGTCCTATCTCTTCAAGCTCATCACTACTACTTCGGCGGCTCAGGTTCCAGATGAGCGCCTAGAGACTGGCAAGCTTGCCACTCATGATGTGATGAAGCTCAGGCAGAAGGAGAACTGGGGAGTTGTGCCAGATGCACCAGAGATCAATATCCCAAGAGAAAAGTCTGATGGATCTGAGGAGCCTGACTATGTACCACCCTCGGATCAGCCTACTTGGGCATCAAACTCAAGAAGAAGATGAGGAAGCTTTTCTGCATTCAGGTGGATACTCAAAAGAATATGTACAAGGCACACGTGGCTGAGAAGATTGCCCGGCAGTGCCAGGTCACCATGATTATAGGAAGCTTGAGATTGAGGTGCAGAGTGTCTCTGAGAAGAAGATGACCTCAGAGGATAGGTGGATTGGGCAGATCAACAAGTGGACCGACTCAGATGACTCCAACGCTACTACGTCTGGTTTCCATGGTGCCGATGGCGAGATGAGGACATTCACGAGGAGCACCAGGAGGACAGTGACAACGACTCGAAGGAGTCCATGGAGGAGGAGGGCTAGGGCTACCACCTTGGGCCCTTTAGTCCCTCTTTGCCTTTTTGGCATCTCGATGCTAAAGCTGGGTCATACATTGATATGTAAGGAAATAAGTTGAGTAAGTAATAAGTTGATGTGCATAGATTAAACTTGCACGGCTTGGCTTGGTGGCAACTTATCAATTTCAAACCAGAGGTCTCACTATATCCAAACTCTTCTCAGCAAAGTTATTCCAGTTGAGGTGGGGTCTAACTAATCTTGATGCCAGAAAGCTCCAAGGAGTATATACCCCAAAACACTTGGACAATTTGCAGGAACACGGTGAGGTCGAAGGAAAACATGATTGCGGCCAAGAGCGTCAATCATAAGGGGCTCGTACGGGGGTGAGGGAAGGCGTCGACACTGACGCCATGACATCTCTAGGAAGGACACTCATGTAAGGGCATAAAACGGTGGGTGGGGTGTGATTGGGGCTTCGACCAAGATATGAACCAAACAACAACAAACTCATATGAGGCAACAAGAAACAAGAGAAATGGTGGAAACCCTGTTTGAGCATTTAACGTCAAATTGCGGGTGCTTGCACACAGAACTGACTCTAGTGCTCGGGAACGGCCGAGCCATTTTGGCCGTGCCGCTCTAGTTTTACAAACTTCCAGAATATTCCTTCCGGGCTTTTACCGATTTTGGGAACCTTCCAAAAGGTTCTGATATGATTTTTACTCGTATTCTCGTTTGTTCTTTTTTCCTACTGTTTCTTTTATAGGTTTTCTTTGGGTTCTTTTTTATCTTTGTTTTATCTTGTATATTTTTCTTATTTTCTTTTTCAAAAAGTCTCCTTTTTGAAAATGTTCGGACATTTCAATTTCTTTTAATATCCGTAGGTAAATTGACTATTGGTTTCTTAGGTTCAAGAGCATGGTGTTTGGTTTTAACACTTCTTCTTTTGCACACAAACCATAAAGAAAATTGAGTTGGATAAGCTAGGGTTTGTTTAGTGCATGTAGAGGAAGTGAGGGGTGTCGGTGTCCTGTAGCTACAAGTCATATCGACTCTATCAACTGTTGTGATGTCTAGTGATGGACATATCCATCCAGGACCGCTGATCCAACTTTTTTATTAGGATTCGAATCAGAGTTGAACTGACCGTGATTATGATGGAACTCACATGGGCCTACAGATTTCATGTTCGCTTGCCTGCAAATTAAGTCTACATTTGATAAGCAGCGTTCCAACCCACATGCACCGTGGACTCGCTACAGAGTAAATGTCATACTTAGATTGGAGGTCACAGATGAGTGTGTCTGCTCCACTACCAGCTAGGCGCACACCTTCACTTTCGCCATGCAGTCCAATGGGCATGTTAAGAACATAGATAGCGAGACATTTTTTAAGGGCAGTAATATTAGTTTTGCTTTGATTCCATGTTGTAATGCTGAGGCAACAACAAGGAAAGCACATTCCGTGCATCTTAAAATTCAAGTGTGAAAGGATACCCAATGTAGAGAGAGATGTCAAACACTCGTGAGCTACCGAGTCAGCAATTGATCATGTAGCAACCCTCGGCTCACCGCTTGCTACAAGACACATGCATATAGTTGGTAGAGAGTGGATTTTTGAATGGTATGTTTTTATTTACAAATTACACTGACTTATATATATATTAATATAAAAAATTAAATCACACATTTTTTTAAACATGCGAACATTTTTGAAAATGATACAAATATTCTTTTGAATGATATGAAGAATTTATCAAATTGTGAAAACAAATAATTACATTTCATGACCATTTTTCCAAGCATGGTGAATGTATTAATAATTGATGAAGAATATTCCAAAATATATGTATTTAAAATATTTTTAAAAATAGACGGAAGTAGAAACAAAATAACAAAAAGGGAGAAAAAATGTCTTACCTGGCCCTAACCCATTTATAAGGTGGTGGTGCTATTTTCGGCAGATCACTTGATAAGGTATTCTGGCCAGACGATTAAACCAAATGCGAAATAAGAAGGGGTTTATCCATTTTCATACCCTCACGCATGAGGTAAAATCCTACCCCCTGCTCATGTATATTGCTTGTGTATAGGCGTTACAATGATTGATGGATTGAGCAATAGCTCTAAGGTGCTGTGTCTATTTAGTAATCTACCGCAACATACTTAGGGATCGGGGTCTATTTTTATCATATATTAAAATCCAAAAATACATTGTCTCAATCTATTCACCTTTATTTTATTTTGTGTTTTTGTTTATCTATCTATCATTATCAGACCTTATCCTTGCAATTAACCGCCAAGGGATTGACAACCCCTTCTTTGTGTTGGGTGCAAGTATTTGTTCTTTTATGTGTAGGTGTTGTTCACGAGGTCTTGTGTGGTTCTCCTACTACATTGATAATCTATGTTCTTAACTGAGGGAAATAATTATCTCTACTATACTGCATCATCCTTTCCTCTTCGGGGAAATCCCAATGCAACTCACAAGTAGCAAAGAGCAAGACTAGCATGCTGGATGTTTGACATGTGATGTGGTATGAGCTCACTACTGCTATGTATGATAGGAAGGTTCCCATCTATGGGTCCTATCTCTTCAAGCTCATCACTACTACTTCGGCGGCTCAGGTTCCAGATGAGCGCCTAGAGACTGGCAAGCTTGCCACTCATGATGTGATGAAGCTCAGGCAAAAGGAGAACTGGGGAGTTGTGCCAGATGCACCAGAGATCAATATCCCAAGAGAAAAGTCTGATGGATCTGAGGAGCCTGACTATGTACCACCCTCGGATCAGCCTACTTGGGCATCAAACTCAAGAAGAAGATGAGGAAGCTTTTCTGCATTCAGGTGGATACTCAAAAGAATATGTACAAGGCACACGTGGCTGAGAAGATTGCCCGGCAGTGCCAGGTCACCATGATTATAGGAAGCTTGAGATTGAGGTGCAGAGTGTCTCTGAGAAGAAGATGACCTCAGAGGATAGGTGGATTGGGCAGATCAACAAGTGGACTGACTCAGATGACTCCAACGCTACTACGTCTGGTTTCCATGGTGCCGATGGCGAGATGAGGACATTCACGAGGAGCACCAGGAGGACAGTGACAACGACTCGGAGGAGTCCATGGAGGAGGAGGGCTAGGGCTACCACCTTGGGCCCTTTAGTCCGTCTTTGCCTTTTTGGCATCTCGATGCTAAAGCTGGGTCATACATTGATATGTAAGGAAATAAGTTGAGTAAGTAATGAGTTGATGTGCATAGATTAAACTTGGACGGCTTGGCTTGGTGGCAACTTATCAATTTCAAACCAGAGGTCTCACTATATCCAAACTCTTCTCAGCAAAGTTATTCCAGTTGAGGTGGGGTCTAACTAATCTTGATGCCAGAAAGCTCCAAGGAGTATATACCCCAAAACAATTGGACAATTTGCAGGAACACGGTGAGGTCGAAGGAAAACGTGATTGCGGCCAAGAGCGTCAATCATAAGGGGCTCGTACGGGGGTGAGGGAAGGCGTCGACACTGACGCCATGACATCTCTAGGAAGGACACTCGTGTAAGGGCATAAAACGGTGGGTGGGGTGTGATTCGGGCTTCGACCAAGATATGAACCAAACAACAACAAACTCATATGAGGCAACAAGAAACAAGAGAAATGGTGGAAACCCTGTTTGAGCATTTAACGTCAAATTGCGGGTGCTTGCACACAGAACTGACTCTAGTGCTGGGGAACGGCCGAGCCATTTTGGCCGTGCCGCTCTAGTTTTACAAACTTCCAGAATATTCCTTCCGGGCTTTAACCGATTTTGGGAACCTTCCAAAAGGTTCTGATATGATTTTTACTCGTATTCTCGTTTGTTCTTTTTTCCTTCTCTTTCTTTTACCGGTTTTCTTTGGGTTCTTTTTTATCTTTGTTTTATCTTGTATATTTTTCATATTTTCTTTTTCAAAAAGTCTCCTTTTTGAAAAATTTCGGATATTTCAATTTCTTTTAAATTTTCAAAATGTTCTAGTTTTCAAAAAATGTTCCCATTCTCATGTTTTGTTTGGAATTTCAAAAATTGCTTTTTTCTAAAAATTCATAATTTCTAAAAATGTTGTACAAATTATAAAACTATCACGTTTTTCATTAATTGTTGGTTTTCCAAGAAAAGGTCATAGTTTACAAATATTGTCCAAGATTTTCAAAAGTGTTCATTTTTTTTAGAAAAATGTATGAAATTCCAAAAATAATTGCGGTTTTAAGAAATTTTAAATTTTCGAAAACGTTCAAAAGTTTTTAAAATATGTTCACATTAATCAATGCTTGTTCATTTTCCAAAGAAATATTTCAAAAATAAAAAAATGATGCTAAAGTGGGTCGGGTCAGCGCCTGCTCTCCCGCTTGTTGATGTCCAGTCGTATCTTCAAGGGGCCGTGCCAGTCAGGCGCGCGTTGTGCGAAGGGGAGGTTGTTAGCCGCAAGGAGGAGCGTATAGGGAGTCCTGAGTATTGGGAAGCTCCGCCTAACGAAATTTTCCCTAGCATGGTCAACGCGAAATTTTTACTATTCTAATAAAGACAGTTTCGGGGAATCTAATCTATTTAAAAAATCAAAATCGACTTAATATTGGAGAAATATTTGTGTATAGAAAAATGAAAAAAAATGCTCAAGTACCTCGATATAAAATGTTCATGTATATGACAATATATCGTCAACTTATATTTATAAAATGGTCATCCCATAATTAATCTATGTTCATGCGAAAAAAGTAATAAAATTACATGTAAATTGTTGATATACTTTAGAATAGTTTCTTATATACACATAAAAAGCAAGTCCAATGTTAAGTGGTTGAGTCTTGGTGAATTTTAAATTTTGTTCTCTTATACCAAGAGAGAAATTAATAATTATACAGATAAGGCATCATATATATAGGAATTATTGATACTATACCAATTATCAACAATGCCTTAACTATAATATTAACATGCACCAGTTTTTTGCTACCCATTATAATAGGCAATTCTACCCCTCGGAAACAATAAGCGATCAATTCTAGATGGGGCATTAAAGTAACTTACACGATATGACAAAGCATCAATTTGAAAAAAAAAAACTTTAGAAGGAACCATGAATCTTTAGAAGTGAAACTAAAATTGGACATTCCGACAAGCCATAACTCCAAGCATTAATATTTTCTTCAACTTCACACATCAATGTGGAGAAGCTTTCACTATATATATATGAACCATTCATGGAGCAAGCATTTCACGGTCATACACTCATCAACTCCACTTACAAGAGTACCACCCATTAATAGCCTCTGTTCCCCGGTGATGATGACCAAGTACATGAGGAACAATGTGCAAGGACTAGTGCTACTTTCTTTTCTTCTTGTGGTGTGTTTGACTTGTCTTGGAGGCACATATGGTAATTAACAACTCGATTTTTATGGGGGGGTTGAGATTGTGGACTTTTATTTGTTTATATGATGAGATGATAAGTGTATTCTTTATTTTATGTTAATTAGGCGAAATCATAAATGACAAGGGGAGCAACATGATGAGGAAAGTAAGCCATGTAACGAGACCCCCTTGTTATAAAGATGGGCACCAGCTCCCAGGACGGGAATTCTGCTGTAAAATAGATAACTTGTGCTGGCCAAGTCTCGGAGAATGCTTCATCAACTGTCCCTGCAAGATTAATTGCACACCAGCAGCAGCAGCAACACGATAGTTTCGTTATCACCCCTATTTTGGGTGGATAAATGCCAACCTTATGGTTCTCAAAATAATTATGTGCTGATGAGATCATAAATTTTGTATGTTTTATAAACCAACTATGTTATTTTAATATTCAATAAAACTAGCCAATGGGTTGTTTGTATAATTTTGTGGCTAGATTTGTCACCTACCATTTACATATTAAATATTTATTTTCTGTCCATATTTTGATTGTCTCCTCCTATGTGTACTGATCTTGGACCTATGTTGGACATCGGGAAAAAAATGGACTTTAATCTCTCTCTCTCTCTACTCGTTATTGCGTTATTATGATTCACATACTTTTTGTTGCATTGGATGGGTGAACAATAGTTTCATAACAGGCTGTGAAGCACCAAACATTGTAATTTAAAATATGTTTAGTAAGTATTATCAGCAAGACAGATCAAGCATGGTACATATATATTTAATATCCATAGGTAAATTGACTATTGGTTTCTTAGGTTCAAGAGCATGGTGTTTGGTTTTAACACTTCTCCTTTTGCACACAAACCATAAAGCAAATTGAGTTGGATAAGCTAGGGTTTGTTTAGTGCATGTAGAGGAAGTGAGGGGTGTCGGTGTCCTGTAGCTACAAGTCATATCGACTCTATCAACTGTTGTGATGTCTAGTGATGGACATATCCATCCAGGACCGCTGATCCAACTTTTTTATTAGGATTCGAATCAGAGTTGAACTGACCGTGATTATGATGGAACTCACATGGGCCTACAGATTTCATGTTGGCTTGCCTGCAAATTAAGTCTACATTTGCTAAGCAGCGTTCCAACCCACATGCACCGTGGACTCGCTACAGAGTAAATGTCATACTTAGAGTGGAGGTCACAGATGAGTGTGCTGCTCCACCACCAGCTAGGCGCACACCTTCACTTTCGCCATGCAGTCCAATGGGCATGTCAAGAAGATAGATAGCGAGACATTTTTTAAGGGCAGTAATATTAGTTTTGCTTCGATTCCATGTTGTAATGCTGAGGCAACAACAAGGAAAGCACATTCCGTGCATCTTAAAATTCAAGTGTGAAAGGATACCCAATGTAGAGAGAGATGTCAAACACTCGTGAGCTACCGAGCCAGCAATTGATCATGTAGCAACCCTCGGCTCACCGCTTGCTACAAGACACATGCATATAGTTGGTAGAGAGTGGATTTTTGAATGGTATGTTTTTTTTTACAAATTACACTGACTTATATATATATATATATATATATATATATATATATATATATATTAATAAATATATTTTTTAATCACACATTTTTTTTAAACATGCGAACATTTTTGAAAATGATACAAATATTCTTTTGAATGATATGAAGAATTTATCAAATTGTGAAAACAAATAATTACATTTCATGACCATTTTTCCAAGCACGGTGAATGTATTAATAATTGATGAAGAATATTCCAAAATATATGTATTTAAAATATTTTTTAAAATAGACGGAAGTAGAAACAAAATAACAAAAAGGGAGAAAAAATGTCTTACCTGGCCCTAGCCCATTTATGAGGTGGTGGTGTTATTTTTGGCAGATCACTTGATAAGGTATTCTGGCCAGACGATTAAACCAAATGCATAGTAAGAAGGGGTTTATCCATTTTCATACCCTCACGCATGAGGTAAAATACTACCCCCTGCTCATGTATATTGCTTGTGTATAGGCGTTACGATGATTGATGGATTGAGCAATAGCTCTAAGGTTCTGTGTCTATTTAGTAATCTACCGCAACATACTTAGGGATCGGGGTCTATTTTTATCATATATTAAAATCCAAAAATACATTGTTTCAATTTATTCACCTTTATTTTATATTGTGTTCTTGTTTATCTATCTATCATTATCAGACTTGATCCTTGCAATTAACCGCCAAGGGATTCACATCCCCTTCTTTGTGTTGGGTGCAAGTATTTGTTCTTTTATGTGTAGGTGTTTTTCACGAGGTCTTGTGTGGTTCTCCTACTAGATTGATAATCTATGTTCTTAACTGAGGGAAATAATTATCTCTACTATACTGCATCATCCTCTCCTCTTCGGGGAAATCCCAATGCAACTCACAAGTAGCAAAGAGCAAGACTAGCATGTTGGACGTTTGACATGTGATGTGGTATGAGCTCACTACTGCTATGTATGACAGGAAGGTTCCGATCTATGGGTCCTATCTCTTCAAGCTCATCACTACTACTTCGGCGGCTCAGGTTCCAGATGAGCGCCTAGAGACTGGCAAGCTTGCCACTCATGATGTGATGAAGCTCAGGCAAAAGGAGAACTGGGGAGTTGTGCCAGATGCACCAGAGATCAATATCCCAAGAGCAAAGTCTGATGGATCTGAGGAGCCTGACTATGTACCACCCTTGGATCAGCCTACTTGGGCATCAAACTCAAGAAGAAGATGAGGAAGCTTTTCTGCATTCAGGTGGATACTCAGAAGAATATGTACAAGGCACATGTGGCTGAGAAGATTGCCCGGCAGTGCCAGGTCACCATGATTATAGGAAGCTTGAGATTGAGGTGTAGAGTGTCTCTCAGAAGAAGATGACCTCAGAGGATAGGTGGATTGGGCAGATCAACAAGTGGACCGACTCAGATGACTCCAACGCTACTACGTCTGGTTTCCATGGTGCCGATGGCGAGATGAGGACATTCACGAGGAGCACCAGGAGGACAGTGACAACGACTCGGAGGAGTCCATGGAGGAGGAGGGCTAGGGCTACCACCTTGGGCCGTTTAGTCCCTCTTTGCCTTTTTGGCATCTCGATGCTAAAGCTGGGTCATACATTGATATGTAAGGAAATAAGTTGAGTAAGTAATGAGTTGATGTGCATAGATTAAACTTGGACGGCTTGGCTTGGTGGCAACTTATCAATTTCAAACCAGAGGTCTCACTATATCCAAACTCTTCTCAGCAAAGTTATTCCAGTTGAGATGGGGTCTAACTAATCTTGATGCCAGAAAGCTCCAAGGAGTATATACCCCAAAACACTTGGACAATTTGCAGGAACACGGTGAGGTCGAAGGAAAACGTGATTGCTGCCAAGAGCGTCAATCATAAGGGGCTCGTACGGGGGTGAGGGAAGGCGTCGACACTGACGCCATGACATCTCTAGGAAGGCCACTCGTGTAAGGGCGTAAAACGGTGGGTGGGTGTGATTGGGGCTTCGACCCAGATATGAACCAAACAACAACAAACTCATATGAGGCAACAAGAAACAAGAGAAATGGTGGAAACCCTATTAGAGCATTTAATGTCAAATTGCGGGTGCTTGCACACCGAACTGACTCTAGTGCTCGGGAACGGCCGAGCCATTTTGGCCGTGCCCCTCTAGTTTTACGAACTTCCAGAATATTCCTTCCGGGCTTTTACCGATTTTGGGAACCTTCCAAAAGGTTCTGATATGATTTTTACTCGTATTTTCGTTTGTTCTTTTTTCCTTCTGTTTCTTTTACCAGTTTTCTTTGGGTTCTTTTTTATCTTTGTTTTATCTTGTATATATTTCTTATTTTCTTTTTCAAAAAGTCTCCTTTTTGAAAATGTTCGGACATTTCAATTTCTTTTAAATTTTCGAAATGTTCTAGTTTTCAAAAAATGTTCCCATTCTCATGTTTTGTTCGGAATTTCAAAAATTGTTTTTTCTAAAAATTCATAATTTCTAAAAATGTTGTACAAATTATAAAACTATCATGTTTTTCATTAATTGTTGGTTTTCCAAGAAAAGGTCATATTTTACAAATATTGTTCAAGATTTTCAAAAGTGTTCATTTTTTTAGAAAAATGTATGAAATTCCAAAAATAATTGCGGTTTTAAGAAATTTTAAATTTTCAAAAACGTTCAAAAGTTTTTAAAATATGTTCACATTAATCAATGCTTGTTCATTTTCCAAAGAAATGATTCAAAAATAAAAAAATGATGCTAAAGTGGGTCGGGTCAGCGCCTACTCTCCCGCTCGTTGATGTCCAGTCGTATCTTCAATGGGCCGTGCCAGTCAGGCGCGCGTTGTGCGAAGGGGAGGTTGTTAGCCGCAAGGAGGAGCGTATAGGGAGTCCTGTGAATTGGGAAGCTCCGCCTAACGAAATTTGCCCTAGCCGGGCCAACGCGAAATTTTCACTATTCTAATGAAGACAGTTTCGCGGAATCTAATCTTTTTAAAAAAATCAAAATCGACTTAATATTGGAGAAATATTTGTGTATAGAAAAATGAAAAAAAATGCTCAAGTACGTCGATATAAAATGTTCATGTATATGACAATATACCACCAACTTATATTTATAAAATGGTCATCCCATAATTAATCTATGTTCATGCGAAAAAAGTAAAAAAAAAAGATTACATGTAAATTGTTGATATACTTAAGAATAGTTTCTTATATACATTTAAAAAGCAAGTCTAACGTTAAGTGGATGAGTCTTGGTGAATTTTAAATTTTGTTCTCTTATACCAAGAGAGAAATTAATAATTATACAGATAAGGCATCATATATATAGGAATTATTGATACTATACAAATTATCAACAATGCCTTAACTATAATATTAACATGCACCAGTTTTTTGCTATCCATTATAATAGGTCAATTCTACCCCTCGGAAATAATAAGCGATCTATTCTAGATGGGGCATTAAAGTAACTTACACGATATGACAAAGCATCAATTTGAAAAAAAAACTTTAGAAGGAACCATGAATCTTTAGAAGTGAAACTAAAGTTGGACATTCCGACAAGCCATAACTCCAAGCATTAATATTTTCTTCAACTTCACACATCAATGTGGAGAAGCTTTCACTATATATATATATATATATGAACCATTCATGGAGCAAGCATTTCACGGTCATACACTCATCAACTCCACTTACAAGAGTACCACCCATTAATAGCCTCTGTTCCCCGGTGATGATGACCAAGTACATGAGGAACAATGTGCAAGGACTTGTGCTACTTTCTTTTCTTCTTGTGGTGTGTTTGACTTGTCTTGGAGGCACATATGGTAATTAACAACTCGATTTTTATGGGGGGGTTGAGATTGTGTACTTTTATTTGTTTATATGATGAGATGATAAGTGTATTCTTTATTTTATGTTAATTAGGCGAAATCATAAATGACAAGGGGAGCAACATGATGAGGAAAGTAAGCCATGTAACGAGACCCCCTTGTTATAAAGATGGGCACCAGCTCCCAGGACGGGAATTCTGCTGTAAAATAGATAACTTGTGCTGGCCAAATCTCGGAGAATGCTTCATCAACTGTCCCTGCAAGATTAATTGCACACCACCAGCAGCAGCAACACAATAGTTTCGTTATCACCCCTATTTTGGGTGGATAAATCCCAACCTTATGGTTCTCAAAATAATTATGTGCTGATGAGATCATAAATTTTGTATGTTTTATAAATCAACTATGTTATTTTAATATTCAATAAAACTAGCCAAAGTGTTGTTTGTACAATTTTGTGGCTAGATTTGTCACCTACCATTTACATATTAAATATTTATTTTCTGTCCATATTTTGATTGTCTCCTCCTATGTGTACTGATCGTGGACCTATGTTGGACATCGGAAAAAAAATGGACATTAATCTCTCTCTCTCTCTCTACTCATTATTGCGTTATTATCATTCACATACTTTTTGTTGCATTGGATGGGTGAACAATAGTTTGATAACAGGCTGTGAAGCACCAAACATTTTAATTTAAAATATGTTTAGTAAGTATTATCAGCAAGACAGATCAAGCATGGTATATATATTTAATATCCATAGGTAAATTGACTATTGGTTTCTTAGGTTCAAGAGCATGGTGTTTGGTTTTAACACTTCTTATTTTGCACACAAACCATAAAGCAAATTGAGTTGGATAAGCTAGGGTTTGTTTAGTGTATGTAGAGGAAGTGAGGGGTGTCGGTGTCCTGTAGCTACAAGTCATATCGACGCTATCAACTGTTGTGATGTCTAGTGATGGACATATCCATCCAGGACCGCTGATCCAACTTTTTTATTAGGATTCGAATCAGAGTTGAACTGACCGCGATTATGATGGAACTCACATGGGCCTACAGATTTCATGTTGGCTTGCCTGCAAATTAAGTCTACATTTGCTAAGCAGCGTTCCAACCCACATGCACCATGGACTCGCTACAGAGTAAATGTCATACTTAGATTGGAGGTCATAGATGAGTGTGTCTGCTCCACCACCAGCTAGGCGCACACCTTCACTTTCGCCATGCAGTCCAATGGGCATGTTAAGAACATAGATAACGAGACATTTTTTAAGGGCAGTAATATTAGTTTTGCTTTGATTCCATGTTGTAATGCTGAGGCAACAACAAGGAAAGCACATTCCGTGCATCTTAAAATTTAAGTGTGAAAGGATACCCAATATAGAGAGAGATGTCAAACACTCGTGAGCTACCCAGTCAGCAATTGATCATGTAGCAACCCTCGGCTCACCGCTTGCTACAAGACACATGCATATAGTTGGTAGAGAGTGGATTTTTGAATGGTATGTTTTTTTACAAATTACACTGACTTATATATATATATATATATATATATATATATATATATATATATTAATAAATATATTTTTTAAATCACACATTTTTTTAAACATGCGAACATTTTTGAAAATGATACAAATATTCTTTTGAATGATATGAAGAATTTATCAAATTGTGAAAACAAATAATTACATTTCATGACCATTTTTCCAAGCACGGTGAATGTATTAATAATTGATGAAGAATATTCCAAAATATATGTATTTAAAATATTTTAAAAATAGATGGAAGTAGAAACAAAATAACGAAAAGGGAGAAAAATGTCTTACCTGGCCCTAGCCCATTTATGAGGTGGTGGTGTTATTTTCGGCAGATCACTTGATAAGGTATTCTGGCCAGACGATTAAACCAAATGGGGAGTAAGAAGGGGTTTATCCATTTTCATACCCTCACGCATGAGGTAAAATCCTACCCCGTGCTCATGTATATTGCTTGTGTATAGGCGTTACAATGATTGATGGATTGAGCAATAGCTCTAAGGTTCTGTGTCTATTTAGTAATCTACCGCAACATACTTAGGGATCGGGATCTATTTTTATCATATATTAAAATCCAAAAATACATTGTTTCAATTTATTCACCTTAATTTTATTTTGTGTTTTTGTTTATCTATCTATCATTATCAGACTTGATCCTTGCAATTAACCGCCAAGGGATTGACAACCCCTTCTTTGTGTTGGGTGCAAGTATTTGTTCTTTTGTGTGTAGGTGTTGTTCACGAGGTCTTGTGTGGTTCTCCTACTAGATTGATAATCTATGTTCTTAACTGAGGGAAATAATTATCTCTACTATACTGCATCATCCTCTCCTCTTCGGGGAAATCCCAACGCAACTCACAAGTAGCAAAGAGCAAGACTAGCATGCTGGACGTTTGACATGTGATGTGGTATGAGCTCACTACTGCTACGTATGATAGGAAGGTTCCCATCTATGGGTTCTATCTCTTCAAGCTCATCACTACTAGTTCAGCGGCTCAGGTTCCAGATGAGCGCCTAGAGACTGGCAAGCTTGCCACTCATGATGTGATGAAGCTCAGGCAGAAGGAGAACTGGGGAGTTGTGCCAGATGCACCAGAGATCAATATCCCAAGAGCAAAGTCTGGTGGATCTGAGGAGCCTGACTATGTACCACCCTCGGATCAGCCTACTTGGGACATCAAACTCAAGAAGAAGATGAGGAAGCTTTTCTGCATTCAGGTGGATACTCAGAAGAATATGTACAAGGCACATGTGGCTGAGAAGATTGCCCGGCAGTGCCAAGTCACCATGATTATTGGAAGCTTGAGATTGAGGTGCAGAGTGTCTCTGAGAATAAGATGACCTCAGAGGATAGGTGGATTGGGCAGATCAACAAGTGGACCGACTTAGATGACTCCAACGCTACTACGTCTGGTTTCCATGGTGCCGATGGCGAGATGAGGACATTCACGAGGAGCACCAGGAGGACAGTGACAACGACTCGGGGGAGTCCATGGAGGAGGAGGACTAGGGCTACCACCTTGGGCCGTTTAGTCCCTCTTTGCCTTTTTGGCATCTCGATGCTAAAGCTGGGTCATACATTGATATGTAAGGAAATAAGTTGAGTAAGTAATGAGTTGATGTGCATAGATTAAACTTGGACGGCTTGGCTTGGTGGCAACTTATCAATTTCAAACCAGAGGTCTCACTATATCCAGACTCTTCTCAGCAAAGTTATTCCAGTTGAGGTGGGGTCTAACTAATCTTGATGCCAGAAAGCTCCAAGGAGTATATACCCCAAAACACTTGGACAATTTGCAGGAACACGGTGAGGTGGAAGGGAAACGTGATTGCGGCCAAGAGCGTCAATCGTAAGGGGCTCGTACGGGGGTGAGGGAAGGCGTCGACACTGACTCCATGACTTCTCTAGGAAGGCCACTCGTGTAAGGGCATAAAACGGTGGGTGGGGTGTGATTGGGGCTTCGATCCAGATATGAACCAAACAACAACAAACTCATATGAGGCAACAAGAAACAAGAGAAATGGTGGAAACCCTATCTGAGCATTTAACGTCAAATTGCGGGGGCTTGCACACAGAACTGACTCTAGCGCTCGGGAACGGCCGAGCCATTTTGGCCGCGCCGCTCTAGTTTTACGAACTTCCAGAATATTCCTTCCGGGCTTTTACCGATTTTGCGAACCTTCCAAAAGGTTCTGATATGATTTTTACTCGTATTTTCGTTTGTTCTTTTTTCCTTCTATTTCTTTTACCGGTTTCCTTTGGGTTCTTTTTTATCTTTGTTTTATCTTGTATATTTTTCTTATTTTCTTTTTCAAAAAGTCTCCTTTTTGAAAATGTTCGGACATTTCAATTTTTTTTGAAATTTTCAAAATGTTCTAGTTTTCAAAAAATGTTCCCATTCTCATGTTGTGTTCGGAATTTCAAAAATTGTTTTTTCTAAAAATTCATAATTTCAAAAAATGTTGTACAAATTATAAAACTATCACGTTTTTCATTAATTGTTGGTTTCCAAAGAAAAGGTTATAGTTTACACCAAATGTCGAGATTTTCAAAAGTGCGCATTTTTTTATAAGAATGTATGAAATTCCAAAAATAATGGGGGTTTTAAGAAATTTTAAATTTTTGTAAACGTTCAAAAGTTTTTAAAATATGTTCACATTAATCAATGCTTCTTCAATTTCCAAAGAAATTTTTCAAAAATTAAAAAATGACGCTACAGTGGGTTGAGTCAGTGCCTACTCTCCCGCTCATTGATGTCCAGTCTTATCGTCAATGGGCCGTGCCTGTCAGGCGCGCGTTGTGCGAAGGGGAGGTTGTTAGCCGCAAGGAGGAGCATACAGGGAGTCCTGAGAATTGGGAAGCTCCGCCTAACGAAATTTGCCCTAGCCGAGCCAACGCGATATTTTTACTATTCTAATAAAGACAGTTTCGGGGAATCTAATCTATTTAAAAAATCAAAATCGACTTAATATTGGAGAAATATTTGTGTATAGAAAAATGAAAAAAATGCTCAAGTACCTCGATATAAAATGTTCATGTATATGACAATATATCGTCAACTTATATTTATAAAATGGTCATCCCATAATTAATCTATGTTCATGCGAAAAAAGTAAAAAAATGTACATGTAAATTGTTGATATACTTCAGAACAGTTTCTTATATACATTTAAAAAGCAAGTCCAATGTTAAGTGGATGAGTCTTGGTGAATTTTAAATTTTGTTCTCTTATACCAAGACAGAAATTAATAATTATACAGATAAGGCATCATATATATAGGAATTATTGATACTATACCAATTGTTATCAATGCCTTAAATATAATATTAACATGCACCAGTTTTTTGCTACCAATTATAATAGGTCAATTCTACCCCTCGGAAACAATAAGCGATCAATTCTAGATGGGGCATTAAAGTAACTTGCACGATATGACAAAGCATCAATTTGAAAAAAAAAACTTTAGAAAGAACCATGAATCTTTAGAAGTGAAACTAAAATTGGACATTCCGACAAGCCATAACTCCAAGCATTAATATTTTCTTCAACTTCACGAATCAATGTGGAGAAGCTTTCACTATATATATATGAACCATTCATGGAGCAAGCATTTCACAGTCATACACTCATCAACTCCACTTACAAGAGTACCACCCATTAATAGCCTCTGTTCCCCGGTGATGATGACCAAGTACATGAGGAACAATGTGCAAGGACTTGTGCTACTTTCTTTTCTTCTTGTAGTGTGTTTGACTTGTCTTGGAGGCACATATGGTAATTAACAACTCGATTTTTATGGGGGGGGGGGGGGTTGAGATTGTGGACTTTTATTTGTTTATATGATGAGATGATAAGTGTATTCTTTATTTTATGTTAATTAGGCGAAATCATAAATGACAAGGGGAGCAACATGATGAGGAAAGTAAGCCATGTAACGAGACCCCCTTGTTATAAAGATGGGCACCAACTCCCAGGAGGGAATTCTGCTGTAAAATAGATAACTTGTGCTGGCCAAATCTCGGAGAATGCTTCATCAACTGTCCCTGCAAGATTAATTGCACACCAGCAGCAGCAGCAACACAATAGTTTCGTTATCACCCCTATTTTGGGTGGATAAATCCCAACCTTGTGGTTCTCAAAATAATTATATGCTGATGAGATCATAAATTTTGTATGTTTTAGAAATCAACTATGTTATTTTAATATTCAATAACACTAGCCAATGGGTTGTTTGCACAGTTTTGTTGCTAGATTTGTCACCTATCATTTACATATTAAATATTTATTTTCTTTCCATATGTCGATTGTCTCCTCCTAGGTGTACTGATCGTGGACCTATGTTGGACATCGGGAAAAATGGACTTTAATCTCTCTCTCTCTCTCTCTCTCTCTCTCTCTCTCTCTACTCGTTATTGCGTTATTATCATTCACATATTTTTTGTTGCATTGGATGGGTGAACAATAGTTTCATAACAGGCTGTGAAGCACCAAACATTGTAATTTAAAATATGTTTAGTAAGTATTATCAGCAAGACAGCTAGGCGTGCACCTTCACTTTCGCCATCCAGTCCAATGGGCATGTTAAGGACATAGATAGCTGGAACGGATTTCTCTTCGGTATCAAATATATTTTGCATGTCTACTCTTGTTAGTAGAATAGGAATCGTTGAGAAAGATTTTTCATTTGAATCATGCGAAAAAGTTTTCTTTGTTTTTAGTTTAGTATATTTATTTTTAGTAATATCAGTTTTGCTTTGATTCCATGCTGTAATGATGAGGCAATAACAAGGAAAGCACATTCCGTGCATCTTAAAATTCAAGTGTGAAAGGATACGCAATGTAGAGAGAGAGATGTCAAACACCAGTCAGCAATTGATCATGTAGCAACCCTCGGCTCACGGCTTGCTACAAGACACATGCATATAGTTGGTAGAGAGTGGATTTTTGGATCTCGAGCTCCATGGAGCTCAAAATTTTGAAAAAAAAAATAGAAACCAACTTCTGAAGTTTCAAAAAGTTGTGAAAACATTTCTATTAGGAACATTTTGTAAATTTTATACACATTTCCTATTCATAAATTTTTGCAATAGCATTTCCATTAGGAACATTTTTGTAAATTTCATAGATAGTTTTCAACACAATTAAGACATCAACATATTCGTAAAAGTGCAAAATATTTGTAAGTGTTTATGAACATATTTGGAAATTTTACAAACATTTTATATGTTATAAACGTTTTAAAAAATTGTCAATTTTTTTCTATTGCATTAGTAAAAATACCACTAACATTAAATTCAAATGTTTGAACATTTTTAAAGAGCCAACATTTTTATGAATGGTATATTTTTTTACAAATTACACTGACATTTTTTATATTTTTAATAAACATTTTTAGAAAAATCACACATTTTTTTAAACATGCGAACATTTTGAAAATGATACAAATATTCTTTTGAATGATATGTGTGCGAACAAATATTTACATTTCATCACCATTTTTTCAAGCACGGTGAATGTTATTAATAATTGATGAAGAATATTTCAAGATATATGTATTTACAATATTTTTAAATATAGACAGAAGTAGAAAAAAAATAAAAAGGGAGAAAAAAGTGTTACCCGGCCCTAGCCCATTTATGAAGTGGTGGAGTTATTTTCGGCAGATCACTTAATAAGGTATTCTGGCCGGACGATTAAACCAAATGGGAAATAAGAAGGGGGTTATTCAGTTTCAGACCCTCACGGATGAGGTAAAATCCTACCGCCTACTCATGTATGTTGCTTGTGTATAGGCGTTACAGTGATTGATGGATTGAGCAATAGCTCTAAGGTTCTGCGTCTATTTACTAATCTAGTCGCAACATATATAGGGATCGGGGTCTAGGATTAAACTATCGTAGTTGATCGTTGGAGTCCTCATGGACGCCGGTCGCCCTGTCACCCGCTCCAAATCCTCCAGGCCTTTCTCTAAATGGATCCATGGGCCGGGGTGATGGCCCTGGAGAAGCCGACCATAGGAGACCCTGGTCGGCCTACCAGGCCGGCTTCCTGCATGATGAGGGATCCCTAGGCCACAATACAGAGGCACACATGTATGAAAGGCATTTTTGATTTGATGAGTAATGCATAAAAAATAGTCGTGCATTATTATGAGGCATTAAGAATTCATGTTCTTTAGTCTTTTGCTGGTTTTACTTTTTTGTTTTCTTTTTTCCTTTTCAGGGGTTTTCACAAAATGTTCAAAACAATTCACGTTTGTTAAATATTTGAATATTTTTTTTAAAAAATGGATAATTTTAAAATTGTTCCTGTTAATTTTTTTCATAATTTTTTGCGTTGTTAAAAAATATTCGTATTTTGAAAAAACGTTTGAAAAATGAAAAATGGTCAGATATGAAAAACATTCATGTTTAAAAAATGTTCAGATTTTTCAAAATTATTAGCAAAATTCAATGCTGAACTTTTAATAAATAAGCTTTTCTAATGTTTTTCAAAATACGACAACGAAAACCCCCAATTGAAATGAAAAAACCGTTTGGAAGTGTAAAACACCGAAAAAAATATTGGTCGCTACCGGGGTTGTACAGTATGACATGAATGGGCCGACCAGCACGTGTCCCTATGTGTGTATTCCCACCTATTTGATGCAACAAATTGCAGGAGCTCTCCTCTACCATGCTTATGGCGCTGGTTGGCGCATCAACGCTCACAAGCACATTCTGTTGGGGCAGCGTAGTTTAGCGTTTTACACACGCTCGGTTTCTCGTCTGGCTACTGTACACTCGCCTTTTTTTTCTGGTTCTTCTATAAAAACACCAACACCTCGTTTTAAAAATCAACTATCAATTTTCTGACAAATTTTAAAAGATCAATGAAATAAAAAATTTGCTAGAATTTTAAAGATGTTCATGAACTTTCTAAATGTTCAAGAACTTTAAAATTTTATGAAGTTCTAAAAAATTGAAGAATTTAGGAAAGCTTATGAACTTTAAAAAGTAAATAAAATGTGGGTAAATTACACGATATTTTTTTAAAAAAAATTTGTAAGATTTTCATGTATTTTGGAAAATTTATATTTTTTAAATAATAATTTTGAAAATGTTCATTATTTTTGGAAAAATAAAGTTAAAACAGGGTGAGAAAACACACACCGAGTAATAAATGGCAGAAAAAAGCATGCCTATAACTTCTAGAAGCTTCTCAAAAACCGGGAGGGAGTTTTCGCTCGAGAGCTTAAAGGGTCCCGCCACATAGAAAGTCTACCCAAGGGAAAAGGGTGCGCTGTCTAGGGCGCGTCTACGTGCCGCTTCATCACTGTCATAAGTGGTCCAGCCCAATATATGGAGCTTCTTCATTAGAAACCATCTGTCGTACCTCTAGAAGAATTTTGTCACCGCTACAAGCCTCTGTTCCAAAGAGATCCCTGCTAAGCCCTGTTCCAAAGTTCTGTTGGAGGGGAAGCCATTACCGGGAGGCTCTCCATCAACAAGCACGAAGTCAGTTACCAGAAAGGAAAAGGAGAAGGCCAAGTCTGTTGCTGATATGAACTCCAAGGAGTTCTCAGAGTTCCGTCAGAGACCCATCTTTGGTGAAGCGTCCCTTCTGGACTCGAGAGTAGACTTTTATCTTTCACGATGTGCTGAAGACGAAGAAGAATTTCCTTTGCAAACCAAGTCCATCGGTACATATCACATGGAGAAGGAGCCATCGTACTTTGGAGAGGCTCTTGCTCTTCGCCATCAGTTCGATATCGTCAAGATTATGAAATTCAACAATGAATTTGACCCAGAGCTTGTGGCTCAATTCTTTGCCACGGTTCACTTTGGCAGGGATGAGGCAAGGACTCTAACATGGATGACACATGGGAAAATTATGCATGCAAATTGGAAGGAATTCGTGAACTTGCTTGGCTATGGAGATGATGGCCCGCATAAATCACTTGGTCTCCGCCCTCACAAGGCAGCGACCGCTACTCACAAGTCCAAGTTGTACAAGTATATGCGTATCAGGAAGACGACAAGAACATAGATTAGAGAGTTGACTTCCTTCCTGGACATCATGCACCACATCTTCAGGCAGACTTTTTCCCTCGAGTGGGAGACCAGGGTGTGGTGCACTCCTGTCTCGTTGACATGCTGCTGATGTGCCAGAAGGAGAAGAACACGACTAGTGAGTTGGACGTTTCACGTGTGATGTTGTCTGAGCTCCTTGCTGCTGTGAATGACCAGGGCCGGCCCTGAGGGGGTGCAGGGGGGCGGCCGCTCCGGGCCCCCAAGATCCAGGGGCCCCCGCCCAGCAGGTATGCAACAACTAGGCCTAGGTAAGCTATGGGCCTACGTTAGGAAAAAATGAAAGCGTTGGGCGCTGGGCTTTAGTCTTGTACGTAGACGCGCGAGCGGAGAAAGCAGTTGGCCGATCGCCCACCCAGCGATGGATTCGTTTGTTATTCCGGGAGCGAGTCCTTCACGTGAAAAAAGGAGCAGGGCCGGTCCTGAGATTTTGGGGGCCCGGGGTGAAACTAAAACTCGGGGCCCTTAATATAGGCATCATAATAATAACAATGAAATATGTATATATGAAATATTATCAATAGCACTTAAATGAATCAGTATGCGAATCAAATAATTTATACATACGATTTCCTTAAAATTTTCTTCTAACATTCTTCGATGCAAAGTCACGTCACTTATGATGGGGTCAAGGTCAATGTCATCCAATAATTTATTCTCGATGCGTAACATAGCCAAGCCATTTAACCTTTGCTGAGTCATTGTTGACCTCAAATAATTCTTCAATAATTTAAACTTCAAAAAGTTTCTTTCGGCTGAAGCGACAGTTACGGGCATAGTAAATAAGATGCGATAAGGAATGGAGATATTAAGATAGCAATCAACTTCTCTGCCATGCTTGAAAATCTCCATAGCAGACATTACAACAGATGACCTTTTTTACAACAGATGACCTTACAATAGAAGTAAAATACTTTGTCGACATCTTTTGAATAAACTAGCCACTTTCTATCATGTTGCTCTTCATCTACATGGTATTCCATTTTTTTTCCTCTTTCATAGGCCCTTTCTCAACTAAAATGTCTCTTGGTTTATTATCAAGATGATCTTAATTCTTGGATCATAAATATCAGGAGTGTAAATAGGTTATTCATCAACACTAGGAGATTGTGCATGTGCATGAATTACCTACATTCTCGGAGCCACTTACGGCCGATTTTGGTGTCAACATTTTCTTCTCGTTGATCATATTCTGAATTCCCAATAAGTTACTGCTCTTCCTCTATGGCAACCATCTCCAACTAATCATCTTAGTTTATCGAAGCAATGCAAGCACCATTATTACTCTTGAGAAATTTGTGCATATCTCCGTGTTGTGGTTGTACCAATTTATCGACGGTCTTCTTACTATTCCTATTATCGCTACCCGATGCATACGTCCTGTGTCTCGTTGTGATTTTACCAATTTAAAACACAATGCTGAAAAAAAAATGTTGCATCAATTGTTGCACGGTGCCGGCAGATGCATCAAGGAACGAATATATATTTATTTTTTTTGCAAGAAAGGAACGACAATATGATACCTGATGAGCGATTGGGTGATGAGCGTTAGTGCATGTGCCTGCACAAAATTACAGATCGGGTCCCTAGAATTGAAACCAGTGGAGAACTAGATTAGACGTGTTCCTAATTGCCTATATAGAATTACAGATGGGGGCCGTAGGAACTGAAATCAACAGTTAATTAGGATGGAAATTACCAGGACAAAGGAGGGCGTCGGCGGCAGTATCAGTACGAACATCGGGCGTCGGCGGCATGCAGTACCAGTACGAACATCGGGCGTCGGCAGCTTAGGGCTCGAATATCTGTGCCTGCCTGATTGCCGTGATGGAATTGGAAGGGCTTGCGTCGATCGCTCCTTTAAGAATGACAGGAAGGTCCCCATCTATGGGTCCTATCTCTTCAAGCTCATCAGTACTACTTGGGAGGCTCAGGTTCCAGACGAGCGCCTTGAGGCTGGCAAGCTTGCCACTCATGACGTGATGAAAATTCTGGACGGAGGTAGTATGATTTCACAATTGCCATATTGAAGGTTGGTACTTTCAATTGCAGTTGTTTCTGTTGGAAATGTTTTTATTATTAATGTACAAAAATACTATGTGCATTGCGTTTCCAAATCTATTGCGATCTTTCTCTTACAGGAAGCTGGCACTGACGGTGGGAAAGCACAACTTCACTTGGAGGAGGTTATTAAGAGCAACATTACAATATATGTGGTATGCACTATGCAATGCTGTTGGCACGAAATTTCTTTGTGTCCAGAGAAATACTGCTCACCATATTTCTTGATTTTATTCCCGATTTAGAGCTCAACTAGACGTCAGCAATGTTGTTTGGTGTTGATTTGATGCATAATAAACATTTGTGCATGAGGAATTGCTTCTGAAGCATTTCAGTCATTTGATCAAGTTTGTCAAAATGCTGACATGTAACTAGTAGAATTCTGTTACAACATTGTGTTCTCTCTCTCTCTCTCTCTCTCTCTCTCTCTCTCTCTCTCTCTCTCTCTCTACAGTTACATATCTTCTTCTCTGCCGGCGAACACAACACTTGTTGTCGCCGCAGGGGAGAAGATGGTTGCAGCGGGTGGGAGGGGCGATGCGCGGAACATGTCGATGCACTGGGGGTAGCAGACGCAGCCGGGAACCCACCAGTGAGCACAAGGAGGAGAGACGCGGCCGGAAGGATTTGGCGATTAGCTCTCTCTAAAGTGCCGGTCAAACAGATTGCAAATCGCCAAATTCTTCCACCCACTAAATGTCGATCAAAGAGATAGTGCACAACCGCAAAGCTGTGTTGAGGCCAGGGGAGCGGGGCCGCTGCCCCCCCCCCCCCCCCCCGGCTTCTACCGATTTTGTGAACCTTTCAGAAGGTTTCGACCCGACTTTCCTGGTGTCTTCGTTTGTTCTTTTTCCTTCTATTTCTTCTACCGGTTTTCTTCGGTTCCTTTTGGTTTTCTCTTTTTCTTGTTTTATTTTTCGAGAAGTCTCATTTTTAAAAATGTTCAGAAATTTCAAAATTTGTTTGCAATTTTCAAATTGTATGAGTTTTCAAAAAAGAATCCAGGATTTATCAAAAAATATTCCCATTTACTAATTTTGTCTAGAATTTCAAAAAAATTCTGCATGGAAAAAACACTATTTTAAAAAAATTCAACAAATTTAAAAACTATTTGCACTTTTCATAAATTGTTGGTTTACCAAAACATTGTTATAATTTTCAAAAAATGATTAGAATTTAAAAAAGTGTTTGTTTTTTGAAAGAATGTACAAAATTCTAAACATTGTTCGTATTTTTACAAGAATGTTCATTTTTAAAAAATATTCAAAATATTCAAAAAAAGTGCACATTTTTTGGAGAATTGGCGTAAACCCTATTTTAGCATTCAACGTCAAATTGCCGGGGCTTGTACAGAGAACTAACACTAGTGCTTGGGGAGAGCCGACCCATTTTAGCCACGCCACTCTGGTTGTATGAACGTTCCAGAATGTTCCTTCGGGCTTTTGCCGATTTTGGGAACCTTCCAGAAGGTTCTGATCCGATTTTTACTAGTGTTTTTGTTTGTTCTTTTTTCCTTATGTTTCTTTTACCGGTTTTCTTTGGATTCTTTTTATTTTTATCTTTGTTTCTTTTCTTGTTTTATTTTTCTTATTTTCTTTTTCAAAAAGTCTCCTTTTTGAAAATGTTTGGAAATTTCACTTCAAATTTAAATTTAAAAAATGTTCAAGTTTTCAAAAAATATTCCCATTCTCATATTTTGTTTGGAATTTCAAAAGGTGTTTGTGTTATCAAAGAAATCAGATTTTTTATAAAACGTTCTACAAATTATAAACTATCGCATTTTTCATAAATTGTTGGTTTTCCAAGAAAAGGTCATAGTTTGCAAATAATGTTCAGAATTTTCGACAAATATATTAAATTCCAAAAAATGTCTTTTAGAAAAAAAATCAAAATATCGTTGCACTATTCAATGCTTGTTCATTTTCAAAATTTAAAAACTATCGCCAAAGTGGATCAGGCCAGCGCCTACTCTCCCGCTCCCTGGTGTCCACTCGTGGTGTCGATGTGCCGGCCTAGTCGGGCGCGCGCTGTGCGAAGAGGAGGTTGTTAGCCGCAAGGAGCAACGTATAGGGAGTCCCAAGAATCGGGAAGCTCCACCTAACGAAATTTACCCTAGCCGGGCCAGCGCGGAATTTTCACTATTCTAATAAAAGAAAGTTTTGGGGAAACTAATCTATTTAAAAAAATCAAAACCGACTTAATATTGGAGAAAAAAAACTGTGTATAGGAAAATAAAAAATGCTCAAGTACCTCGATATAAACTATTCATGTATATGACACTAAATCATCATCTTATACTTATAAAATGGTCATTCCATAATTAATGCATGTTCATGCGATAAAAATAAAAAAAATATTTGGAAATTGTTGATATACTTGAGAACAGTTGCTTACATGAAAAAAAAACAAGTCCACTGTTAAGTGGACCATTCTTGGCGGATTTTAAATTTTGTTCTCTTATACCAAGGGAGAAATTAATAATTATACAGATAAGGCATCATATATATAGGAATTATTGATATTATACCAATTATTATCAATGCCTTAAGCATAATATTGCCATGCACCAGTTTTTAGCTACCCATTATAAGTTGTCAATTATACCCCTAAAAACAAGTGGTCAATTCTAGAAGGGCGCTAAAGTAACTTACGCCATATAACAAAGCATCAATTTTTTTTAAAAAAAATTAGGAAGGAACCATGCATCTTTAGAAGTGAAACTAAAATTGGACATTCAGACTAGTCATAACTCCAAGCATTAATATTTTCAGTAACTTCACGCATCAACACGAAGAAGCTTTTCCTATATATATGAACCATTCAAGGAGCAAGCACTTCACGGTCATACACTCATCAACCCCACTTACAAGAGTACGAACCATTAATAGCCTCTGTTCCTTGGTGATGATGACCAAGTACATGAGGAACAATGTGCAAGGAGTTGTGCTACTTTTTTCTCTTCTTGTGGTGTGTTTGACTTGTCTTGGAGGCACATATGGTAATTAACAACTCAATTTTTGGGAGGATATAGGTTGTGGAATTTTATTGTTTATATGATGAGATGATAAGTCTATTCTTTATTTTATGTTAATTAGGTGGAATCATAAACGACAAGGGGAGTAATATGATAAGCAAAGTAAGCCATGTAACCAGACCCCCTTGTTATAAAGATGGGCACCAGCTCCCAGGACGGGAATTCTGCTGTAAAATAGATAACTTGTGCTGGCCAAATCTTGGAGAATGCTTCATCAACTGTCCCTGCAAGATTAATTGCACACCAGCAGCAACAACAACACAATAGTTTTGTTATCTCCCCTGTTTTGGGTGGATAAATCTCTACCTTATGGTTCTCAAAATAATGATGTGTGGATGAGATCATAATTTTTTTTATGTTTTATAAATCAGCTGTGTTATTTTAATATTTAATAAAAGTAGTGGGTTGCTTGCGCGTTTTGTGGCAAGATTTGTCACCTACCATTTACATGCTAAATACTTATTTCTATCCATATTTTCATTGTCTCTTCGTTACTGATCGTGGACCTATGATGGTCATGCAGAAAAAATGGACTTTAGTCTCTCTCTCTCTCTCTCTCTCTCTCTCTCTCTCTCTCTCGTTATTGCATTAACATCATTCACATACCTTTTGTTGCAATGGATGGGTGAACAACAATTTTCTAACAGACTGTCAAGCACCAAACATTGTAATTTAAAATATGTTTAGTAAGTATTATCAACTTTATAGATCAAGCATGGTGTAGATAGATTTAGTATCCATAGGTAAATTGACTATTGACTTCTCACGTTCAAGAGCATGGTGTTTGGTTTTAACACTACTTCTTTTGCACACAAATCTTAAAGAAAGTTGAGTTGGATAAGCTAGGGTTTGTTTAGTGTGGGTAGAGGAAGTGAGGGGTGTCAGCATCCTCTAGCTCCAGGTCGTACCGACTCTCTCAACAATTGCGGTTTTCAGCGATGGAGATGTCCATCCAGGACCACTGATCCAAATTTTTTATTAGGATTTGAACCAGTGTTGAACTCTTAGTGATTGTGTTGGAATTCACATGGGCCTAAAGATCTCATCTTGGCTTGCCTGCAAATTAAGTCTAGATTTCCTAAGCAGGGTTCCAACCCACATGCATCATGGGCTTGCTACAGAGTAAATGTCATCCTTAGATCGGAGGTCACAGACGAGTTTGACAGCTCCGACAGCTAGGGCACACACCTTCACTTTCGCCATGCAGTCCAATGGGCATGTTATGAACATAGATAGCGAGATATTTTTTTAAGGCCAGTAATTTCAGTTTTGCTTTGGATCCATGCTAGAATGACGAGGCAACAACAAGGAAAGCACATTCGGCACATCTTAAAATTCAAGTTGAAAAGGATACCCAATGTAGAGAGAGATGTCAACCACTCGCGATCTGCCCAAAATGAAGAGAACACACTACCCAGTGAGCAATTGGTCATGTAGCAACCCTGCTTGCGGCTTGCTACAAGATACATGCATATAGTTGGTAGAGAGTGGATTTTTGGATCCCGATCTCCATGGAGCTCAAAGTTTTGAAAAAATAAATCAGAAACCAACTTCCAAACTTTCAAAAAATTGTGAAAACATTTCTATTACGAATATTTTTGTAAATTTTACAGACATTTTTATATTCACAAATTTTTGTAATAGCATTTCTATTAGGATTTTTTTTGTAAATTTCATAGACACTTTTTAAAAAATTAAGACATCCATATATTCGTAAATGTGCGCAAACATTTGTACGTGTTTATGAACATTTCTGAAAATTTTACAAACATTTTTGTATGTTATAAACTTTGAAAAAATTGAAAATTTCTATTTCAAGAGAACTTACTAAGTACCATGAACATAAAAATAAAATGTCTGAACATTTTTAGAATGGTATGAACAAGAGAGAGAGAAACCTGACAAGGGGGCCCCACCCAGGTCAAAACCGCCGTTGACTAGTGCCACATCAGCAGCGGTTGGAGAAAAACCAGCCAGGGGGGTGTTTTGTCCAGTTTGGGTTCGTTGGGGGGGGGGGGGGGTTAAAAGAAGCCGAAAATAGATCAAAGGGTAAAGTGAACCACGCACTTTATTCAGAGTAGTAAAATGGACTTTTTTCTATTAATAATTAATGAAGAATTTTTCGAAAATATGTATTTACAATATTTTTTAAATATAAACATAAGTATAAACAAAATAACAGAAAAGGAGAAAATAAAAATAAAAATCATACCTGGCCTTAGCCCATTTATGAGGTGGTGGAGTAATTTTCGGCAGATCACTTGATAAGATACTCTGGCCAGACGATTATACCGTATCAGAAATAGGAAGGGGTTTATTCAAGTTCAGGACGTCCTAGGTGTACTGATCGTGGACCTATGATAGTCATCAGGAAAAAATGGACTTTAATCTCTCTCTCTCTCTCTACTCGCTATTACGTTAACATCATTCACATAACTTTTTTGTATTCGATGGGTGAACACAACTTTGTAATAGACTGTGAAGCACCAAACATTGTATTTTGAAATATTCTTAGTAAGTGTTATCAACTTTATATATCAAGCATGTTGTATATAAATTTAATATCACATAGGCAACCCAACGGAATTGACTATTGATTTCTTAGGTTCAAGAGCATGGTGTTTGGTTTTAACACTACTTCTTTTGCACATAAACCTTAAAGCAAGTTGAGTTGGATAAGCTGGGTTTTTGTGGTGCGGGTAGAGGACGTGAGGGGTGTCGGTGTCCTCTAGCTACAGGCCATACCAAGACTCTCAACACCCACGATTGTTAGCAATGGACATATCCATCCAGGATTGTTGATCCAATTTTCTATTAGGAATCGAACCAGCGGTGAACTGATAGCGATTGTGATGGAATTCACGGTTGCCTATAGACCCCATTTTGGCTTGCCTGCAAATTAAGTCTAGATTTCCTAAGCAGCGTTCCAACCCACATGTACCATGGGCTCGCTACAGAGTAAATTGCATTATTAGATTGGAGGTCATAGACGAGTGTGCACGCTTCACCGGCTAGGTGCACACCTTCACTTTTGCCTGGCCCTAACCCATTTATGAGGGTTTTCGATTTATTTCTAGCAGATCACTTGATAAGGTACTCTGGCTGGATGATTAAAATGAATGGGAAATAAGAAGGGGTTTATCCAGGTTCAGGCCCTTGCGGAGGAGGTAAAATCGCACTCCCTGCTCGTGCATATTGCTTATGTATAGGGGTTACAATTATCGATGGATTGAGCAATTGTTCTAAGGTTTTGTGTCTATCGACTAACCTACCCGCAATCTATATGGGTATCGGGGTCTAGGGTTACACGATCCTAGTTGCTTGGAGGAGCCCTCCTGGATGCCGGCTGCCTTGTCGTACGCTAATAGTCCTTCGGGCCCTTCTCAGATCCATGGGTTGGGGTGATGGCCCAGGAGAAGCCGACCTAGGGGGCCTTGGAACGGCCTATCTGGCCGGCTTCCGGCATGATGAGGCATCCCTCAACCATAACACTAGGGCACTGAGGCAATGTATTCTTCCGCCTCACTACAGGTTTCCTTTTTCTGTTTGTTTTTGACAGTTTTATTATTTTGTTTTACAAAATTTCCAAAAATGTTTGTTCAAAACCATATTCGAATATTTAAAAAATGGATAACTAAAAAAATATTTCTGTTAATGTTTTCACAATTAAAAAAATATTTGTGTTTTCAAAAAATAATTTTCTTTTGGGGAAAATTTCAAAAAATGTTCAAAATTTTGGAAACATTCATGTTTAAAGAGTTTTTGGAATTTGTAAAAGTACTATCGAAATTCAATATTTTTAAAATAAATAAGTTTTCCCAATATTTTTCAAGAAGCTATAATGAAAAACCCTGATTGAAAGCAAAAAACCGCTTCAAGTGTACGACACCGAAAAATCTTGCTCGCTACCGGGTTTGTACAGTATGATAGGAATTGACCGGCCAACGATGGTCCCTATGCGTTTTCCCACCTATATGACGCAACAAATAGCAGGAGAGCTCCTCTACAATGCTTATGGCGCTAGTTGGCGCATCAGCGTTCACAAGCACGCTCGGTTCCTTGTTTGGTTGATGTATGCTTGCCTCTTTTTTTTGGTTATTCTGAAAAAAAAATCAACAACTACTCTTTTTAAAAACCGACTATCAGTTTTTTGTCAGATTTAAAAAGTTCAGTGATATAAAATTCTGCAAGAATTTAAAATAAGTTCAAGATTTTTCTAAACGTTCTTGAAATTTAAATTTTAAAGATCGAGAATTTGAAAAAAGTTTATGAATTGTTAAAAATATTCAAAAATGTGGGGAAACATTAATGATTTGTTTTTGAAAATCGCAACTTTGAAAGATATGCATAAATTTGTAAGAAAAACACACACTTTGAAAAAATAAATTTGAAAATGATCACTAGTTTTGAAAAAAGAGGAAATGGTGAATATTAAAACTAGGTGAGGAAGCAAACAATGAGTAATATAAATGACAGCAAAAAGTTGGCCTATACCTTCCAGGAGCTTCCCAATTCCGAGAGGGAGTTTCCGCTCGAGAGCTTAATGGGGCCGGCACTTAGAAAGTCTACTGAAGGGCAAAGGGTGGGCTATGTACGGCGCGTCTATGTGCCGCTCAGTACGCTTGCCTACATCGCTGTGATAAATGGGCCAGCCCAAGAAACGTTCTTCTTTCTTAGCTTCCTCTCGATCGTTCGTTTGTTTCAATTTTTTCTTTTTCATTTCTGTTATTTATTCATCTTCCGTAATATTTTAAAATATAAATATTTACTTTTAATTGTTTTTGTAGTGTTTAACCAAAGGTTTATGTAGTGTTAGCACACGTTTATGCAGTGCTTAAAAAATACTCACACAACTATTAAAAAAAAGTTCATGGTACTCAATGTTCACGATATTTTAAAAACATGTCTAGTACCATTCCAAAAAATGTATGTGAAATTTTGAAAGAATGTTCACACTTTCCAAAAGATGTGTTTGTGCTATTTAAAAAAAGGGTTATCGAATGTAAATAAATGTTCATCTAGTTAAAAAAATATTTGTATCATTCGGGAAAAACCAGCATGTAATTGGAAAACATTTAACATGAATTGAAAATAATGCTAAAAATAAGTATTTGAAAATAGTGTTATTCATGTATTCATAGAATGTTAAATGTATATAAAAATGTTTTAGATGTATAGAAAAATGTACAATGTGTATGAAAAAAAGTTGACACCAGAACATATATTTGAAAAAAAAATTGTCAACCATGTATTTGCATAATATTAAACAAGTACCCTGTCCATTCGGAATTACTTGTCACATGAATGAATGTATCTATATGTATGTTAATTCTAGATACATTATTTTTATTCATTTTGCGACTAGTAATTCGGGAAGGAGGGAGTATAATTTTATTTACTAGTACATACGAAAAGTTTAGAACTTGTATGAAAATATTAGACATGTGTTGGAAAAAAAGACTTTAAAAAGAACCCCAAAGAAAATCAGTGAAAACATAAAAACAAGGAAAATCGAAGAGAACCAAAGAAAATGAAAGAAAATAGGAAAAACTATGAAAAAAAACCTAATATTAAAACCCACTAAAATAAAAAAAGGAAATGGAAAAATGTAGCGACCTGATTGGAGAGATCGAAGCGAGCTAATAGCGAGAAAATCCCCTCCCTTACATTCTTTTTGATAGAAACCCATTATAAAAACATAGAAAAATGTAAGTACGTAAAGATAGAAAACCAAGTAAGACCAGACTAATCCAGACAATTTTTTTGAGTGGTAAACCACAGCTTTATTAAGAAGTAGCAGATCGTTTTACAGGAATAACAAACTGGTCATGGGGTACTCCCAGCCACAGATGGCGACCAACATCTAAAGAAGTAGAAAATTTAACTAAATTGTGTGCATCAACGGTCAAAGCACGACCTTCAAAAAAATAAACTCACACCTTCTAAAACCTCTCACGCGGGCACATATCTCCTTGATGATCGCACTATACTGCCCTTCAGTTCCATTCTTTATCTCCGCCTCAACAGTTTTGTTATCACATGCGATAATAACTTGGTCAAGTGTTAAGTCCAACTCAAGTGCCAAAGCTTTCCGACAAGCGAGGGCCTCCAGTGCCGCCGGATCTAAGATGTCACCGATAACCATGGCCGACAACCCCAGAAAGAGGCATGTGTGGTCACGGCATTGTAGCGGATGCGCCGCTTCTCCCATTCCTTGCCAGACCTGCGTCTACATGAATCTTCGCCACCCCCATGCTCGGAGCGGTCCATGTATCAGTACCCCTTGCTCCTGTCCTAGTATTTGTTGTTGTTTCAAGGATTCAGGTTCAGATATAAAGCTGGTAACAAAAGAATGGGTAGCATGTGGACTCTGAAGAACTCCCTCCTGGATCGCTTTGCGTCGTGCTGCCCATATCGCTCATAAAGTAATGACCAGTTTGATCATACTAGCTTGAGGTAAATCATTGATAACCAAAAATAACTGAAGCCTAGCATTTGGCTCAGTCGAGGCTTGAATATAATCAGCAACGTCCTCATCTACCAGAGCCCAGACACATCAGGCGACAAAACACTGTAATAATGAATGTCGCCAACTATCCCGCATCCCACATACCTGGCATTCATCGTCGTCGGTCATTTTCCTCATATGCCGAACATCCTCAGTGGGTATGGTGTGCTTAGCTAGTCTCACAAAAAGTTGCAAATCTTTCTTAGCACTTGGACCGACCAGAGCGAGGTCCATGATTTAGCTTGGGCCTCATAGTTAGAAGAACACACATTGCCTTCTAGCCAGTCTTCCCATTCGCCTTATTGTGTCTGCCAACATACGGTAAGCTGATCGCACTGTGAAATTTCCGTTTCTTTCGAAGGTCCGTGCCCAAAAATCATTCATCCTCCGAGTACATAAGGGAATACTCATTATGGCATTGTGTCTGCAGCCAGGGATGTTTGGTCCAGTACACCTCTATTCCAAGTGGTGGTAGTACTATCAATTAGAACGGTCACCAGATTAGGTGGGTTGGCCGAAAGACATGTCAACGGTCGCATAGTTGCATGCCTCGGGATCCAATTATCACTCCAAATCCTAGTAGTAGTACCATCACCAATACGCCTAATAAGGCCTTGACAAAGGACATCACGTCCTTCTAGAATGGCTCGCCACATTTGAGACGGCCTGCTCCCCAATTCAGCAGTGAAGATTGAACCTTGTGGGAAGTAGACCGCTTTCAGTATCTGCGCACACAAAGAATTCAGATGCTGAAAAATCCTCCATGGTTGTCTTGCCAGGAGTGCAAGGTTGAATAACTCAAAATCTCGGAATCCGAGACCTCCAATGAATTTTGACTGAGTCATAGACTTCCATGATACCCACGCCAGTTTTCTTTTCCCTTCTTTACTTCCCCATCAGAATTGCCTAATGAGTTTATCAAGATGCTCACATAGTTCCCTCAATCCACCCATTCACCTTGCTCTATAACCTATCTTTCATATATTTGAATGCCCCAAACTTTGACGTACCTGCATCAGAAGTCATGCCTAGATACTTGTCATTCAGACAATTAGACGGCTAGAGAAATCAGAAGGAGAAAGCCAGACCAGTCAACAACCCGAGCAACGATCTGATTTCTGGGCCAGCCTAATCGCGCGGACGCTAGAGGCGATTTCTAATAGGAATCGATACGAGCGATATATATCTCTTGCATGTTATGTTACCAGTTAGCTTGTACGATAGCGCCGAATAACCTTTTCCGTATATGTGTGGCTATACCTTGCTTCACGGACGACAGGAGCACTCGCTTGAAGCACCCGCACTAATGGCCCGGCCCAGCGCGGGGGGCATTAAACACTTGTTTTTTTCTTGTTCCTTTTGCGTATTATATGTTTTTGTTTTCTGGTATATTTTTTACTTTTATTTATATTTTAAAATATTCTAATATATATAATACAAATATCACTTTACATATTTTTTAAATGTTAATCATATATTTGAAAAAGGTTAAACGTGTATAAAAAATGCTTCTAATGTGTACGAAAAATATTCTACGCTTATAAAAAAGTTCATAATGTATTTCAAAAATGTTAATCAACATTTGAAAAATGCTAACATGTATATAAGATATTTCTAATGCAAACGAAAAATGTACAACGTGTATGAAAAAAAAGTTAGTCAAGCATTTGAAAAATATTAATGAAGTATTGAAAAATATTAATCAAGTATTTGAAAAATGTTAAATGTGTATAGAAAGATGTTAATAAAGTATTTAAAAATGTTAATCAAGTATTTGAAAAATGTTAAATGTGTATAGAAAAATGTTTCTCATGTATACAAAAATATATACAATGTGTATTAAAGGAATGCTGATCATGTATTTAAAATATGTTAACATGTCTAACAAAATGTTAAACATGTATTTAAAATATGTTAAACGTGCGTATAAATAAATGTTGATAATGTCTTGAATTAATGGCAATAGATATTTGTTTACACACAATATATATTTTTTGTATACATCAAAACATTTTTATATACCTGTTTAACATTTTTTAAATACTGAATAAATTATTTTAAATATATGTTTTTTGATTTATACTTTTACTTAATGTATATTATACATTTTTTCTATACATGAGCAACATTTTTGTAAACACTTTTAAAGTTTTTGAAAACCACGGTCAATATTTTTCATACAAACAAAAGAAAAACAAAGAAAACCAACGAATACCAAGAAAGAAAAAGGAAATAAAAGAAGAAGAAAACCAAAGTAAACATTGCAAAAGAATGGAAAACCATGAAAGAAACAAAAAACAAGAAAGATACAAAAGTAATCTGAAGAAGAAGAAGAAGAAGAAGAAGAGAAAAGAAAATAATCGGTAAAAACCAGGAAAGAAACAAAAACAAAGATTAAAGAAAGAAAATAAAAAATAAAAAATAAAACAGAAAAGAGATAAAGAAACGAAGAAAACCAGTAAAAACAACGGAAAAAGAAAAACCAGTGAAAACTTGAGATAACCAATGCAAAAAGGAACATAAAATAAAAGAAAACAAAGATACTGAGAAAATTCTGAAGGAAACAGAAGAACCGAAGTATAATATAGAGAAAGGAATAAAAGAAAACCAGGGAAGAAATAAAAAGCAGAAGAAAAAATAGAAGAAAACAAAAAAACGAAACAAGGAGCGATAAGAAATAAAGAGGGACCATTTTTTTGAGCAAAAAATGAACACTAAGAGGGATGAACTAACCTTGGGTTTTGTCGATGATGACTTCATGTAGATGTTGAAGATGTGGATACTCGATGTTGACGTAGATCATTTGGAGCAATTCATTGGAGTGAGTTGCACTTTCAAAGACCTACACGGGTTAGTCCCAGAAGGAACACACAAGGATATCCATAGACATAGAGTGAAATACACATATTATGATGTCCATGAAAGCATTAGGTTACCTTGTCCCTTGTCTTACCAACAAGAGGGTTTGTGACTCCTTGAAGTAGTGCAAGATATGGAAGTTGATTGCGCTTGTCCTTGCCAAAATGAATATGAGTGAAGTTTGTTGGCGGAGTCACCCTCAAGAATTCTCTAGTTCTTCTTCTTTGGGATCCACATCAATTTGATGGGAATCCTTGGAGTTGTAGTTGTAATTGATGAAGTAGAACTTGACGTAGTCTTGGGAACCCACTTGACCATGGCCTTAGGAGCTTCTTTAAATGAATCAATCAATTCTTGAAGCTTGTCCTTGCCCTTTAGCTTGTGGTCTTGTGGTGGAAGATCATCTTGAGCTTGTGTTCCCTTGAAAGAAGTGGGGTCATACTTCTCTTGTTGAGGAACAAACTTCGTCTTGGGGTATTGATCTTCTTCCCACTCAACTCCATTGGCATTGAACTTTCGTTCAAAACCAACACCTTGATTCTTCCGGTGTCTTCCTTGCTTGCGTATAATTTCCTCAAATTGCTTACTTCCGGCAAGGCTCTTGTAAACACCTTTCTCTATAATTCCCTTCAATAAGATATTTTCTTGCTTAAGTGTAACTTGGCTAAGAGAATCATTAGTGGAATCAAGAGAACTACTAGAAGCAACAACATTGGATTTAGCATTGTTATTGTTACTACTAGAAGAAGAATCTTTCTTGTTCTTATTGCTAGATTTTACTTGTGGCATGTAAGTAGACAAGAGTAAACGCTTGGCAATGTAAGAAGAACTCTTCTTTCGAAGATCATCATTGATTGCTTTTAAGAACCCATGCTCTTGCTCTAAATTGAGCTTTTCAAAGCGTAGCTTCTCATGAGTCTTTAAAAGCTCTCGATGATCCTCTAAAATAGTTTCATGAGCTAACTTAAGAGTGTTTAGTTCTTTAGTTAGACGCCCAATCTCCTTCTTATCATTGTCATTCGTTTCATCTTGATTAGCATGATTAATCGCAATTTCATCATAGTTTTCATCACTAGCATTGTCAACAAGTAAATCATCATCACCTAGCAAGTCATCTTCATCATTATTGAAATCAAAGTACTCGGGGTGTGATACCTTAGGACCTTTAGCCATGAAGCATCTTCCAATTCCTTCATTTGGTGAGTCAAATATGTCGTAGGAGTTGGATGACACAAGTGCAAGACCGACAACACCTTCATCTTGAGCATAGTTGGAGTCGGAGTGATAACTTCTCTCGGAGTAGTTGTCGGAGTCGGAACCGGAAACCCATTCGCTAACATGAGCTTGATGTCTTCGTCTTGTGTAGCTCTTTGATGACTTGTCCTTCCTTTCTGAATCCTTGCTTCCATGAGAGGGTCTTCGTTCATAACGATCATCTCTACTCCTTCTCTCTCTTGGTGGTGATTCATCTCTTTTACTTCTCCTTTTGGGTGAATCTTCTCTTCTCTTGTAGGGAGCCGTACACTCATTTGAGTAGTGTCCGGGTCTTCCACAATTGTAGCAATTACGATCACGACTAGAAGATCTTTTGTCATTGTAGGACCTTGATCTGGAACTTCTCTCTTTGCTTCTATTCTTGTAGAATTTGTTGAAGTTCTTCACCATTCGGATCAATTCTTCATTGAAGACTTGTTTCTCACTTGACATTGTAGGAGCATCACATGAAGCTTTATAAGCACCACTTGACTTGTTGTGAAGCTCTTCCTTATCCTTGAGTGACATCTCATGAGTAACAATTCTACCAATGACTTCCGTTAGCTTGAGATCTTTGTAATTGGGCATCATTTGGATCAATGTGCACACGGCATCATACTTTCCATCCAAGGCTCTTAGGATCTTCTTCATAATGAATTTGTCGGTCATCTCTTCACTTCCTAAGCCGACAATCTCATTTATGATGAGAGCAAGCCTAGAGTACATTCCGCTACTCCTTCACCATCCTTCATTTTGAACTTTTCAAGTTGACTTTGGAGCACATCCAATTTGGATTCCTTGACGAACTCGGTACCTTCATGCATATTAACCAAAGTATCCCAAATTTCCTTTGCATTCTCAAGACGGCTGATTTTGTTGAATTCTTCGGGGCACAATCCGTTGAAGAGGATATCGCAAGCTTGAGCATTGTATTGCAACATCTTCAATTCTTCCGCGGATGCTTCACGATCCGGTTCTCTTCCATCTTCGAAGTATTCACCTTGCAAACCAATATGCACAATAGCCCAAATGGCGGGATTATGACCAAGAATATGCATTTTCATCTTATGCTTCCAACAAGCAAAATTTGTACCATCAAAGTAAGGACCTCTATGGTGGTGATTTCCCTCGCTAGATGCCATACTCTCCTAGGTTGTGAAAGCAAGGCTATTATCACCAAGGCTATGGAAATCAAGGCAAATGGAGACCAAAACTCTGATACCACTTGTAGGATCGAAAGTAGGTCTAGAGGGGGCGGGTGATTAGACTACTTGACCAAATAAAAATCTAGCATTTTCCCAATTTTAAGTGTTGGCAGATTTTCGCAACTAGTACAAGTCAAACAATCAACCTACACATGCAATTCTAAGAGTATAGCAGTGGAATGTAAAACATTGCACATGAAGGTAAAGGGAAGGGTTTGGAGAAGGCAAACGCAATGTAGACACGGAGATTTTTGGCGTGGTTCCGATAGGTGGTGCTATCGTACATCCACGTTGATGGAGACTTCAACCCACGAAGGGTAATGGTTGCGCGAGTCCACGGAGGGCTCCACCCACGAAGGGTCCACGAAGAAGCAACCTTGTCTATCCCACCATGGCCATCACCCACGAAGGACTTGCCTCACTCGGATAGATCTTCACGAAGTAGGCGATCTCCTTGCCCTTACAAACTTCTTGGTTCAACTCCACAACATGTCGGAGGCTCCCAAGCGACACCTAACCAATCTAGGAGACACCACTCTCCAAAAGGTAATAGACGGTGTGTTGATGATGAACTCCTTGCTCTTGTGCTTCAAATGATAGTCTCCCCAACACTCAACTCTCTCTCACAGATTTGGATATGGTGGAAAGAAGATTTGAGTGGAAAGCAACTTGGGAAGGCTAGAGAGCAAGATTCTTGTGGTAGGAATGGAATCTCTTGGTCTCAACACATGAGTAGGTGGTTCTCTCTCACAAAATAAGTAGTGGAAGTGTAGGCACGTTCTGATGGCTCTGTCTCAAATGGAGATGGGGGTGGAGGGGTATTTATAGCCTCCACACAAAATCCAACCGTTACACACATTTGACCCAACTCGGTCAGACCGAATAGACAAACTCGATGAGACTGATTCAGTTCAAAATGTGAACGTTAGGAATATCGGTGGGACCGATAGGAACAACTCGGTGTGACCGATGTGCAAGGGCTAGGACAAATATCAACTTGGTGTGACCGATTACCTCAACTCGGTGGGACCAAAGTGAAGTAAGAAGCAACAGAGCGAATGGCAAGCAGACTCGGTGTGACCGGTTTTACTGACTCGGTGAGACCGAAAGAGTGAAACATGTCACAGTGAAAATGCAGGGCCATCTCGGTGAGACCGAGATCCATATCGGTGTGACCGAACTGTCTAGGGTTTCTGGCAGTGGCTATGTCAAATGAACTCGGTGGCGCCGGATAGATCAAATCGGTGGGTCCAAGTTTGACTTTGGGTTTGGACATATTTGGAATGAGAAAGTGGTTGAGGGCTTTGGAGCATATCACTAAGCACTTGAGCAAGTAGACCATTAAGCAACACCTCATCCCCTTTTAATAGTATTGGCTTTTTCTATGGACTCACACTATTGCAGGATACTGCTAACGCGACACTACGATCAGAGACCCTTTGCCGAAACTGTGTGCGATGCAATAATAAAAAACGGTGGTGTAAAAAAACCATCAAAAAAGGTGCAAAACGTTTGCGATGGCGGAGCCATCAAACACGGTTCAGATTTTAGTTGCGTGTGCGATGAAGGGCACACGGTTAATCCATTCAAACTGTTTGTGATGAGGCAGAACAACAGAAACGGGCAGCCATATCAATGTGTGTGCGATGCAGGACACACGGTTAATCCATTCGAACTGTTTGCGATGAGGTAGAACAACAGAAACGGGCAGCCATATCAATGTGTGTATGATATACGACATACGATTCACTCGGACGAACTATTTTTTATTAGGGAACATAATAGAAACGGTTCAACTTAACAAGATGTGTGTGATATGCGGCATACAGTTCACATGGATGAACTATTTGCGATGAGTCAAAAGAACACAAACGAGTCGTGTAAACAAGATGTGTTTGATATGTGGCAAATAGCCTACTCGGATGAACTGTTTGCGATGAGAAATTACAACACAGACGGTTAATACAGTTACTTCGTGTGCGATTCTGTGTGTACAAAAAACTTTGAAAAATGCAAACTAGTTGCTTGTGGTGGCTAGGAGTATCGCACATGATGCGTCTGTGAGTACTCGTGTGCGATGATTAGTATATTACACATACGTTTCCTTATGTTAACATGTGTGTGAATTTGCAATATGGACAGTTAATATGCAAATGCCTTTTGGACATCGGGCACATGCTTAAACTCAATGAACTGTGTACAATACTAATACTTTCCATTAAAATTTATGAACTTGGGTAACAGCATTTGAGTAACATATATATAGTGGTTACACTATTCGACAAAAGGAGGATCTTTGTAACACGGTTTTGACAACTATATGGTCCATATCTACATACTTAACATAGTAACAACTATCACATTTTAAGAGACTAAGGGCCAATAACCATATGGTCCATATCTACATACTTAACATATATAGTAACAACTAGCACATTTTAAGAGGCTGAGGGCCAACAACCACAACTATCCACTGGAAGCAACTTGATCACGGCGACTCGGCATCTCGTCAATGAAAAGGAAGAGCCCTCCTGTGCCTTGGTAGAGCATGAGTAGAACAGTGTCTCCAATTTTCCAATATGGATGCATTGTCACGACAAGCGAGAACTTGTTAATTTGAATGGTTCCATTCTGCGGGAAATGCAGTACCTTGCAATCACTTTGGCGTTATTAACAGACACAGTGTAATTCGACCACGCCGGAAAATCGATCCAGGAACTGCTACAGGGGCAATTTCTGTTGACATGTAGAATAAAAAACAATTGTAACATATCGTTGAAGATATATATAGTTTATGAGCATCAACATTAAAATAAGACTTTTTACCAGCGTTTTGTGCACACAATTGGTCTTGTTCAGTGTGTTCACCATAGGTCTAATTAATCCCATCCAAAATCCAGCGTTCATACGCTGTGCTATCTCTGTCAGACTATCAACAAAGTTTATGACATGCTTCAAGTCCTTCCAGTGAAATTTGGTACGCTTAGTAACATACAGATCGTTCACTATGCATCCAACATATCCTGCTTAAAAGGTGGGAATGTATTATTTATTCAGAACATGGTAGAAGAATATATAGTGCGCATAAATTGGTAAATAGAATTTGTTACTGCCTAGGAATGGAGTCAGGATATGATATCACAATTGGTTGCTTAAATAGTGATCAATTGGTTGCTTAAATAGTAATATGACAGCATGGAGAAAGTTAAAATGACACTAACCTTGATCAGACTTTGATCGGCCGATGATGTTGGGGAAGTAAACACTTAGACCTTTTTCTCCAAAGGTCCGCATTAAAATAGGAGTGACCATCTTTATCAAGTTTTACGCTAACCGTCATTGTAAATCCATGCTGCGTTGTCACTATGACATCCTGGGAGTCATCAGCAAAGTAAAGCCCAAGATTTCCTTCTACTCCTGTTCTTGCAAAGCAAGGGATGTACTGCTTGAAATGAAAATTAAGATCATAAATTAGATATATTGAAATAACATTGCAAGATGCAAATATGAGAGTAACTGATAGAACATATCAATATATAGATGAAAGCAAAGTACAAAAATATAGAATAAAAAATAGATAATGTAACAAAGATTTGATGCAAATATATAGATAATGTAGCAACAGACGGTATATGTTCACAAATTTAGGCCATGCCGACCGTGGAAGATTGAGATTAAACATACCGAGCGCTCCTTGAAGTCATCCGGAATGGTGAGATAGAACTTCGTTTTCAACTGGCCACGACCACAGTTGCTCGATTTGTGCTCGCACTGTGGACACTTGAATGAACACCCACGAATCAACTAGAACAAAAATGATTCCATGGCAATTTCTGTCGGTTGATTAACAGCGACGGACAGACTGCGATAAGAGATGAGTGAATATTTCGCTAATTAAGTTGATTACCTTCTCCATGAGAAAAATCCCCGGCCCAATGCCGCAGAAAACCCCAGTCGACCAGAGTCTAGAATGTCGGTGCAGATAGGCGGCGGCAAGCGGTAGGGGCGAAATCCCGTGCCGTTTGGAGCGCGACCTACGCCCGCCGCCAACAGCCGTCGAGTTTAGGGTGCAGAGTTGCAGAGGAGTCCGCGGCGAGTGAGTGGGGACGAAGTGGGCGAAGGTTTTCTTTTTCCTTTTGCATGTGTGAGTGAACACACACGGTTCACATAGGCCACGGAGATGAATCGTGTGCGATAGTAAATCACCGAGATTGAATGGGAATCCAAATTTCCTTTGTCCTTCATCCATGAGTTTTTTCTATGATGAACATAAACCCTGCTAATCACCGTGTTAAAATTTGACACTTTTTTGGGTTCATTACAATTTTTAGGGGATTATGTGCATTTTGTAGGAATTAATGCACATAATTCAAATTCAAACAATTGGTGCTCGAAAAGGTGCACAAGAACGGTCTGGAAAAACCATACTTGTGGTATTTAGTAATTTCTCAAGCCTTTTACAAGGAATGGGCAGAGATTTCAATGGAATGCGTGGCAATAGTCAACCACAAATGCATCATTTACTGGGTTATCAACTATAGAACAATGAAATACGTGCTTGAAAAACATGATGCCTGGCATGGTGCCATGGTATGGCCTTACCGTGCCCTGGTTAAAAGCTGAGAAGGTTTGATTTATGTCGTCATGCACACCCTTCATAAATTGAACCATCACCGAGGAAGTTCAATGCTTTCGAGAGGGAAATCACCAAGATTGAAGGGGAATCCAAATTTCCGTCCTAGTTTGTCATTCAGTTTTTTTCCTACGATCAACATACCGCCTCAAATGCAACATGTTCAAATTTGAAATTTTTTCAAACTCATTTACCATATTTAGGGGATTATGTGCATTTTCTAGGCATTAATTATGCACATAATTCAAATTCGAACAATCGGTGCATGAAAAGGTGCACAAGAACGGTCTGAAAAACCATGCTCGTGCCATTTAGTACATTCTCATGCCTTTTACAAGGAATGGGCAGATATTTCAAGGAAATGTGTGGCAATAGTCAACCATAAACGCGTCGTTTACTGGGTTAACAACTATACAAAAATGAAATAGATGCTTGGAAAACATGACGCCTGGTGTGGTGCCATGGTATGGCCTCACCGTGCCCTGCTAAAAATGTCGTCATGCACGTCTTTCATAAAACGAACCATCACCGCGGAAGTTTCATGGTTTCGAGGGGGAAATCACCAAGATTGAAGGGGGATCCAAATTTCCTTTGTCCTTTGTCCCCGAGTTTTTTTCTATGATGAACATACAACCTGCAAATCACCGTGTTCAAATTTGGCACTTTTCCGGGTTCATTTGCCATATTTAAGGGATTATGTGCATTTCCTAGGCATTAATGCACATAATTCATGTTCAAACAATCGGTGCATGAAAGGGTCCACAAGAATGGCCTGGAAAACCATGCTCGTGCCATTTAGTAAATTCTCATGCCTTTTACAAGGAATGGACAGATATTTCAATGAAATGTGTGGCAATAGTCAACCACAAATGTTTGTTTGTTGGGTTTTCAACTATAGAAAAAATGAAATAAATGCTTGGAAAACATGACGCCTGGCATGGTGCCATGGTATGACCTCACCATGCCCTGGTAAAAATTTGAGAAGTTTTGGCTTATGTCGTCATGCACGGCCTTCATAAATCGAACCATCACTGAGGAAGTTCCAAGCTTTCAAGAGGGAAATCCCCAAGATTGAAGGGGAATCCAAATTTTCGTCCTACTTTGTCATTCAGTTTTTTTCCAACAATAAACATACCGCCTCAAATGCAACGTGTTCAAATTTGACATTTTTTCGGGCTCATTTACCATATTTATGGGATTATGTGCATTTTCTAGGCATTAATGGACATAATTCAAATTCGAACAATCGGTGCATGAAAAGGTGCACAAGAACGGTCTAGAAAACCATGCTCGTGTTATTTAGTACATTCTCATGCCTTTTACAAGGAATGGGCAGATATTTCAAGGAAATGTGTGACAATAGTCAACCATAAACGGGTCGTTTACTGGGTTAACAACTATACAAAAAATTAAACACATGGTTGGGAAACATGACGCCTGGCGTGGTGCCATGGTATGGCCTCACCATGCCCTGGTGAAAATTGGAGAATGTTTTCCTTATGTCGTGATGCACGCCTTTCATAAATTGAACCATCGCCGAGGAAGTTTCATGGTTTCGAGGGGAAAATCACCAAGATTGAAGGGGGATCCAAATTTCCTTTGTCCTTTGTCCACGAGTTTTTTTCTACGATGAACATACAACCTGCAAATTACCGTGTTCAAATTTGGCACTTTTCCGGGTTCATCTCCATATTTAGGGGATTATGTGCATTTCCTAGGCATTAATGCACATAATTCAAGTTCAAACAATCGGTGCATGAAAGGGTGCACAAGAACGGCCTGGAAAACCATGCTCATGCCATTTAGTAAATTCTCAAGGAAGGGACAGATATTTCGATGAAATGTGTGGCAATAGTCAACCACAAATGTTTGTTTATTGGGTTTTCAACTATAGAAAAAATGAAATAAATGGTTGAAAAACATGACGCCTGGCATGGTGTGCCATGGTATGACTCACCATGCACTGGTAAAAATTAGAGAAGGTTTGGCTTATGTTGTCATGCACGGCCTTCATAAATCGAACCATCACCAAAGAAGTTTCATGTTTTCGAGAGGGAAATCATCAAGATTGAAGGGGAATCCAAATTTTCTTCGTTCTTTGTCCTGAAGTTTTTTTCTACGACGAACATACACCCTGCAAATCAGCGTGTTCAAATTTGGCATTTTTCCGGGCTTATTTACCATATTTAGGGGATTATGTGCATTTTCTAGGCATTTAGCGCATATAAATCCAATCCAGCTACAGGTGCACGGGTGTGATGTGAGGGACGTGGATTGTCGTTCGATCGCGGCGCATCCTACGGTGCACACGCGCGATCCGCGTGGCTGGGGTTCCGGCCAATCATAACGCAACACATAATAGGCTCAGCGCACACTGTTTCCGGAAGCGACGGAGATGAACCGTGTGCGATAATGAATGAGCAAAATTGTAAGGGAAGCCAAATTTCTGTTGTCGTTTGTCATTGAGCTCTTGAATACCACGGCACTGTACGGCTGCCCGGCCCCTCCGTCCCAGATTTCTCTCCAGGCGTCGTCCATGGCACCGCGGCGCACAGTAACTGGTAAGGAAGCGATGGCATCCCGCCGCGTCGCGTTCCTCGTCGCCTGCGATCGCACACATGCTAAGGAAGCGATGGCATCTCGCCACGCCGAGTTCATCACTGCCGGCGGCCAGACAGTTACATGGGCGGACTTTGAGGCTGCCATGGCCGAATGGGTGGTGGATCTAGAGGCGGCCAAAGCCGCACAGAAGGAGCGGAAAAGGTAGAAAGCAGTCAAGAAAAGAGAGTCCCGCCGCCGCAAGAAAAAAGAGGTCGCACGCCATGGTGAGGAGAGCTTGGCGGAGATCGAAGCACGGTGGGCTGCCACCTACAAGGCCGGGAAGGAGAACGCCGACGTCTGGCCAGCATGCCCCGATGGCAGCATGTGAGAAGTAGTTTAAATTTGTAGTATTAGAGCAAATTACTAGTAGTACTTTAAATTTGTAGTATTAACGTACAATGTCGGTAAGAGCATCCTTTCAGGGCTTTGAGCGTTGATTAGCATGTGTCCCCGTGTGCGTTTTTTTGCGTTAATCATTCGAAGATCACAAAACACACGGTTTCTATGCCGCACCCGTCTGCGTTTTTTTGCGTTAATGACCCATAAGTCAGTTACATGTGCGATGTTTCCTAATAAACCAGGCGTACCATTGACCGAAAAAATCAAGTATACGTGTACATTCTTTTTAGAGACGGGATCTGCCAACTTTCTTTTTTCTCGCACACGAGTATTTTACGCGCTTCGTCTGCGTTGTGTGTTTCCACCGCCTAAGTTTCAAGTTTCGCAGCGAAATTTTCATTAGGCGTGTGATTTCATAATTTATTTCTCCAACCACAACCCCACCCTCAGTATCCTCCCCCTCGCGCATCCCCCTACCGGCATCTCAAACCGCCGCCGCCGCAACCACATCTACGTTCTGCTCGGATCCAGTCAGGTAACACACCGATCTCTATCACGGCCCCGGCCTGATTGCTTAAATGGCGCCTGTGAAACATTCTCATGCCTCCAAATCCCCACTGCCAGGAGCTGATGGCGGTCCATGGCGCGATGGCCACTGTGCGTGTTGACCCGGAGGAACACCTCGCCTCCGCCGCCGCCGACATGGTGCAGGCTCTGGCCCAGATGAAGTCCCCCAGCGACTACCCCCCAGGACTTAACAGGTAAGATCTGACCAGCTAAATCTTACCAATACCACTTGCAACGGCTATGATTTGTACGGTTGATGTATTAAGCATGTTCGTGCCTTGTTTATTTCAGTACTGCACACTGTGTGATGTTCAAATATTACCGTGTCCAGCTCAATTTCACCAATACCAGCAACAAACTTACAATACATGACTCAGGATATCACTAGAGATGCTGCCCATTTGCTATTTTTAGTGGATGCGAACCCTGTTGTACTTAACATGCCTGTCCATGTGCTTACATAGGGTCATAACGGCCGATGTTGTTGTTTGCCGTCGAGGTTAGCCGCATCCCATGTCTTACAGTATTTCACATAATTTGTGCAATTGCAGTTTAACTTCTACCATTTACTGGTTGCCTGTAGGTACATATGTCAGTGGCACTGATCCACGCTTTGACCCGGAGGAACAGCTTGCCTCCGCCGTCGCTGACTTTGGGCGGGCTCTAGCCAAGATGAAGTGCCCCAGAAACTGCCTCTCAGGACTTACCAAGTATGTACTCACCAGTTCAATCTTGCCAATACCGGTTGCAATTAATGGCTATGTTCTGTACGGTAGATGTATTAAGCATGTTCTAGTAAACATGCCTAACACGTTTTTGCTACTTTCCCTACCTTTTTATAGAAATCTGGGCCATTCTCTGCTCTGGCAGCACCTACCTTGTGATGTTTAACTATGCCAATTGCATTTTTATCAGTACCGGTTTCAATGTCTATTAAGCCTGTTGCAATTAACAGTTGAATCCATTTTTAAACAGTTGTATTTCAATGGCTACAAACTTACAAAACATGACTTAGGATGTTGTTAAGCCTGTTGCAATTAACAGTTGTATCCATTTTTTAATCTGTCCATTTGCTACCATGCTACTCTCCGCAATGAAGATATACTAGAGATGCTGCCCATTTGCTATTTTTGGTGGATACTAACCCTGTTCTACTTAACATGCCTGTCCATGTACTTACGCAGGGTCATAACGGCCGATGTTGTTGTTTGTCATCGAGGTTAGCTGCATCCCATGTCTTACAGTATTTCACATCATTTGTGCAATTACAGTTTAGCTTCTACTATTTATTGGTTGCCTGTAGGTACACATGTCAGTGGCACCGATCCACGCTTCGACCCGAAGGAACATCTCGCCTCCGCCGCCGCTGACTTTGGGCGGGCTCTGGCCAAGATGAAGTGCCCCAGCAACTACCTCTCAGGACTTACCAAGTATGTACTCACCAGTTCAATCTTACCAATACCAGTTGCAATTAATGGCTATGTTTTGTACGGTCGATGTATTAAGCATGTTGTAGTAAACATGCCTAACACGTTTTAGCTATTTTCCCTACCTTTTTATAAACAACTGGGCCATTATCTGCTCTGGCAGCACCTGCCCTGTGATGTTTAACTCTGCCAATTGCATTTTTATCAGTTCGGTTTTAATGGCCATTAAGCCTATTGCAATTAACAGTTGTATCCATTTTTAAAGAGTTGTATTTCAATGGCTACAAACTTACAAAACATGAATTAGGATGTTGTTAAGCCTGTTGCAATTAACAGTTGTATCCATTTTTTAATCCGTCCCTTTGCTACCGTGCTACTCTTTCGCAATGAAGATATCACTACAGATGCTGCCGTTTTATTACCATTTGCTATTTTTGGTGGATGTTAACCCTGTTGTAGTTAACATTGGCTTTCCATGTACTTACACAGGGCTACAATGGGCGATGTTGTTGTTTGCCGTCGAGGTTAGCTGCATCCCATGTCTTATACACCATCTATTCCTAAATATAAGTATTTTTAGAGATTCCAATATAGACTACATAAGGAGCAAAATGAGTGAATCTAGATTCTAATCTAAACTATATCTATAATTCTATATACATCCGTATGTAGTTCATATTGAAATCTCAAAAAAAATACTTGTACTTAGGAACATAGGTAGTTGTATTTTACATCATTTGTGCAATCTCAGTTTAGCTTCTAACATTTACTGGTTGCTTGTAGGTACATATATGAGCGGTACTGATCCACGCTTCGATCCCTTTTGCGTATGGGGCAATGACATATTCATGAACAAGCGTCAAGTGAGGAAACTAAGAAAGATTGTTAGGCAAAAGAAACGGGTGATTGGAATTAAGCTCTTTATTTACACTTTGTCGAAGAAATAGTGAACTTTAGGATGGTAAGTAATGTGTTGCCTTTTCCCCCTGCCCACAACAAGTTACTCTATTAGACCTCGGTATCTGATATTTTTCTCTTTTCAGTGGTTTCCAAAGCTATTTACTGATGATTACCTTGCAAACTACATGACCAGAGTGGAGGCAACTAAGGTTAAAGTATATAATTCATGCTACCATGATAATGTTCTAGAAATCTTCCTGAAGGCAGTGAAGGATGGGCGGGCGATCGTCACAAGGGGTTGGACAAAAGTGGTTCGTGCCTATGGCATGCAGGAAGGCACATTATGGGCATTCCGCTTCTTCAACACCATCGGCAGTCAAAATGATTTACACTTGTCTCTTCACCTTTACCGCCTTTAAATATTGTGGTTCATCATAGTTAATTGCTGCCTAATCCTGTAATTACTGAACATATTGTATTGGCATTTTATTTATGGATTAGTTGTTGAACCATTGTGCTGAGAATTTGAATTGCACGTTTCATATTTTAAAATTTCCAATTCGAATAATAAATCACAGGCAAAAATAAAAAGAGAACAGACGGTCATGGAACTTTGCAAACGGTTCTGGCAATAAAAGCGCTTGTGATGGATAGCCCAATGCCACACAATTTTCTACATCAAATCGTGTGTGATGTAGTTCATGAAAGCAAACAGTTAACCAAGGTAGAGCGTGTGTGATAGTTACACCTTTCACACACGAGTGTATACATAAAACTGTGTGGGATGTACATACAAACGGAAACGTTTTCCCTGGATTGACTGTGTAGAATGTACATCAGAACGGAAACCTATTCCTTGGATTGACTGTCTGTGATATACATACGAATGGAAATGTTTTTCTGGGATTCACCATGTGGGATGTACATATGAATGGAAATGATTGGGTTTCGATGCCTTGCCCGATCGCACACGGCCCCAGCCTGTGTCCCATGAGGGCCTATCCCCGACGATTTCTGGGTCGTGTGGGAAGGACCCCCTATCGCCCACACTCACTTGGCGACGGTTCCAAATGCCGTCGCGGAAAGGGGTTAAAAACCATTTGTATAGCACCGACGCGTACTAGTGTCAATGTGATCTTGGATCACTAAAATAGAAATGAAGAGTCTTGAGCTTTAGCCAATCTTTGTCCTTAGCATTTTGAGGGGTCCACATCTCTAGTCCATGCCATGCCAAGCATTGAACTTTCTGAAATATACATCTTGAATGGAGATTAGTTCAATGAGCTATATGTTGTTATGAATTACCAAAACCACCCGGGGATTAGTTGCACTTTTAGTATGACATGTACTTGTCTTAATATTGTAAAACGAGCTGGTAATGGGACGCTCAGTTTAAAAGCACTCCTCCCCGAGATATGTTGGCTGGCACCTGTGATTTCGACTAGCAATGGTTTATGGAATGCGAAAGGTGGACAAGGAGTGTTAATCATGGGAACCACTCTCACACATGTTTATCATATAAGATGATGAGATACCCTGTCATAAACTATTGACTAAAAGTACACCTCTCAAAATGCAATTATCTCTGTTTCAAACGATGAGCTCTGGCACATTGCAAATCTCAGCTCCCCTTTGCGATGGGCCTTTCTTTTATTTTATGTTTTTTTGAGTCATCACCTTCTCATTCAAGCACCAACATAGAGAGCGTTATTGTCATTGTGAGTTTAACATATATTTGGTCTAATTAATGTTGTATGTGACTATGACTGGATGTTTGCTACACTGAATTACAATGTTTAGTCACTGGTTAAACTTCAGAGGTGCTTTACATTTATGTTTTGCAGTTCCAAAAAGGGTTAGCGAGATACCACTCCATCAGTGTTGGCATTTAAGATATAGTATTATTGCTCGCTAGCTGGTTATGTTATGGATATGATTAAATGTGGCTGCTAAGTCTTATCATATATTTGGTTGCTCCATGATATTTGCTGAAACTCCATTGCTAGTTAAACTTATGTACACAACAAAAGCAAATGAGTTTGTAAAATTTTTCTTTATCACTTTCAGTTTGTCAACTGAATTGCTTAAGGACAAGTGATGAGTTAAGCTTAGGTGATTTGATACATCTCCAACGTATCTACTTTCCCAAACACTTTTGCTCTTCTTTTGACCTCTAATTTGCATGATTTGAATTAAACTAACCCGGACTGACATTGTTTCCAGCAGAACTACCGTGTTGCTGTTTTTGTACAGAAATACAAGTTCTCGAAATTTGACGAAACTTCCTGAAGAATTATTGTGGAATAAATGAAAAATACCGGAATGAAGAAGTGTTGCAGAAGAGACACAGGGGCCCCACAAGGGCAGGTGGTGCGGCCTCCCCCCTGGCTGCGTCACCCAGGCTTGTGGGGTCCCTAGACCTCCATTTGACCTAATTCCAACACTATATATTCACATCACCCGAGAAAAAATCAGAGAGAAAGTTTCATCGTGTTTTACGATACAGAGCTGTCGTCGCCTCCTGTTCTTTGTAGGGAGCCTTGATCTTCTTCCCCGACGGGTCGCCTGCTCACCTCCGATGGCGGCCACTCGTCTTCCACCGAGATCCGCTTACTCTCCTGTTGGAAATATGCCCTAGAGGCAATAATAAATTGGTTATTATTATATTTCCTTGTTCATGATAATCGTTTATTATCCATGCTAGAATTGTATTGATAGGAAACTCAGATACATGTGTGGATACATAGACAACACCATGTCCCTAGTAAGCCTCTAGTTGACTAGCTCGTTGATCAATAGATGGTTACGGTTTCCTGACCATGGACATTGGATGTCGTTGATAACGGGATCACATCATTAGGAGAATGATGTGATGGACAAGACCCAATCCTAAGCCTAGGACAAGATCGTGTAGTTCATTTGCTAAGAGCTTTTCTAATGTCAAGTATCATTTCCTTAGACCATGAGATTGTGCAACTCCCGGATACCGTAGGAATGCTTTGGGTGTGCCAAACGTCACAACGTAACTGGGTGGCTATAAAGGTGCACTACAGGTATCTCCGAAAGTGTCTGTTGGGTTGGCACGAATCGAGACTGGGATTTGTCACTCCGTGTAAACAGAGAGGTATCTCTGGGCCCACTCGGTAGGACATCATCATAATGTGCACAATGTGACCAAGGAGTTGATCACGGGATGATGTGTTACGGAACGAGTAAAGAGACTTGCCGGTAACGAGATTGAACAAGGTATCGGGATACCGACGATCGAATCTCGGGCAAGTAACATACCGATTGACAAAGGGAATTGTATACGGGATTGATTGAATCCCCGACATCGTGGTTCATCCGATGAGATCATCGTGGAACATGTGGGAGCCAACATGGGTATCCAGATCCCGCTGCTGGTTATTGACCGGAGAACGTCTCGGTCATGTCTGCATGGTTCCCGAACCCGTAGGGTCTACACACTTAAGGTTCGATGACGCTAGGGTTATAGGGAATAGATATACGTGGTTACCGAATGTTGTTCGGAGTCCCGGATGAGATCCCGGACGTCACGAGGAGTTCCGGAATGGTCCGGAGGTAAAGATTTATATATGGGAAGTCCTGTTTTGGTCACCGGAAAAGTTTCGGGTGCTATCGGTAACGTACCGGGACCACCGGGAGGGTCCCGGGGGTCCACCAGGTGGGACCACCGGCCCCAGAGGGCTGCGTGGGCCAAGTGTGGGAAGGGACCAGCCCCTAGGTGGGCTGGTGCGCCTCCCACAAGGGGCCCAGGGCGCAGGAAGGGGGGAGGGGGAAACCCTAGACTCAGATGGGCCTAAGGCCCATCTAGTGGGGCGCCCCCCTCTCTCCCCCCTTGGCCGCCCCCCAAGTCCCATCTAGGGCTGGCCGCACCCCTTTGGGGGGGGACCCTAGATGGGGGCGCAGCCCCTCCCCCTCCCCTATATATAGTGGGGGTTTTGGGGCTGCCATACACACGAGAACATCTCTCTCTTTGGCGCAGCCCTACCCCTCTCCCTCCTCGTCTCCCGCAGTGCTTGGTGAAGCCCTGCTGGAGTGCCACGCTCCTCCATCACCACCATGCCGTTGTGCTGCTGCTGGACGGAGTCTTCCCCAACCTCTCCTTCTCTCCTTGCTGGATCAAGGCGTGGGAGACGTCACCGGGTTGCACGTGTGTTGAACGCAGAGGCGCCGTGGTTCGGCGCTTAGATCGGAACCAACCGCGATCTGAATCACTACGAGTACGACTCCTTCATCCGCGTTCTTGCAACGCTTCCGCATCGCGATCTACAATGGTATGTAGATGCACTTCCCTTCCCTCGTTGCTAGATTACTCCATAGATTGATCTTGGTGATGCATAGAAAATTTTGAATTTCTGCTACTTTCCCCAACAGTGGCATCAGAGCTAGGTCTATGCGTAGTTTCTATGCACGAGTAGAACACAAAGTAGTTGTGGGCGTCGATTTTGTCAATTTACTTGCCGTTACTAGTCTTATCTTGATTCGGCGGCATCATGGGATGAAGCGGCCCGGACCCACCTTACACGTACTCTTACGTGAGACAGGTTCCACCGACTGACATGCACTAGTTGCATAAGGTGGCTAGCGGGTGTCTGTCTCTCCCACTTTAGTCGGATCGGATTCGATGAAAAGGGTCCTTATGAAGGGTAAATAGAAATTGGCATATCACGTTGTGGTTTTTGCGTAGGTAAGAAACGTTCTTGCTAGAAACCCATAGCAGCCACGTAAAACATGCAACAACAATTAGAGGACGTCTAACTTGTTTTTGCAGGGTATGCTATGTGAGGTGATATGGCCAAAAGGATGTGATGAATGATATATGTGATGTATGAGATTGATCATGTTCTTGTAATAGGAATCACGACTTGCATGTCGATGAGTATGACAACCGGCAGGAGCCATAGGAGTTGTCTTAATTTATTGTATGACCTGCGTGTCAAAGAAAACGCCATGTAATTACTTTACTTTATTGCTAACCGTTAGCCATAGTATTAGAAGTAATAGTTGGCGAGACAACTTCATGAAGACACAATGATGGAGATCATGATGATGGAGATCATGGTGTCATGCCGGTGACGAAGGTGATCATGCCGCGCCTCGAAGATGGAGATCAAAAGGCGCAAGATGATATTGGCCATATCACGCCACTTTATGATTTGCATGTGATGTTTGTCATGTTTACATCTTATTTGCTTAGAACGACGGTAGCATAAATAAGATGATCCCTCACTAAAATTTCAAGAGACGTGTTCCCCCTAACTGTGCACCGTTGCGAAGGTTCGTTGTTTCGAAGCACCACGTGATGATCGGGTGTGATAGATTCTAACGTTCGAATACAACGGGTGTTGACGAGCCTAGCATGTACAGACATGGCCTCGGAACACATACGAAACACTTAGGTTGACTTGACGAGCCTAGCATGGCCTAGGAACACAAGAGATCGAAAGGTCGAACATGAGTCGTATAGTAGATACGATCAACATGGAGATGTTCACCGATGATGACTAGTCCGTCTCACGTGATGATCGGACACGGCCTAGTTTGACTCGGATCATGTATCACTTAGATGACTAGAGGGATGTCTATCTGAGTGGGAGTTCATTAAATAATCAGATGAACTTCATTATCATGAACATAGTCAAAAGGTCTTTGCAAATTATGTCATAGCTTACGCTTTAGCTCTACTGTTTAAGATATGTTCCTAGAGAAAATTTAGTTGAAAGTTGATAGTAGCAATTATGTGGACTGGGTTCGTAAACTGAGGATTGTCCTCATTGCTGCACAGAAGGCTTATGTCCTTAATGCACCGCTCGGTGTGCTGAACCTCAGCGTCGTCTGTAGATGTTGTGAAACATCTGACATACACGTTTTGATGACTACGTGATAGTTCAGTGCGTGATGCTAACGGTTTAGAATTGTGGCACCAAAGACGTTTTTGAAACGTCGCAGAACATATGAGATGTTCCAAAAACTGAAATTGGGATTTCAGACTAGTGCCCACGTCAAGAGGTATGAGACCTCTGACAAGTTTCTTAAGCCTGCAAACTAAGGGGAAAAAAGCTCAATCATTGAGCATGTGCTCAGATTGTCTGAGTACTACAATCGCTTGAATCGAGTGGGAGTTAATCTTCCAGATGAGATAGTGATGGTTCTCCATAGTCAATGCCACCAAGCTATTAGAGCTTCGTGATGAACTATAACATATTAGGGATAGATATGATGATCCTTGAGCTATTCGTGATGTCTGACACCGCGAAAGTAGAAATCAAGAAGGAGCATCAATTGTTGATGGTTAGTAAAACCACTAGTTTCTAGAAGGACAAGGGCAAAAGGGATACTTCATGAAACGGCAAATCATTTGCTGCTCTAGTGGAGAATCCCAAGGTTGAACCCAAACCCGAGACTAAGTGCTTCTGTAATGAGGGGAACGGTCACTGAAGCAGAACTACCCTAGATACTTGGTAGATGAGAAGGCAGGCAAGGTCGACAGAAGTATATTGAATATACATTATATGAATGTGTACTTTACTAGTACTCCCAGCAGCACCAGGGTATTAGATACCGGTTCGGTTGCTAAGTGTTAGTAACTCGAAATAAAAGCTGCGGAATAAACGGAGACTAGCTAAAGGTGAGATGACGATATGTGTTGGAAGTGTTTCCAAGGTTGATCAAGCATCGCATGCTCCCTCTACCATCGAGATTGGTGTTAAACCTAAATAATTGTTATTTGGTGTTTACGTTGAGCATAAACATGATTGGATTATGTTTATCGCAACACGGTTATTCATTTAAGGAGAATAATGGTTACTCTGTTTATTTGAATAATACCTTCAATGGTCTTGCACCTAAAATGAATCTCGATCGCAGTGATACACATGTTCGTGCCAAAAGATATAAAATAGTAATGATAGCACCACATACTTCTGGCACTGCCATTTGAGTCATATTGGTATAGAACGCATGAAGAAGCTCCATGTAGATGGATCTTTGGACTCACTCGTTTTTGAAAGGATTGAGACATGCAAACCATGTCTATTGGTATATATGCATGAAGAAACTCCATGCGGATGGATCGTTTGGACTCACTTGATTTTGCATCACTTGAGACATGCAAATCATACCACATGGGCAAGATGACTGAAAGGCCTCGTTTTCAGTAAGATGGAACAAGAAAGCAACTTGTTGGAAGTAATACATTTGATGTGTGCAGTCCAATGAGTGCTGAGGCATGCAGTGGATATCGTTATGTTCTTACTTCACCGATGATTTGAGTAGATGCTGAGAATATTTACTTGATGAAACACAAGTCTGAATTATTGAAAGGTTCAAGTAATTTCAGAGTGAAGTTGAAGATCGTCGTGACAAGAGGATAAAGTGTCTATGATATGATCATAGAGATATCTGAGTTACGAGTTTGGCACACAATTAAGACATTGTGGAAAGTGTTTCACAATTAATACCGCCTGGAACACCTCAGTGTGATGGTGTGTCCGAACATCATAACTGCACCCTATTGGATATGGTGCATACCATGATGTCTCTTATCGAATTACCACTATCGTTTATGGGTTAGGCATTAGAGATAACCGCATTCACTTTAAAAGGGGCACCATGCAATTCCGTTGAAACGACACCGTTTAGAGAAACCTAAGTTGTCGTTTATTAAAAGTTTGGGGCTGCGACGCTTATGTGAAAAAGTTTCAAGCTGATAAGCTCGAACCCAAAGCGGATAAATGCATCTTCATAGAATACCCAAAACAGTTGGGTATACCTCCTATTTCAGATCTGGAAGCAAAAGTAATTGCTTCTAGAAACAAGTCCTTTCTCGAGGAAAAGTTTCTCTCGAAAGAATTGAGTGGGAGGATGGTGGAGACTTGATAAGGTTATTGAACCGTCACTTCAACTAGTGTGTAGAAGGGCACAGGAAGTTATTCCTGTGGCACCTACACCAATTGAAGTGGAAGCTTATGATAGTGATCATGAAACTTCGGATCAAGTCACTACCAAACCTCGTAGGACGACAAGGATGCGTACTACTTCAGAGTAATGCGTGATCCTGTCTTGGAAGTCATGTTGCTAGACAACAATGAACCTACGAGCTATGGAGAAGCGATGGTGGGCCCATATTCCGACAAATGGTTAGAAGCCATGAAATCCGAGATAGGATCCATGTATCAGAACAAAGCATGGACTTTGGTGAACTTGCCCGATGATCGGCAAGCCATTGAGATAAATGGATCTTTAAGAAGAAGACGGACGTGGACGGTAAGGTTACCGTCTATGAAGCTCGACTTGTGGCAAAGAGTGTTTTCACAAGTTCAAGGAGTTGACTACGATGAGATTTTCTCATCCGTAGCGATGCTTAAGTCCGTCGGAATCATGTTAGCATTAGCTGCATTTATGAAATCTGGCAGATGGATGTCAAAACAAGTTTCCTTACCAATTTTCATAAGGAAAGGTTGTATGTGATACAATCAGAAAGGTTTTGTCGATCCTAAGGGTGCTAAAAGGTATGCTAGCTCCAGCGATCCTTCCATGGACTAGAGCAAGCATCTCGGAGTCAGAATATACGCTTTGATGGAGTGATCAAAGTTTTTGGGTTTATACAAAGTTTGTTAGAAACTTGTATTTACAATAAAGTGATGGGAGCGCTACAACATTTCTGATAAGTATATGTGAATGACATATTGTTGATCCGAAATGATGTAAAATTTCTGGAAAGCATAAAGGGTTGTTTGAAAGGAGTTTTTCAAAGGAAGACTTGGATAAAACTGCTTACATATTGGGCATCAAGATCTATAGAGATAGATCAAGACGCCTGATGATACTTTCAAAGAACGCACACCTTGACATGATTTTGAAAGAGTTCAAAATAGATCAGCAAAGAAGGAGTTCTTGGCTGTGTTACAAGGTGTGAGTATTGAGTAAGACTCAAGACCTGACCACAACAGAAGAGAGAGAAAGGACAAAGGTCGTCCCCTATGATTTAGACGTAGGCTCTACAGTATGCTATGCTGTGTACCGCACATGAAGTGTGCCTTGCCATGAGTTGGTCAAGGGGTACAATAGTGATCCGGGAATGGATCACATGACAGCGGTCGAACTTATCCTTAGTATCTAGTGGACTAAGGAATTTCCTCGATTATGGAGGTGAAAAGGAGTTCGTCGTAAAGGGTTACGTCGATGCGAACTTTGACACTAATCCGGATGACTCTGAGGAGTAAACCGGATTCGTATAGTAGAGCAGTTATTTGAAATGGCTCCAAGTAGCGCGTGGTAGCATCCACAAGATGACATAGATATTCGTAAAGCACACACGGATCTGAAAGGTTCAGACCCGCTGACTACAACCTCTTTCACAAGCATAACATGATCAAACCAGAACTCATTGAGTGTTAATCACATAGTGATGTGAACTAGATTGTTGACTCTAGTAAACTCTTTGGATGTTGGTCACATGGTGATGTGACCTGTGAGTGTTAATCACATGGTGATGTGAACTAGATTATTGACTCTAGTGCAAGTGGGAGACTGTTGGAAATATGCCCTAGAGGCAATAATAAATTGGTTATTATTATATTTCCTTGTTCATGATAATCGTTTATTATCCATGCTAGAATTGTATTGATAGGAAACTCAGATACATGTGTGGATACATAGACAACACCATGTCCCTAGTAAGCCTCTAGTTGACTAGCTCGTTGATCAATAGATGGTTACGGTTTCCTGACCATGGACATTGGATGTCGTTGATAACGGGATCACATCATTAGGAGAATGATGTGATGGACAAGACCCAATCCTAAGCCTAGCACAAGATCGTGTAGTTCGCTTGCTAAGAGCTTTTCTAATGTCAAGTATCATTTCCTTAGACCATGAGATTGTGCAACTCCCGGATACCGTAGGAATGCTTTGGGTGTACCAAACGTCACAACGTAACTGGGTGGCTATAAAGGTGCACTACAGGTATCTCCGAAAGTGTCTGTTGGGTTGGCACGAATCGAGACTGGGATTTGTCACTCCGTGTAAATGGAGAGGTATCTCTGGGCCCACTCGGTAGGACATCATCATAATGTGCACAATGTGACCAAGGAGTTGATCACGGGATGATGTGTTACGGAACGAGTAAAGAGACTTGCCGGTAACGAGATTGAACAAGGTATCGGGATACCGACGATCGAATCTCGGGCAAGTAACATACCGATTGACAAAGGGAATTGTATACGGGATTGATTGAATCCTCGACATCGTGGTTCATCCGATGAGATCATCGTGGAACATGTGGGAGCCAACATGGGTATCCAGATCCCGCTGTTGGTTATTGGCCGGAGAACGTCTCGGTCATGTCTGCATGGTTCCCGAACCCGTAGGGTCTACACACTTAAGGTTCGGTGACGCTAGGGTTATAGAGATATTAGTATGCGGTAACCCTAAAGTTGTTCGGAGTCCCGGATGAGATCCCGGACGTCACGAGGAGTTCTGGAATGGTCCGGAGGTAAAGATTTATATATGGGAAGTCCTGTTTTGGTCACCGGAAAAGTTTCGGGTGCTATCGGTAACGTACCGGGACCACCGGGAGGGTCCCGGGGGTCCACCAGGTGGGGCCACCGGCCCCAGAGGGCTGCGTGGGCCAAGTGTGGGAAGGGACCAGCCCCTAGGTGGGCTGGTGCGCCTCCCACAAGGGGCCCAGGGCGCAGGAAGGGGGGGAGGGGGGAAACCCTAGACTCAGATGGGCCTAAGGCCCATCTAGTGGGGCGCCCCCCTCTCTCCTCCCTTGGCCGCCCCCCAAGTCCCATCTAGGGCTGGCCGCACCTCTTTGGGGGGGAACCCTAGATGGGGGCGCAGCCCCTCCCCCTCCCCTACATATAGTGGGGGTTTTGGGGCTGCCATACACACGAGAACATCTCTCTCTTTGGCGCAGCCCTACCCCTCTCCCTCCTCGTCTCCCGCAGTGCTTGGCGAAGCCCTGCTGGAGTGCCACGCTTCTCCATCACCATCATGCCGTTGTGCTGCTGCTGGACGGAGTCTTCCCCAACCTCTCCCTCTCTCCTTGCTGGATCAAGGCGTGGGAGACGTCACCGGGTTGCACGTGTGTTGAACGCGGAGGCGCCGTGGTTCGGCGCTTAGATCGGAACCAACCGCGATCTGAATCGCTACGAGTACGACTCCTTCATCCGCGTTCTTGCAACGCTTCCGCATCGCGATCTACAATGGTATGTAGATGCACTCCCCTTCCCCTCGTTGCTAGATTACTCCATAGATTGATCTTGGTGATGCGTAGAAAATTTTGAATTTCTGCTACGTTCCCCAACATCTCCTTCCCCGGGCGTTGCTCGATCCTCCTTCCCAGGCCGGCGCTGACCATGGCGACCAGCATGCATACAAGTACAAAATTCTTCGTGCTCCAACAAGATCCAGCGAGACAGATTCATTCCCATCTAGTCCGGTCGACGCTCGTACACTGCATCGACCAGATCCACAAGATGTCGACGGCCAGTTTTGTGGAGCGACTCTGCCACCACTCCTCCTCTGGTTGCCTCTGATTTCGTGTCTTCTCCTTTGTATACAATTGGTGATGCTTTGTACATAATAGTCAAGGAGGACGGCGAGCATGGACAAGATAAGTAAAATTTCTCTAGTTGCTATCCTCTTAGTCAGTTTGTGCTCATAGCTGTTAGTAATAAATAGCCGGTTGATGTCCTCACAGCGATAAATCCCTACAAATTGTGCATATTTGTGGAAATGGTACTTGCTGAAACTCATTTGTGTGATATCTATGTACTTGTGTGTAGTTGAGCTCTGCAAGATATGTGAAACTTATATTTCAATGTGTCGTTGTAAGTTGTGAAACTAATTTCTGTGAAATATATGAAATTATTCTCTGAAATATATGAAACTGATATTTCTCATATGTGTAACTTGTCATTTCAGTTTGATGTATTGAAATAGCTGTTGAGATATAAATTGAAATAGTTTGCGTCACTTTTCAAATAATTAATTTCACTTTTTTTGAGAATTATGAGATTGGAATAGCTGAAATCACGTTTTAAAGAACATAAATTGTATATGTCTCACCTATTTGAAATAACCAGTTTCACTTTTTGTGGTGTGTGAGATTGGAATATATGATATCACTTCTGTATGAAATTAAAAATTGGCCGCTTCACTTTTGAAATAATTAATTTCACTCTTTTTGAGAATTATAAAATTGGAATAGCTGAAATCACCTTTTAAACGAATTGAAATTGTTTATGTCACCCATTTGAAATAATCAGTTTCACTTTTTGTGAAAATATATGAAATTACTTGTCTGAAATATATGAAATGACTTTTGTTCGAAATTCAAAAGTTATTCGTGTCACACGCTAAAAAATGAACAATTTCATTTTTTTGTGAAATCGGTTTTCAAAATTATTAAAACTAGTTTCTTGTAAATGAACGAAGTTTTATTTGAAATGAATGAAATTATTTTTAAAATTCAAATGTGTGTTCTAAAAGATTTGAAATCTGTTTAAATTGAGAGAGGTTCATCCTTTCGAATGTAAGTCTTTACATGTGTGAAAATGAGAGACTTGCCTTAGGGTGGCATGGCTGAAATCACATGGGTGGGCCCGTGCTGGTGAGGTCACGTGGATGGGCCCAACAGGTGAAATATAGTGGCTTTAAGTGAAGAAATAATTTGAAATACATAGATACATCATATGGCAGCTTTTGAGTTGGCAGGAAACATTGGTTGGGAACCACCGCTAGATACCGGTTCCGGTAAAAAGCTCTTTCTGTAGGGGGTCGCAGCTCACTTTATGTTCCATTTCATATGATATGTATGCTGTCAACACGCTTGAAACATACTTAGTCATCTAATCATAATGGCATTAACACCAAAACCCTCATTAGAGGCTAGATGTCCTTTCATCATCAGTAGCATAGCCCTGTCAGTCTTAGGTAAGTCACACCCAAGGTTTAGAAGCCAATCTTTCTCAGTATTTAGCCCTGTTAGTCTCAAACCCTACTGTTTTTGCTATACGCTGGGTGGCGCATGACCCATTCGACCTTGGTGTAGCTCCGCCAGTGGTATTTAGCAGTCTCTCCATACTTGGTAGCCTCCAAGTATCAGCCATCTCGTTCATAGGAGCTTTGCTTGAGGGCATCGAAGAAAGGGGTGCAAATTGTCTTCTGCCTCCATCCCGCAAAAGGGACAATTATTAGTAGGCTCAAGGGACCTTTTCATCTTCTTTTGCCAGGTAGGAAGGGAATCCAAGACGAGTCTCCATGCATAGTGCCGAAGGGGGGGAGGGGGGGGGGGAGCGCTTCCCTGACAGCCATCTTCTCCCCCATGGCGACAACAACGGTCGCGTCCCCTTTTGTTGTGACGAGTGTGGCAAACACCCTTCCCCGCCGTCGACAGCAAGCAACTCCCTTCCAGGACCGAGGCGATTGGTGCTAGGCGATGGAGCTGGTTATTAAATATAAAATAAAAGGTACCCTTCTAGTTCTTGCCCTGTGTGATGGGATGGTGTGTATTTCAATTCAATATGTGTTGGCCTAAGATGCACTGTCTTGTTGTTGATATATTTTCAGTGCCTAAACTCTGTATGAATATTTTTCTAGATCTGTATCAGCAGTTCAGGACAAGGATACACCACATCCCCTCGTCTTAGCGTGTAGTGTACAGAAAATGAGATAAGGCAACAAACAACGCTTCGTCGGGCACTAATAGGGCTTTCAATAAGGTGTACAGAAAATCTCACAAGGAGCTTCTACTTTGGAGAACCAAGGCACTAAACTACAGATAAAGATGTTATTTCTAATATATCTAGCATACTAGATATGTTATTTCTAATATATCTAGCATACTAGATATGGTCACAGGTAAGTATCCATCATAGTATACCACACTATATAAACATCCGTCCTCAATCTGGCAGCCTGTAGGACCTGTGACGAATTATAACACAGAATGAGTGCCAAATAAACAATCCTTCCTTTTGCATGCAAACCACCTCTCTCAAGGCGAATGTTTTGTATTCCCATCCAAAAAGAACACGGAGAGCGAACATGCAAGCAATATTTAATCCGCATTCTTTGCAAAATGTCACACAACTCAAAGTTAGCGCCCATCAACAAACCTACAAGCACAAACATGCATCTCTTGTTCCAAAAAAAAACCCAAAAACTTCCAAGTCTACAACTGGAAGATGGATGCTTGGGTAAAAACAACATGGATGAAGTCTGTTCTCCACAACCTGCTGCACACCATCTATTTACGAAAACCATAAACTTCCAAAATATCAGCATATTTTATGGTGTGGTATGATATTTTAAACATCACATGGGTTTCACGTAAGAGTGTATTGCACAACGCACATAAGCTTACATACTTAGTGCTAGCACTGTATCTGGATAATAATTATCTGCAAAAAATGGAATATAATACTAGAGAATTGAAATAATAATTTGTGGGTGGGGCTAATTAAAAGAGGAGATGTGTACCTAGCTTGTAATGACTTCTCCAAGTTCGGATAAATTTGTGGTCAACTCTATGGTGCTTCGTTCTTTTTTGAGTGTGTGAAACACCCCAACCTATGGAGTTAGCGAAGCAAATCTCTTAGTGCTAGCATTTTGCTAATAATACATCAGCACAAAGAAATGGATGGCAGGGATCAAGCAAACCGCTGTTATGATATAGAAATGTACTTACAGAAATATGAACTTCAGCACCTGAACGGACCTTGCATGTGCTCATCAGCATATTTTCGAACTGATAATTGTAGAGAAAAAACATTGCAGTCAAGACCGTGAAGCCAACAACTATCACACAAATATAACTTATTTTCACCTCATTAATACACCCACCTCAATTGTGGTAGAAACACGTTTTCCGTTGATAGATTCAATAACATCACCTTTTTGGACTCCGAGTATCTCAGCATTAGATCCTTTCGACACCTAGGGTTCAATTGCCAAATAATTAACCACTACATACATGAGAAATAGAGCACCTCGAGGAAATCATTACCCTACCTCTTGAACAACAAGACCGTCATCAATGTTATACATACGCCATAACATGTCAACATGAGCAGGTTCTAGAAGTTCGATGGCCTTAAACGTCATTCCAAGATGGGGCCGGGCGAAATGCCTACATCAAATCAGATAATCATTTAATGTATTTCAAGCAAGGTATACAGGGGCAAGAACAAAACTTTCAGAGTAAGCAATCTTTGGTGGAATTGAGCTTCTATCTTAACATGTCAAAAAACACAACAATAACCAATTATTTTGATTCAAATAGGCTTCAGAAAGGCCCAACGGGGATGGATCATTCATAATAGTTGACAAATGCTAAAGAGGGATTTTCATGATATTACGTAAAAGTATTACTCCCTCCTTCCCATAATATAAGAGCGTTTTTGACTGAGAACGGCTGAGTATCACAAAATACATTTGTTCATGAATATCTCATAGGTTTAACTTGAAACTCTCCTTGAAAAAGGATGGCTTCAGGAAAATTGTCCATCAAAATTGAGAGAAAAGCCTAAAACATAGTTTTCCATTAAACTTTACTCTAGAACTTGGCTAAGGACATGCAAAGCAGAACCCTTCTTATAACTAGTTGTCATCGTAATCCATTTTGTACTCTCAGCATCTCAGCGTGGTTCTACATGTTTGTTTTTGTCTAGGCCCCCCTCAAAGACCCAGTTCTTGATTTGCTTATAAATGATTATTGTTGTTAAGTTATTTATTGCAGCCACTAACATATCTCTCTGTATATATACATAATAAAACACAACAATGATCACCATGTTTTAGAATCTATACATAACTTATGGTCATTAGATTGCATAAAAATGATAAAATAGATACTATGAGAAATAGTCCGACTCCTAACAATAAGTAGAAAAGAAACAATAGGGGAACACATTTTCATTGATACCATTACAGAACTAAGAGGGAAAACGTACCGATATTTCCTCCATGAATCCAAACAATTGAGCACAATGGAAGAAGGTATAAAAGACTCAAATCTCTCAGGGTCATTGACAATTCCGACCACTTTTCCACCCAAGTCAATAACTGGCCCCCCATTGTCATACTGCAACAATTCATATTGGCAACATATGAGAGTTTGCAAGAACAAGGAAAATCTTATAACAATAGATAGCAATATAGAACACAAAGTTGTCATCAAACAAAACTCAAAATTGTAACAAATGTATACAATACTATCTCATGATAAGATATATTACCTCATTATCATCGCCATGGCCATCTGGAGAACGGAAATATATATTGTGGTACCGTTCATACATGGTTGGATTCAGATATTCTGCTCTAGCATATGTTATCCTTAGATTTAAGGCATTGTCTCTTCCGAGTCGAAAAATCTTTTGAGCAAATTCTACATCTTCTTCATTAAAAGATGGTAACTTGATTGGTTGATCCATCTGAACATTCAGGAAAGCGAGATCATAGTGGGGCTGGTGATAGACCAGCTGACCCTTTGCACTGGTGCCATTTAGCAAATGAACAGTGACCTAAAAAAGTTGTGAGACAGATTATATAGGATTTTTTAATAGTAAGCAAACACATGTTTTGTTTCCATTTTGTTATTTGAAAAGGCCAATAGCAAGAAAAAACATGTGAATTGCAACTAGTTAGATTTACACCGGAGATTAATTTATTTATTTACGATGGAACCAAAGAAAGTACATTAATAGAAGAAACACATTGACTCACATCAGCGTTTGTAGCATACTCTTCACCGCCTGACCAGACGCTGACAGGAGCATCCTTTGTGCGAATCAGCCGCGCGGTTGTCAGAACAAGGCCGGTTTTCCTCTCCTCATCCCAATCAATCCAGAAGCCAGAGCACCGTCTTAGCGGTTCACCATCTGTGTGATTCAAGCACAAGATATACGATCAAGCTGCGCGACGAACAATCTGAAACATGGAGGGTACGTAGTACAAGACCACATATGCACGTACCGAGAGAGGATGAAACCCCTAGAAGAAATTTGGCTGCCGAGAGCACGGCCTTTGTTCCAGATCGACGGACAGAAAAGAGCTCATCAGTGTGAAACAAGGTCGGAGGTTTGAAGTAAGCGATTGTAGGAATTTGCACAGGGCGGGGAGCTACAGGCGGCAGGAACATAAACAGATATCGATCAGATCATACACGAGCAGAGGAAGACAATTTGTATAATTATTTAGGAATTCTCGGTTGAAAACTTGGATACTGGCTACAGGATAGCGCAATCATATACCTGACTCTTGGTCTATTTCGTCTTGTGCAATCTTGGCAAAGACAAGGGCGTACGCGTGGTCGACGGAATCAGGCGACAGATCATCTTCCCCGTCGCTCCCCGGATTCCTTTTCGTCCTCTTGGCGTCGGCATCGCCTCGGCTGGTCGGATCGGCCGCCGTGGCCCTTTTGTTGTTTGGCTTCTCCACACCCGCACTCATCTTCTTGTTCTGATCGCCGATCCCCTTTGCAATCGCGCCGCCGACTCTGTCTTTTATTGGTCGAGTATCTTTTTGGAGGGTGTGTCTCAGTCGACGCCAACGCCGTCCTATTTAAGGCCTCATTGTGGTCTGTGTTGTATCCGGACTGTGTACGTACGCGGTCTTGCAGTCGGTGTGTTGGCAGATTGACGGTCGGTTTCGTACATGGGCCTTTTCTTTGGCGGCTGGTAGGCGCCGGTCTCCGGCGTGGAGCACCTCCCTCCCCTACTAGCCGCTCGAGAGTACGCGTCCAATCCCGCAGCAGATAGTCATTGCCGTGCTCCACGCGGGCGCCAGCGTTGTAGCTCCACCCACAGCTCGTGGTTTGCAGCACAGGGCACTCCTTCGCAGCTCCACCACCGTCGCTGGTGCAACTCCCCACCGTCGCAGCTCGCCACTGCCTGACGCCGGTCCCAGCAAATAGACTCTCTGGTTGCAGCTTTTCGTGTCACTGATTCCAGCAAAAAAAAAACACGTATAGCAAGCTTTCTCTATCGACGGTTGCAACTTTTCTAGGTGCACCGTGTCTGGTTAAAACTTATTCTCTCCCCGGTTCGAGCTTTTTCCATATACAGTCGAAGCTTTTCTGTCAATGGTTACAACTTTTTCGTTTGAGCAGCGCCTGGTTAAAGTTTTGTCTACTGTCTAGTTGAAGCTTGTTTCATCTAAGATTGGACCATTCTGTGTCAACGGTTGTAGCTTATTTGCCCCGATTGGCAGTGCCGGTTAAAGCTTTCTCTATAGCCGATTGAAGCTTTTTCATCTAGAGGTTGAAGCTATCTTGTCACCGGTTGCATCACGGGGGTCAACAGCGGTTCTAGCATTGCCTCTGTCGCAGGCCAATGCTCGCCGTTGGTCGCTGCTCCCGTCCATCACCGTTACAGCATTCGCTCTGGGCGCATTGCAGCTCGTGTGTGCCCAGAGGTGGGGGTTGCTTGAAAGAGGGAGGAAGGAGGCGTTGGTTATGACTGTTTTATACGCCCGCGGTGGCTCCCCTTGCAGCAGGCGACGGCGGTGGTTGGTCTGCAGCAGCAGTGCCGGGTTCATGGAGATCAAGGAGCGGGAGCAACGGCAAAGCAGCACGTCACGAGAATGATGGAGATGAAAACGAGAGCTGCTTATGGTAAGAAAAAAGAAGTTGGAGAAAAAGATAAGGCAGAGAAAAAAAAGCAAACGAGGAAGTACGATACTGCGGGATCGAACGCTGGCCATGCGGCCAGCCGAAAACTCAACCGGTCGGCTGGCCGTAAATGTTTTACTTATTTTTATTTGCCGTAGGCAACTGGGCCACCCTGTTTGAGAGAGCTAGCCATCTTCTCTGTGGCAAAATCACTAATTGAGTAGTACTCCTTCCAAAGATCACTTCTATCCCCAGGTTGCGTCATTTGTTACAACCTCGGAGTTTTCCTTTTTCATAGATCCGTTTTTTCAAAATGTTTTATCGATTAACTCGTTCGTCCAAATCTCGAACCATTTTTATCATTGGATTCCTCGCGTCGAGGTCTTCAATACTAGATCCCATGTTGATAGGTTTTGATGAACTTTTTTTCACGAACCCGAAGCAGGAGCATGTTTCTATTTCCCTTTCGAAAGAGGCACGACTATTTCATTGTTTTTAGACTCGTTTCCCTTTCCCAAAAAAGACTCCACAAAAAGTAAACCCGTGCTTCTCGCGGAAGGGAAAAAAAATGCATTTTTTCCCGTTTCCGAGAAGCATTGCCATGCCTCCCATGAAAGCAAATCTGTGCCTCTCGCGGAAACAAAACCATGCGTCTTCCGGAAGGAGAAAACAGATTTTTTTTTCCTTTTTCGAGAGGCACGGCCATGCCTCTCGTGTAAGCAAATCCAAATCCCTGACTCTTCTATTTCTGAGAGGCACGGCCGTGCCTCTCGCGGAAGCAAAAAAAATACATTTTTTCATTTCCGAGAGCATGCATCTCGCGGAAGAAAAACCGTGCCTCTCATGGAAAGAGAAAAACGGTTTTTTTTCTATTTCCGAGAGGAATGACCGTGCTTCTCACGGAAGCAAAAAACGTGTTTTCTCGCACAGAAAAAAATTCAAACTTTTTTCGTCCAAAAGCTAATAAAGATCGGTTGGAAACCAAAAGGTTAAAAAAACCATAAAAACCCTTCTAAAAAGCCGAAAAGGCATGTGGAAAAACAATAAAAAACAAAATCCGGTGGGAGAGCCCAGAGCGTGACACGTGACGGCAGCTAAGGTGCGCCAAGTTGCGTGCTCTCAGCCAACCCCCAAGTAATCATTGGGAGGCTCCCGAAGCAGCATTTGTCAACTAGTTGCTCTCCCTCCGTGCGTTCACGCGAAGGTTCCCTGGGCATGGCCCAACAAATGTCGGTCGCTCGGGATCCTATCGCTAGGCACGCTGCCAGGGCTATTTCTCGGGAGCTCCTAGTCAGCACCAACTAGGAGTTTTGGCGCCCACGCAGCTGCGCTCTTGGGCCGGCCCAATACGGGCGCGCGCGCAAAAGGGAATTAAGGGGGAAAAGTTTCCGCCAGCGAATGTATCGAATCTGCGACCTCACGTTTTGTGCTACGTTGTGCTAACCGCTCAGCCCCTTGAGCGGGTTTGAACTATAACTTTTCTTCTTTCCTTTACCTTCTTTACCTTCTTTCCTTCCTTTCCCTTCTTTCCCTTCTTTCCTTCCTTTACTTCTTTCCCTTCTTTCCTTCCTTTACCTTCTTTCCCTTTTCCTTTATTTCATTTTTAGTTTTCTGGTTTTTATTCCTCCTTACTTGATGATTTTTTTCATATTCGTGAACTCTTTTCAAATCGATGAACTTTTTTCATTTGTTGATGATTTTTTTTTCAAATTTGATGAATTTTTAACAAAAAATCACAAATTCGAAAAGAAGTTCATCGGATTTGAATTTTTTTCAAAATAATTGATAATAAATCATTGATTTTGAAAAAAGTTCATCAAATTTGATAAAAGTTCATCGATTTTGGAAAAAAGTTCATTGAATTTGAAGAAAGTTCATCGAATCAGAAAAAAGTTCATCCAATCTGAGAAAAGTTCATCGAATTTGAGAAAAGTTCATCATAATTAGAAAAAGTTCATCGAATCCGAAAAAAATCATCGATTTTGAAAAAAGTTCAGCGGATTTGAAAAAAAAGTTCACCGATTTGAAAACAGTTCATCAGAAAAATGAAAAAAAAGTTTATGGATTTAAAAATCTACAAAAATATTTGAAAAAATAGTTCATCAATTTGAAAAAAAAATCATTGAATTTGAAAACGTTCATCTAATTTCAAAATCAGTTCATCGATTTGACAAAAAAGTTCATGTATGTGCAAGATAATTTATTGTCCCAGTAAGAAGAAAAAAGAAAAATAGAAAACAAAAAGGAAAAAGCAAAACAAAATAAAATGAAAAAAAAACAAGAAGAAACGGAACGGAAAGAATAAGGGTAAGGAAAGGTTCTAATTAACCAAATCCGAGTGATTGGCGGGTGGTTGCACCAGTATGTACTAAAGAGGGAGGTTGCGCACTCTTTTTTGGCGGATGAAAAACACAGAAGAAAAAACTCCTATATGGGCCGGCCCAGCACGTGGCGCTGCAGGCGCCCGTTTGCAATATACACATTAACGGGCGCCTGCAGCGCCAAATAGGATTTGCCCTATTTCTCACCCGTACCGATTCCTACTTGGAATCGCCTACGGACGGGAAATAGCGGGCCATACCAGCATTGTATGTTAGTTTTTTCCTCTCTTTTTATTTCGAGTTGTTCCATTGTTTGTAAACTGGTTTCTCTTCAGTATTTTTATGGATTTCCTTTTCTATTTCCTTTTTTGCTTTTTTTCTTTAGTTTTTGTTAGAGTTGTGTCGAATATTATGTACAAGTAGGTTACAATTGGACTATAAGTAGTATTGTGTTTAAATAGAATATGGAGTCTATGAGGGTAGACACACGATATAACCTATGCCAACATAATAGCACAGGAACGCAGGAAAAGCTGGTGGCATGTGCCGGTGTTCAGGGCGACCGGGTGTGGTATTGTAACGGTGTCACGGAGAGGAGCGCCCGTAGTCAAGCCCTGGGGAAGTAGGCATATCGATGAATCTCGTTAACAAATCTCGGTGGCGTGCTTGTGTGCTTGCTTGATCCTCAAATAATTGACGGAGCGTCTCGAATTTATTCTAATAAATGGTATCAAAGCTAGGTTGCTTTGGAGGTCGTGTTTGTGTTGATCTTGAGACGGAAGATTCGATGTCGTGATTATCGTCGGCGTGTTGGTCGAAGGATAGGCAGCCAACGGAAGCGATCAGGAGGCGTGGTCAGATCCAAGAAAGCGATCGGAAGCAGGCGACTGCGTTTGAGGTTTCGCTGATCGGATCGGTACCAGACTGATTCGGTTTCGGCGAGACAGAAGTGTAGCGGCGGATTCGAAGCGGCCATGCAGGGAGCCGTAGCCAGTGTGGCTCGTGGGCATGCCTAGGACGTGGCAGGCTGGCCAGGTGTCTGGTTGCCTGGTTCTGTGCGCTCTTGATGGGCTAGGCCCTTTTATTAGAACAACAGCTTTATTGATCACATAACCAAAGATACAAGAGTCTCACACGGATACAATCCGAAGTACAATGAAAAAATAACTAAATTAGACAAATTCTTACAAGACTTAGCTAATAGATGTGCAGCCACATTAAGTTGCCGACGAACATGCTTGAACTCCGCAGACACAAAGCCCCTTGAAGCAAACTTGATATCATTGATCACCGTACCGATGCTGGAACAATCAATTTTGCCAGAAATAATTCTATTCACCAGCGATTGGCAATCTGAGGCAAATAAAACATTTGTAAAATGTTCATCCTTTGCCAAGTACACAACCCTTCGTAGAGCTAGCGCCTCGGCAAGTTCAGGTTCCATCGTGCGTTGAATAGGTTCAGAACATGCAACAACACATCTACCCTCATGGTTCAAGGCCACCACTCCAGCACCTGACATATTTATATCTGAAAAGATTGCAACATCCGACTTGATGGCAATAACACCAGGCGGCGGCGGAGTCCACATTGGATTGGGTGAAGAAGACTCACGCCTGATGACATGTATTTGGATATAGAGATGCTGCAGAATCAAATCAGTGTAAGCACGGATTTTCTCAACTGTAATACGAGGATGTGGAGCTTCTGACGAGTGTCACGCATCATTTCATGCTTCCCATAAGTGCCAAAAAGAAACAGCCAGAACCGTGGCTTCTTTGTCAGAAGATCTTGAGAGAAAATCAAAAAGCCAAAGCTTGGTATTCCTGAAAGAAGAGCGATGAATTTGAATGCCAGACCACTCCTTGATCGCATCCCAAACAGTTTTTGCACGCGGACAAAAAAGTGTGGCGTGCTCCACGCTTTCCAGTCGCCCACAGAAGAAACAACACGCATCATCAGGAACATGGCGGCATTGCAATTGAGCCCCATATGGAAGGCAATCATGAGCGAAACGCCAAAGTACGACCTTCATTTTGTTGGGTGCTTTAATAGACCATATCGCCTTCCAACTCTTCTGCTCAGCAGCCACATTCGAGGATTGTCCAGAACCACACTTACTGCAAGTTTCAAGAAAACGCGCCGATCACGCCATATTGTATGCAGATCGCACCGAATATTCACTAGACTTAGTGAGAGGCCAGCTTGCAAAATCCACACCGCCATGCCTGCTTATAGGAATGCGAAGAATTTCTGCAGCAGTATCATCACGGAAAAAGGCACTAACAGAATCTTGATTCCATGTACTAGATTCCTCATCAATCAAGCATTTTACCTTGGCATTAGCAGGTATAGGCAGAAGAGGATACAATCGCTATGGAGGAGTCAAAGGGATCCATCCGAGAGAATACAAACATCTTCACCATTACCAATGCCCCATCTGAATCCCTTCTGGAGTAAATCACGTCCGGCTAATATGGCACACCAAGTAACAGACGCGGACCTTGGCGCTAATGCATTCCAGAAAACAGAAGTAGGAAAATATCATCCTTTCAAAACCCGAGCACAAAGCGAGACTGGATTCGTCGGTAGCCACCATCCCTGCTTGGTGAGCATAGCCAGATTGAAAAGGGCCATGTCACGAAAGCCCATACCTCCAAGAGCCTTGGGTGTAGTCAACCACTCCCACGAGCGCCAATGCATTTTCTGTTTTCCACCTTCGTGGCCCCACCACTCATAAGCAATTATTTGACGGAATTTCTCACAAATATCAACTCGCAGTTGGAAGCAACTCATAATGTATGTCGGGATAGCCTGGATAGATGGGCTAGGCCCTTGTGCAGCCATGAGGTGGACTACTGGGATGCTGCCCACGCATGCAGAGGTGCATCTAATACGTGTGCTGTGCTATGAGCTGAAGGAATCAGGCACGGAGATTTGTTTGGATCAAAAGGAGACCGAGTCTCCACGTGACACGGAGATAGGCAGGCAGATCAAATCGGCGGAATAGAAAATCCATCGTGGTGATACGCATCCATCGGAACTAGCAAGGGAGTAGGCAAGCAAACGCTAGCATCGTGGTTTGAGCCAAAGCAGGAGCTATCACGTGAAGACCAGGAGGTTTCTCTTTTGGTTTGATTGCTAGTAGTACGCGGAGCTTCTGCTCGTGTACTTCGGGCATTGCAGTGGAAGCTCAGTTAATTTTTCACAACGTCAGTCATACGAAGAATCATGATGCCATCAGACATCGGGTTTGAGATAGAGAAATTCAACGGAACTGAAAACTTTGGGTAATGACAGACAAGCTAGGGTGAAAAATTTGTTGGCACAATGGGGATGCTTAAAGACGTTGCGAGAAGTCATGTCAGCTAAGATGGAATTATCATGGATGGAAATTCGCGAAAAACGATTTGGGAGCCTCGAGCGTGTCATACAGTCGAACGAGTTCGGCTGGGTCAGACTAGTCAGTCTGACGGATCGACTCAAGTCGGTTGGTACAGAAGACGGTGCGGGATCGGCGACGGCGATATAGGAGCGTGATGCTGACGGTGACCGATTTCTGGGCGTGAAAACATGTGGCGCAGGTCTGAGGACTTGTGCGGCTTCGACAAGACTCTGGCGCGGGGTTGATTCAAGATGGTGTACACACGGAGCTTGAAGTCGACGGGGCGGGAGGGTGGACTGATCATCTACCATGGAGTCATGTTGAAGGTGGAGCTGGATTGAGGGGCTACGGTGTAAGGATCCAGAGAATCGAAGCCTATTTCAGCGGGGAAAAAAGTGAGTGACGCTTAGTTCGCACTGGAGCCCAGTGGTATAATCTAAACGTGAAATTCGTCATCGGTCTGTGGTGATCGGTGTTACTCTGCATCGGGGTTAAGTGGTGTGGGTTCGCGACCCTTGAGACTCGACCGGGACAACGGAGGCTCGACGCGGTAATAGCAGCGAGGCGTGCGATGTGCACGAGGACATGGTTCGCACACATTGTTTTGTGTGTTGCTCGTTTTTTATCTTCTGGTCCTGCTTGCTGCCTAAGATAAAACAAACTGGCTATTGGTTTCTAAATTTAAAACATTCAGAGATTTCAAAAATATTCACGAATTTAAAAAAATTAATTAAAAGACTTTGTAAATTTTAAAAAATGTTCACGGATTTGATAAAGTTCCAAATATGGAAAAGGTTAAAATGTGAACATAGTCCGCGAATAAGAAAAAAATGAAATTCTAAAGTCCAAAAATTTAAAAAATATCCATAATTTTAAATATTAATCACAAATTTGACAAAATCATGAATTTTAAAAAGTTCATTTTTAAAAAAACTTCACGCATTTAGGAAAGGCGAAAAAGGGATAGATTTTTTTTAAAGCCGTCTTGGGAAAACCAGGGAAAACGTGCCTCAAACAAAATACAAATGAGTGAAAATATAAAGTTGCCTCAAATAAAGCGTTAACCGGGGCGTGAAGCAGTACCTAGGAAAATGGTCTATTTGACGCTTTGATGCTTCAAATCGGCGGTAATCGCAGATGGGTCGTAGTCGGGCCAGCCCATTTGAACTGCTGCGAGTGATTTTCTTCCTGGTTTTCTAGTTGTTTCTTTATTCTACTCCCACCATTTCTAAAAATAAGACATTTTAAAGATTTCAGTATCAACTACATATGGATGTATATAGGCATCCTTTAGAGTGTAGATTCACTCATTTTGCTTCGTATGTAGTCTATAGTGGAATTTCTAAAAGGTCTTATACTTATGAATGGAGGGAGTACTTGTTATCACTCCAAATTTTTTCAATTAGCTTTCCGTAACAAGAAATATATTTTATATGAAAAATTATATTTTAGAATATCAAATTTGACATATTTTCAAATAAGTAAGAAATTTTTGTGAACATGTTCCAAAATATGAAAATTCTTTCCAATTTATGATTTTGTAAATAACAGTAACACCTTTAAAAAATTCTGAAGAGTTTTCGAATTTTTGAAATAAAATTTTAAACTTGACATTTCTTAAATTTGTGTTTTCCTAAAAAAATTATTTTAAAATTTATAAATATAGAAAAAATAAGAAAAACTAAATATAGGGAAAACAGAAGAAACATAAGAGGTTAAAAAACAAAAATGGAAAAGAAACAAAACAAGAAATAAATGCTGCATCAAATTGGCAGCCAATTGCATAGGAATAGCGGCCGGGCCAACCTCATTTGAACCGTAGCGATTTGTTCAATTGGTGCAATTTTGTTCCTTTTTTTCTAGCGTTTTCTTTCTTCTACTGGTTATCACTCAAATTTTACATTTGGATTTCCAGAACAAGTTTACTTGTTATTAAAAAAACTTCTTTTTAAATGTCAACACTTTTTGGAAAAAAAATCAATTTTGAAAATATAAGCGAGCACTTTTAGATAATTGAACTTGTTTTGAAATAAGTATATTTTTTATATGTGGTTAAAGTGTAAATATTTATTTAAAAAACTTCTTTTTAAATGTCAACACTTTTTGGAAAAAAAATCAATTTCAAAAATATAAGCGAGCACTTTTAGATAATTGAACTTGTTTTGAAATAAGAATATTTTTTATATGTGGTTAAAGTGTAAATATTTATTTAAAAAACTTTAACACCTTTTTAGAAATTTCTAAATATATTTTTTGGTTTTAGCAAGTGTTTAGAACGTGGGTTTTCTTAAATATGTGTTTTCGTAAAAAATTGTAACATTTTGAAAATTGTGAATATTTTAAAAGATAAGCAAAAAAATAATAAGATAATAAGGAGGACAAAAAAAAATAAAAAGAAACAAAAAAGAAAAATATAACCTATAAAAACAAGACTTTGATCTTCTAGAAGCTTCCTAAAAACATAATATAAACTATCAAAATGGGGAAACCAATGTAACCACTAACTAGGTTAGCTTGATTGCACACCCTTGTGCGAGGCATCGTCGTTTTGTTGCTATAAGTGAGAAATAGGGATTACCATATTTTGCTTTGGCAGCCTTTTTCATATAAAAACGGGCATTAGAAATGACCCTCATAAGTTGTTTTTGTTGGGGAACGTAGTAATTTAAAAAAAAATCCTACGCACACGCAAGATCATGGTGATGCATAGCAACGAGAGGGGAGAGTGTGTCCACGTACCCTCGTAGACCGAAAGCGGAAGCATAAGCACAACACGGTTGATGTAGTCGTACGTCTTCACGATCTGACCGATCCAAGTACCGAACGTACGACACCTCCGAGTTCAGCACACGTTCAGCTCGATGACGTCCCTCGAACTCCGATCCAGCCGAGCTTTGAGGGAGAGTTCCGTCAGCACGACGGCGTGGTGACGATGATGATGTTCTACCGACGCAGGGCTTCGCCTAAGCACCGCTACGATATTATCGAGGTGAACTATGGTGGAGGGGGGCACCGCACACAGCTAAGATATCAAGAGATCAATTGTGTTGTCTATGGGGTGCCCCCCTGCCCCCGTATATAAAGGAGCAAGGGAGAGGCCGACCCTAGAGGGGGCGCGCCAAGTGTGGGGAGTCCTATTAGGACTCCCAAGTCCTAGTAGGATTCCCCTTTCCTTTCCGGAGTAGGAGAGAAGGAAAGAGGAGGAGGGGGGAGAAGGAAAAGGGGGCTGCACCCCTTGTCCAATTCGGACCAGAGGGGGGGCGCGCGCCTCCTTCCTTTTGGCCTCTCTCCTCTATTCCCGTATGGCCCAATAAGGCCCAATACTTCTCCCGGTGAATTCCCGTAACTCCCCAGTACTCCGAAAATACCCGAATCACTCGGAACCTTTACGATGTCCGAATATAGTCGTCCAATATATCGATCTTTACGTCTCGACTATTTCGAGACTCCTCGTCAAGTCCCCGATCTCATCCGGGACTCCGAACTACCTTCGGTATATCAAATCACATAACTCATAATACAAATCGTCATCGAAGTTTAAGCGTGCGGACCCTACGGGTTCGACAACTATGTAGACATGACCGAGACACGTCTCCGGTCAATAACCAATAGCGGAACCTGGATGCTCATATTGGCTCCTACATACTCTACGAAGATCTTTATCGGTCAAACCGCATAACAACATACGTTGTTCCCTTTGTCATCGGTATGTTACTTGCCCGAGATTCGATCGTCGGTATCTCAATACCTAGTTCAATCTCGTTACCGGCAAGTCTCTTTACTTGTTCCGTAATACATCATCCCGCAACTAACTCATTAGTTACAATGCTTGCAAGGCTTATAGTGATGTGCATTACTGAGTGGGCCCAGAGATACCTCTCCGACAATCGGAGTGACAAATCCTAATCTCGAAATACGCCAACCCAACAAGTACCTTTGGAAGCACCTGTAGAGCACCTTTATAATCACCCAGTTACGTTGTGACGTTTGATAGCACACAAAGTGTTCCTCCGGTAAACGGGAGTTGCATAATCTCATCGTCATAGGAACATGTATAAGTCATGAAGAAAGCAGTAGCAACATACTAAACGATCGAGTGCTAAGCTAACGGAATGGGTCAAGTCAATCACATCATTCTCCTAATGATGTGATCCCGTTAATCAAATAACAACTCTTTGTCCATGGTTAGGAAACATAACCATCTTTGAATAACGAGCTAGTCAAGTAGAGGCATACTAGTGACACTCTGTTTGTCTATGTATTCACACATATATCATGTTTCCGGTTAATACAATTCTAGCATGAATAATAAACATTTATCATGATATAAGGAAATAAATAATAACTTTATTATTGCCTCTAGGGCATATTTCCTTCAGTCTCCCACTTGCACTAGAGTCAATAATCTAGTTCACATCACCATGTGATTTAATACCAATAGTTCACATCACCATGTGATTAACACCCATAGTTCACATCGTCATGTGACCAACACCCAAAGGGTTTACTAGATTCAATAATCTAGTTCACATCGCTATGTGATTAACACCCAAAGAGTACTATGGTGTGATCATGTTTTGCTTGTGAGAGAAGTTTAGTCAACGGGGCTGCCACATTCAGATCCGTATGTATTTTGCAAATTTCTATGTCAACAATGCTCTGCACGGAGCTACTCTAGCTAATTGCTACCACTTTCAATATGTATCCAGATTGAGACTTAGAGTCATCTGGATCAGTGTCAAAATTTGCATCGACGTAACCCTTTACGACGAACCTTTTTGTCACCTCCATAATCGAGAAACATATCCTTATTCCACTAAGGATAATTTTGACCGTTGTCCAGTGATCTACTCCTAGATCACTATTGTACTCCCTGCCAAAATCAGTGTAGGGTATACAATTGATCTGGTACACAGCATGGCATACTTTATAGAACCTATTGTTGGGGAACGTAGCAGAAATTCAAAATTTTCTATGCATCACCAAGATCAATCTATGGATTAACTAGCAACGAGAGAGAGGGGAGTGCATCTTCATACCCTTGAAGATCGCGAGCGGAAGCGTTCAAGAGAACGGGGTTGATGGAGTCGTACTCGTCGTGATCCAAATCACCGATGATCCTAGCGCCGAACGGATGGCACCTCCGCGTTCAACACACGTACGGAGCAGCGACGTCTCCTCCTTCTTGATCCAGCAAGGGGGGAGGAGAGGTTGATGGAGATCCAGCAGCACGACGGCGTGGTGGTGGAAGTAGCGGGATACCAACAGGTCTTCGCCAAGCGCTGCGGGAGGAGGGAGATGTGTCATGGGAGGGAGGCGCCAGGGCTTAGGGTGCTGCTGCCCTCCCTCCCCCCCACTATATATAGGGCCAAGGGAGAGGGGGGCGCAGCCTTGGCCCTTCCTCCAAGGAAGGGTGCGGCCAGGGAGGAGTCCATCCTCCCCAAGGCACCTAGGAGGTGCCTTCCCCTTTTAGGACTCTCCCTTTCCCTTATCTCTTGGCGCATGGGCCTCTTGGGGCTGGTTCCCTTGGCCCATATAGGCCAAGGCGCACACCCCTACAGCCCATGTGGCCCCCCCGGGGCAGGTGGACCCCCTGGTGGACCCCCGGACCCCTTTCGGCACTCCCGGTACAATACCGATAATGCGCGAAACTTTTCCGGCGACCAAAACAAGACTTCCCATATATAAATCTTTACCTCCAGACCATTCCGGAACTCCTCATGACGTCCGGGATCTCATCCGGGACTCCGAACAACTTTCGGATTTCCGCATACTAATATCTCTACAACCCTAGCGTCACCGAACCTTAAGTGTGTAGACCCTACGGGTTCGGGAGACACGCAGACATGACCGAGACGACTCTCCGGTCAATAACCAACAGCGGGATCTGGATACCCATGTTGGCTCCCACATGCTCCTCGATGATCTCATCGGATGAACCACGATGTCGAGGATTCAATCAATCCCGTATACAATTCCCTTTGTCAATCGGTATGTTACTTGCCCGAGATTCGATCGTCGGTATCCCAATACCTCGTTCAATCTCGTTACCGACAAGTCACTTTACTCGTACCGTAACGCATGATCCCGTGGCTAACTCCTTAGTCACATTGAGCTCATTATGATGATGCATTACCGAGTGGGCCCAGAGATACCTCTCCGTCATACGGAGTGACAAATCCCAGTCTCGATTCGTGGCAACCCAACAGACACTTTCGGAGATACCTGTAGTGCACCTTTATAGCCACCCAGTTACGTTGTGACGTTTGGTACACCCAAAGCATTCCTATGGTATCCGGGAGTTGCACAATCTCATGGTCTAAGGAAATGATACTTGACATTAGAAAAGCTCTAGCAAACGAACTACACGATCTTGTGCTATGCTTAGGATTGGGTCTTGTCCATTACATCATTCTCCTAATGATGTGATCCCGTTATCAAATGACATCCAATGTCCATGGTCAGGAAACCATAACCATCTATTGATCAACGAGCTAGTCAACTAGAGGCTTACTAGGGACATGTTGTGGTCTATGTATTCACTCATGTATTACGGTTTCCACTTAATACAATTATAGCATGAACAATAGACAATTATCTTGAACAAGGAAATACAATAATAACCATTTTATTATTGCCTCTAGGGCATATTTCCAACACCTATGGTCAAGGCATAGGGAATGACTTTCATTCTCTTTCTATCTTCTGCCATGGTCGGGCTTTGAGTCTTACTCAATTTCACACCTTGTAACACAGGCAAGAACTCTTTTTTTTGACTGTTCCATTTTGAACTACTTCAAAATCTTGTCAAGGTATGTACTCATTGAAAAACTTATCAAGCGTCTTGATCTATCTCTATAGATCTTGATGCTCAATATGTAAGCAGCTTCACCGAGGTCTTTCTTTGAAAAACTCCTTTCAAACACTCCTTTATGCTTTGCAGAATAATTCTACATTATTTTCGATCAACAATATGTCATTCACATATACTTATCAAAAATGCTGTAGTGCTCCCACTCACTTTCTTGTAAATACAGGCTTCATCGCAAGTCTGTATAAAACAATATCCTTTGATCAACTTATCAAAGCGTATATTCCAACTCCGAGATGCTTGCACCAGTCCATAGATGGATCGCTAGATCTTGCATATTTTGTTAGCACCTTTAGGATTGACAAAACCTTTTGGTTGCATCATATACAGCTCTTCTTTAAGAAATCCATTAAGGAATGTAGTTTCGACATCCATTTGCCAGATTTCATAAAATGTGGCAATTTGCTAACATGATTCGGACAGACTTAAGCATCGCTACGAGTGAGAAAATCTCATCGTAGTCAACACCTTGAACTTTGTCAAAAACCTTTTTCCAACAAGTCTAGCTTTGTAGATAGTAACACTACTATCAGCGTCCGTCTTCCTCTTGAAGATCCATTTAATCTCAATGGCTCTCCGATCATTGGGCAAGTCAATCAAAGTCCATACTTTGTTCTCATACATGGATCCCATCTCAGATTTCATGGCCTCAAGCCATTTTGCGGAATCTGGGCTCATCATCGCTTCCTCATAGTTCGTAGGTTCGTCATGGTCAAGTAACATGACCTCCAGAATAGGATTACCGTACCACTCTGGTGCGGATCTTACTCTGGTTGACCTACGAGGTTCGGTAGTAACTTGATCTGAAGTTTCATGATCATCATCATTAGCTTCCTCATTAATTGGTGTAGGTGTCACAGGAACAGATTTCTGTGATGAACTACTTTCCAATAAGGGAGCAGGTACAGTTACCTCATCAAGTTCTACTTTCCTCCCACTCACTTCTTTCGAGAGAAACTCCTTCTCCAGAAAGATTCCGAATTTAGCAACAAAAGTCTTGCCTTCGGATCTGTGATAGAAGGTGTACCCAACAGTCTCCTTTTCCTATGAAGACATATTTCTCCGATTTGGGTTTGAGCTTATCAGGATGAAACTTTTTCATATAAGCATCACAACCCCAAACTTTAAGAAACAACAACTTTGGTTTCTTGCCAAACCACAGTTCATATTGTGTCGTCTCAACGGACTTAGACAGTGCCCTTTTTAACGTGGATGCAGCTGTCTTTAATGCATAACCCCAAAACGATAGTGGTAAATCGGTAAGAGACATCATAGATTGCACCATATCTAATAAAGTACGGTTACAATGTTCGGACACACCATTACATTGTGGTGTTCCAGGTGGCGTGAGCAGTGAAACTATTTCACATTGTTTTAACTGAAGACCAAACTCGTAACTCAAATACTCTTCTCCACGATCAGATTGTAGAAACTTTATTTTCTTGTTACGATGATTTTCCACTTCACTCTGAAATTATATGAACTTTTCAAATGTTTCAGACTTCTGTTTCATTAAGTAGATATGCCCATATCTGCTCAAATCATCTGTGAAGGTCAGAAAATAATGATACCCACTACGAGCCTCAATATTCATTGGACCACATACATCAGTATGTATGATTTCCAACAAATCTGTTGCTTGCTCCATTGTCCCGGAGAACGGCGTTTTAGTCATCTTGCCCAAGAGGCATGGTTCGCAAGCATCAAGTGATTCATAATCAAGTGATTCCAAAATCCCATCAGCATGGAGTTTCTTCATGCGCTTTACACCAATATGACCTAAACGGCAGTGCCACAAATAAGTTGCACTATCATTATTAACTTTGCATCTTTTGGCTTCAATATTATGAATATGTGTATCACTACGATCGCGATCCAACAAACCATTTTCATTGGGTGTATGTGTTGGGGAACGTAGCAGAAATTCAAAATTTTCTACGCATCACCAAGGTCAATCTATGGAGTTTACTAGCAACGAGAGGGAAGGAGTGCATCTACATACCCTTGTAGATCGCGAGCGGAAGCGTTCAAGAGAACGGGGTTGATGGAGTCGTACTCGTCGTGATCCAAATCACCGATGATCCTAGCGCCGAACGGACGGCACCTCCGCGTTCAACACACGTACGGAGCAGCGACGTCTCCTCCTTCTTGATCCAGCAAGGGGGGAGGAGAGGTTGATGGAGATCCAGCAGCACGACGGCGTGGTGGTGGAAGTAGCGGGATTCCAACAGGGCTTCGCCAAGCGCTGCGGGGGGAGGGAGATGTGCCACGGGAGGGAGAGGGAGGCGCCAGGGCTTAGATATTGCTGCCCTCCCTCCCCCCCACTATATATAGGGCCAAGGGAGAGGGGGGGCGCAGCCTTGGCCCTTCCTCCAAGGAAGGGTGCGGCCTGGGAGGAGTCCATCCTCCCCAAGGCACCTCGGAGGTGCCTTCCCCCTTTAGGACTCTCCCTTTCCCTTATCTCTTGGCGCATGGGCCTCTTGGGGCTGGTGCCCTTGGCCCATATAGGCCAAGTCGCACACCCCTACAGCCCATGTGCCCCCCCGGGGCCGGTGGACCCCCTTGGTGGACCCCCGGACCCCTTTCGGCACTCCCGGTACAATACCGATAATGCGCGAAACTTTTCCGGCGACCAAAATAAGACTTCCCATATATAAATCTTTACCTCCGGACCATTCCAGAACTCCTCATGACGTCCGGGATCTCATCCGGGACTCCGAACAACTTTAGGGTTACCGCATACTAATATCTCTATAACCCTAGCGTCACCGAACCTTAAGTGTGTAGACCCTACGGGTTCGGGAACCATGCAGACATGACCGAGACGTTCTCCGGCCAATAACCAACAGCGGGATCTGGATACCCATGTTGGCTCCCACATGTTCCACGATGATCTCATCGGATGAACCACGATGTCGAGGATTCAATCAATCCCGTATACAATTCCCTTTGTCAATCGGTATGTTACTTGCCCGAGATTCGATCGTCGGTATCCCGATACCTTGTTCAATCTCGTTACCGGCAAGTCTCTTTACTCGTTCCGTAACACATCATCCCGTGATCAACTCCTTGGTCACATTGTGCACATTATGATGATGTCCTACCGAGTGGGCCCAGAGATACCTCTCCGTTTACACGGAGTGACAAATCCCAGTCTCGATTCGTGCCAACCCAACAGACACTTTCGGAGATACCTGTAGTGCACCTTTATAGCCACCCAGTTACGTTGTGACGTTTGGTACACCCAAAGCATTCCTACGGTATCCGGGAGTTGCACAATCTCATGGTCTAAGGAAATGATACTTGACATTAGAAAAGCTCTTAGCAAACGAACTACACGATCTTGTGCTAGGCTTAGGATTGGGTCTTGTCCATCACATCATTCTCCTAATGATGTGATCCCGTTATCAACGACATCCAATGTCCATGGTCAGGAAACCGTAACCATCTATTGATCAACGAGCTAGTCAACTAGAGGCTTACTAGGGACATGGTGTTGTCTATGTATCCACACATGTATCTGAGTTTCCTATCAATACAATTTTAGCATGGATAATAAACGATTATCATGAACAAGGAAATATAATAATAACCAATTTATTATTGCCTCTAGGGCATATTTCCAACAGTCTCCCACTTGCACTAGAGTCAATAATCTAGTTCACATCACCATGTGATTAACACTCACAGGTCACATCACCATGTGACTAACATCCAAAGAGTTTACTAGAGTCAACAATCTAGTTCACATCACTATGTGATTAACACTCAATGAGTTCTGGTTTGATCATGTTATGCTTGTGAGAGAGGTTATTAGTCAACGGGTCTGAACCTTTCAGATCCGTGTGTGCTTTACGAATATCTATGTCATCTTGTGGATGCTACCAGGCGCTGCTTGGAGCCATTTCAAATAACTGCTCTACTATACGAATCCGGTTTACTACTCAGAGTCATCCGGATTAGTGTCAAAGTTCGGCATCGACGTAACCCTTTACGACGAACTCCTTTTCACCTCCATAATCGAGAAAATTCCTTAGTCCACTAGATACTAAGGATAAGTTCGACCGCTGTCATGTGATCCATTCCCGGATCACTATTGTACCCCTTGACCAACTCATGGCAAGGCACACTTCATGTGCGGTACACAGCATAGCATACTGTAGAGCCTACGTCTAAAGCATAGGGGACGACCTTCGTCCTTTCTCTCTCTTCTGCTGTGGTCAGGTCTTGAGTCTTACTCAATACTCACACCTTGTAACACAGCCAAGAACTCCTTTTGCTGATCTATTTTGAACTCTTTCAAAATCATGTCAAGGTGTGCGTTCTTTGAAAGTATCATCAGGCGTCTTGATCTATCTCTATAGATCTTGATGCCCAATATGTAAGCAGCTTTATCCAGGTCTTCCTTTGAAAAACCCCTTTCAAACAACCCTTTATGCTTTCCAGAAATTTTACATCATTTCGGATCAACAATATGTCATTCACATATACTTATCAGAAATGTTGTAGCGCTCCCACTCACTTTATTGTAAATACAAGTTTCTAACAAACTTTGTATAAACCCAAAAACTTTGATCACTCCATCAAAGCGTATATTCTGACTCCGAGATGCTTGCTCTAGTCCATGGAAGGATCGCTGGAGCTAGCATACCTTTTAGCATCCTTAGGATCGACAAAACCTTTCTGATTGTATCACATACAACCTTTCCTTACGGAAACTGGTAAGGAAACTTGTTTTTGACATCCATCTGCCAGATTTCATAAATGCAGCTAATGCTAACATGATTCCGATGGACTTAAGCATCGCTGCGGATGAGAAAATCTCATCGTAGTCAACTCCTTGAACTTGTGAAAATACTCTTTGCCACAAGTCGAGCTTCATAGACGGTAACATTACCGTCCACGTCCGTCTTCTTCTTAAAGATCCATTTATCTCAATGGCTTGCCGATCATCGGGCAAGTTCACCAAAGTCCATGCTTTGTTCTGATACATGGATTCTATCTCGGATTTCATGGCCTCGAGCCATTCGTCGGAATCCGGGCCCACCATCGCTTCTCCACAGCTCATAGGTTCATCGTTGTCCAACAACATGACTTCCAAGACAGGATTACGCATTACTCTGAAGTAGTACGCATCCTCGTCGTCCTACGAGGTTTGGTAGTGACTTGATCCGAAGTTTCATGATCACTATCATAAGCTTCCACTTCAATTGGTGTAGGTGCCACAGGAACAACTTCCTGTGCCCTGCTACACACTAGTTGAAGTTATGGTTCAATAACCTCATCAAGTCTCCACCATCCTCCCACTCAATTCTTTCGAGAGAAACTTTTCCTCGAGAAAGGACTCGTTTCTAGAAGCAATTACTTTTGCTTCCAGATCTGAAATAGGAGGTATACCCAACTGTTTTGGGTTTTCTATGAAGATGCATTTATCCGCTTTGGGTTCGAGCTTATCAGCTTGAAACTTTTTCACATAAGCATCGCAGCCCCAAACTTTTAAGAAACGACAACTTAGGTTTCTCTAAACGGTGTCGTCTCAACGGAATTGCGTGGTGCCCCTTTTAAAGTGAATGCGGTTATCTCTAATGCCTAACCCATAAACGATAGTGGTAATTCGATAAGAGACATCATGGCATGCACCATATCCAATAGGGTGCAGTTATGATGTTCGGACACACCATCACACTATGGTGTTCCAGGCGGTATTAATTGTGAAACACTTTCCACAATGTCTTAATTGTGTGCCAAACTCGTAACTCAGATACTCATCTCTATGATCATATCACAGACATTTTATCCTCTTGTCACGACGATCTTCAACTTCACTCTGAAATTACTTGAACCTTTCAATAATTCAGACTTGTGTTTCATCAAGTAAATACACTCAGCATCTACTCAAATCATCTGTGAAGTAAGAACATAACGATATCCACTGCATGCCTCAGCACTCATTGGACTGCATACATCAAAATGTATTACTTCCAATAAGTTGCTCTCTTGTTCCATCTTACTGAAAACGAGGCCTTTCAGTCATCTTGCCCATGTGGTATGATTTGCATGTCTCAAGTGATTCAAAATCAAGTGAGTCCAAACGATCCATCTGCATGGAGTTTCTTCATGCATATATACCAATAGACATGGTTCGCATGTCTCAATCTTTTCAAAAATGACTGAGTCCAAAGATCCATCTACATGGAGCTTCTTCATGCGTTCTAGACCAATATGACTCAAATAGCAGTGCCACAAGTATGTGGTACTATCATTACTATTTTATATCTTTTGGCACGAACATGTGTATCACTGCGATCGAGATTCATTTTAGGTGCAAGACCATTGAAGGTATTATTCAAATAAACAGAGTAACCATTATTCTCCTTAAATGAATAACTGTATTGCGATAAACATAATCCAATCATGTTTATGCTCAGCGCAAACACCAATCTCGATGGTAGAGGGAGCATGCGATGCTTGATCACATCAACCTTGGAAACACTTCCAACACACATCGTCATCTCACCTTTAGCTAGTCTCCATTTATTCCGCAGCTTTTATTTCGAGTTACTAACGCTTAGCAACCGAACCGGTATCTAATACCCTGGTGCTGCTAGAAGTACTAGTAAAGTACACATTCATATAATGTATATCCAATATACTTCTGTCGACCTTGCCTGCCTTCTCATCTACCAAGTATCTAGGGTAGTTCTGCTTCAGTGACCGTTCCCCTCATTACAGGAGCACTTAGTCTCGGGTTTGGGTTCAACCTTGGGATTCTTCACTAGAGCAGCAAATGATTTGCTGTTTCATGAAGTATCCCTTTTGCCCTTGCCCTTCTTGAAACTAGTGGTTTTACTAACCATCAACAATTGATGCTCCTACTTGATTTCTACTTTCGCGGTGTCAAACATCGCGAGTTGCTCAAGGATCATCATATCTATCCCTGATATGTTATAGTTCATCACGAAGCTCTAATAGCTTGGTGGCAGTGACTATGGAGAACCATCACTATCTCATCTGGAAGATTAACTCCCACTCGATTCAAGCGATTGTGGTACTCAGACAATCTGAGCACATGCTCAACGATTGAGCTTTTCTCCCTTAGTTTGCAGGCTTAAGAAACTTGTCAGAGGTCTCATACCTCTTGACGTGGGCACTAGTCTGAAATCCCAATTTCAGTCTTCGGAACATCTCATATGTTCTGCGACGTTTCAAAACCGTCTTTGGTGCCACAATTCTAAACCGTTAGCATTACGCACTGAACTATCACGTAGTCATCAAAACGTGTATGTCAGATGTTCCGCAACATCTACAGACGACGCTGAGGTTCAGCACACCGAGCGGTGCATTAAGGACATAAGCCTTCTGTGCAGCAATGAGGACAATCCTCAGTTCACGGACCCAGTCCGCATAATTGCTACTATCAACTTTCAACTAAATTTTCTCTAGGAACATATCTTAAACAGTAGAACTAAATCGTAAGCTATGACATAATTTGCAAAGACCTTTTGACTATGTTCATGATAATGAAGTTCATCTGATTATTTAATGAACTCCCACTCAGATAGACATCCCTCTAGTCATCTAAGTGATACATGATCCGAGTCAAACTAGGCCGTGTCCGATCATCACGTGAGACGGACTAGTCATCATCGGTGAACATCTCCATGTTGATCGTATCTACTATACGACTCATGTTCGACCTTTCGGTCTCTTGTGTTCCGAGGCCATGTCTGTACATGCTAGGCTCGTCAAGTCAACCTAAGTGTTTCGCATGTGTTCCGAGGCCATGTCTGTACATGCTAGGCTCGTCAACACCCGTTGTATTCGAACGTTAGAATCTATCACACCCGATCATCACGTGGTGCTTCGAAACAACGAACCTTCGCAACGGTGCACAGTTAGGGGGAACACGTCTCTTGAAATTTTAGTGAGGGATCATCTTATTTATGCTACCGTCGTTCTAAGCAAATAAGATGTAAACATGATAAACATCACATGCAAATCATAAAGTGACGTGATATGGCCAATATCATCCTGCGCCTTTGATCTCCATCTTCGAGGCGCGGCATGATCACCTTCGTCACCGGCATGACACCATGATCTCCATCATCGTGTCTTCATGAAGTTGTCTCGCCAACTATTACTTCTACTACTATGGCTAACGGTTAGCAATAAAGTAAAGTAATTACATGGCGTTTTCATTGACACGCAGGTCATACAATAAATTAAGACAACTCCTATGGCTCCTGCCGGTTGTCATACTCATCGACATGCAAGTCGTGATTCCTATTACAAGAACATGATCAATCTCATACATCACATATATCATTCATCACATCCTTTTGGCCATATCACATCACATAGCATACCCTGCAAAAACAAGTTAGACGTCCTCTAATTGTTGTTGCATGTTTTACGTGGCTGCTATGGGATTCTAGCAAGAACGTTTCTTACCTACGCAAAAGCCACAACGTGATATGCCAATTTCTATTTACCCTTCATAAGGACCCTTTTCATCGAATCCGATCCGACTAAAGTGGGAGAGACAGACACCCGCTAGCCACCTTATGCAACTAGTGCATGTCAGTCGGTGGAACCTGTCTCACGTAAGTGTACGTGTAAGGTCGGTCCGGGCCGCTTCATCCCACGATGCCGCCGAATCAAGATAAGACTAGTAACGGCAAGTAAATTGACAAAATCGACGCCCACAACTACTTTGTGTTCTACTCGTGCATAGAAACTACGCATAGACCTAGCTCATGATGCCACTGTTGGGGAACGTAGCAGAAATTCAAAATTTTCTACGCATCACCAAGATCAATCTATGGAGTTTACTAGCAACGAGAGGGAAGGAGTGCATCTACATACCCTTGTAGATCGCGAGCGGAAGCGTTCAAGAGAACGGGGTTGATGGAGTCGTACTCGTCGTGATCCAAATCACCGATGATCCTAGCGCCGAACGGACGGCACCTCCGCGTTCAACACACGTACGGAGCAGCGACGTCTCCTCCTTCTTGATCCAGCAAGGGGGGAGGAGAGGTTGATGGAGATCCAGCAGCACGACGGCGTGGTGGTGGAAGTAGCGGGATTCCAACAGGGCTTCGCCAAGCGCTGCGGGAGGAGGGAGATGTGTCACGGGAGGGAGAGGGAGGCGCCAGGGCTTAGGTATTGCTGCCCTCCCTCCCCCCACTATATATAGGGCCAAGGGAGAGGGGGGCGCAGCCTTGGCCCTTCCTCCAAGGAAGGGTGCGGCCAGGGAGGAGTCCATCCTCCCCAAGGCACCTCGGAGGTGCCTTCCCCCTTTAGGACTCTCCCTTTCCCTTATCTCTTGGCGCATGGGCCTCTTGGGGCTGGTGCCCTTGGCCCATATAGGCCAAGGCGCACACCCCTACAGCCCATGTGGCCCCCCGGGGCTGGTGGACCCCTTGGTGGACCCCCGGACCCCTTTCGGCACTCCCGGTACAATACCGATAATGCGCGAAACTTTTCCGGCGACCAAAATAAGACTTCCCATATATAAATCTTTACCTCCGGACCATTCCGGAACTCCTCGTGACGTCCGGGATCTCATCCGGGACTCCGAACAACTTTCGGGTTACCGCATACTAATATCTCTATAACCCTAGCGTCACCGAACCTTAAGTGTGTAGACCCTACGGGTTCGGGAGACATGCAGACATGACCGAGACGACTCTCCGGTCAATAACCAACAGCGGGATCTGGATACCCATGTTGGCTCCCACATGTTCCTCGATGATCTCATCGGATGAACCACGATGTCGAGGATTCAATCAATCCCGTATACAATTCCCTTTGTCAATCGGTATGTTACTTGCCCGAGATTCGATCGTCGGTATCCCGATACCTTGTTCAATCTCGTTACCGGCAAGTCTCTTTACTCGTTCCGTAACACATCATCCCGTGATCAACTCCTTGGTCACATTGTGCACATTATGATGATGTCCTACCGAGTGGGCCCAGAGATACCTCTCCGTTTACACGGAGTGACAAATCCCAGTCTCGATTCGTGCCAACCCAACAGACACTTTCGGAGATACCTGTAGTGCACCTTTATAGCCACCCAGTTACGTTGTGACGTTTGGTACACCCAAAGCATTCCTACGGTATCCGGGAGTTGCACAATCTCATGGTCTAAGGAAATGATACTTGACATTAGAAAAGCTCTTAGCAAACGAACTACACGATCTTGTGCTAGGCTTAGGATTGGGTCTTGTCCATCACATCATTCTCCTAATGATGTGATCCCGTTATCAACGACATCCAATGTCCATGGTCAGGAAACCGTAACCATCTATTGATCAACGAGCTAGTCAACTAGAGGCTTACTAGGGACAGGGTGTTGTCTATGTATCCACACATGTATCTGAGTTTCCTATCAATACAATTTTAGCATAATAAACGATTATCATGAACAAGGAAATATAATAATAACCAATTTATTATTGCCTCTAGGGCATATTTCCAACAGTATGACCATAGAAGGTTTTATTCATGTAAATAGAACAACAATTATTCTCTAACTTAAATGAATAACTGTATTGCAATAAACATGATCAAATCATATTCATGCTCAACGCAAACACCAAATAACACTTATTTAGGTTCAACACTAATCCCGAAAGTGTAGGGAGCGTGCGATGATGATCATATCAATCTTGGAACCACTTCCAACACACATCGTCACTTCACCCTTAACTAGTCTCTGTTCATTCTGCAACTCCTGTTTCGAGTTACTACTCTTAGTAACTGAACCAGTATCAAATACCGAGGGGTTGCTACGAACACTAGTAAAATACACATCAATAATCTGTATATCAAATATACCTTTGTTCACTTTGCCATCCTTCTTATCCACCAAATACTTGGGGCAGTTCCGCTTCCAGTGACCAGTCCCTTTGCAGTAGAAGCACTTAGTCTCAGGCTTAGGACCAGACTTGGGCTTCTTCACTTGAGCAGCAACTTGCTTGCCGTTCTTCTTGAAGTTCCCCTTCTTCCCTTTGCCGTTTTCTTGAAACTAGTGGTCTCGTCAACCATCAACACTTGATGTTTTTCTTGATTTCTACCTTAGTCGATTTCAGCATCACGAAGAGCTTGGGAATTGTTTCCGTTATCACTTGCATATTATAGTTCATCACGAAGTTCTACTAACTTGGTGATGGTGACTAGAGAATTCTGCCAATCACTATCTTATCTGGAAGATTAACTCCCACTTGATTCAAGCGATTGTAGTACCCAGACAATCTGAGCACATGCTTACTGCTTGAGCTATTCTCCTCCATCTTTTAGCTATAGAACTTGTTGGAGACTTCATATCTCTCAACTCGGGTATTTGCTTGAAATATTAACTTCAAATCCTGGAACATCTCATATGGTCCATGACATTCAAAACGTCTTTGAAGTCCCGATTCTAAGCCGTTAAGCATGGTGCACTAAACTATCAAGTAGTCATCATATTGAGCTAGCCAAACGTTCATAACGTCTGCATTTGCTCCTGCAATAGGTCTGTCACCTAGCGGTGCATCAAGGACATAATTCTTCTGTGCAGCAATGAGGATAAACCTCAGATCACGGACCCAATTCACATCATTGCTACTATCATCTTTCAACTTAGTTTTCTCTAGGAACATATATAAAACATAGGGAAGCAACAACGCGAGCTATTGATCTACAACATAGATATGCTAATACTACCAGGACTAAGTTCATGATAAATTAAAGTTCAATTAATCATATTACTTAAGAACTCCCACTTAGATAGACATCCCTCTAATCCTCTAAGTGATCACGTGATCCATATCAACTAAACCATGTCCGATCATCACGTGAGATGGAGTAGTTTCAACGGTGAACATCACTATGTTGATCATATCCACTATATGATTCACGCTCGACCTTTCGGTCTCCGTGTTCCGAGGCCATATCTGTTATATGCTAGGCTCGTCAAGCTTAACCTGAGTATTCCGCGTGTGCAACTGTTTTGCATCCATTGTATTTGAACGTAGAGCCTATCACACCCGATCATCACGTGGTGTCTCAGCACGAAGAACTTTCGCAACGGTGCATACTCAGGGAGAACACTTGTACCTTGATAATTAGTGAGAGATCATCTTATAAAGCTACCGTCGAACTAAGCAAAATAAGATGTATAAAAGATAAACATCACATGCAATCAAAATATGTGACATGATATGGCCATCATCATCTTGTGCCTTTGATCTCCATCTTCAAAGCATCGTCATGATTTCCATCGTCACCGGCATGACACCATGATCTCCATCATCTTGATCTATATCAATGTGTCGTCACATGATCGTCTCGCCAACTATTGCTCTTGCAACTATTGCTATCGCATAGCAATAAAGTAACGCAATTATTTGGCACTTGCATCTTATGCAATAAAGAGACAACCATAAGGCTTCTGCCAGTTGCTGATAACTTCAACAAAACATGATCATCTCATACAACAAAATATAGCATCATGTCTTGACCATATCACATCACAACATGCCCTGCAAAAACAAGTTAGACGTCCTCTACTTTGTTGTTGCAAGTTTTACGTGGCTGCTACGGGCTGAGCAAGAACCGTTCTTACCTACGCATCGAAACCACAACGATAGTTTGTCAAGTTGGTGTTATTTTAACCTTCGCAAGGACCGGGCGTAGCCACACTCAGTTCAACTAAAGTTGGAGAAACTGACACCCGCTAGTCACCTGTGTGCATAGCACGGCGGTAAAACCAGTCTCGCGTAAGCGTACGCGTAATGTCGGTCTGGGCCGCTTCATCCAACAATACCGCCGAACCAAAGTGTGACATGCTGGTAAGCAGTATGACTTATATCGCCCACAACTCACTTGTGTTCTACTCGTGCATATAACATCAACGCATAAAACCAGGCTCGGATGCCACTGTTGGGGAACGTAGTAATTTCAAAAAAATTCCTACGCACACACAAGATCATGGTGATGCATAGCAACGAGAGGGGAGAGTGTGTCCACGTACCCTCGTAGACCGAAAGCGGAAGCGTTAGCACAACGCGGTTGATGTAGTCGTACGTCTTCACGATCCGACCGATCCAAGTACCGAACGTACGACACCTCCGAGTTCAGCACACGTTCAGCTCGATGACGTCCCTCGAACTCCGATCCAGCCGAGCTTTGAGTGAGAGTTCCGTCAGCACGACGGCGTGGTGACGATGATGATGTTCTACTGACGCAGGGCTTCGCCTAAGCACCGCTACAATATTATCGAGGTGGACTATGGTGGAGGGGGGCATCGCACACGGCTAAGAGATCAAGAGATCAATTGTTGTGTCTATGGGGTGCCCCCCTGCCCCCGTATATAAAGCAGCAAGGGAGAGGCCGGCCCTAGAGGGGGCGCGCCAAGTGTGGGGAGTCCTACTAGGACTCCCAAGTCCTAGTAGGATTCCCCTTTCCTTTCCGGAGTAGGAGAGAAGGAAAGAGGAGGAGGGGGAGAAGGAAAAGGGGGCTGCACCCCTTGTCCAATTCGGACCAGAGGGGGGCGCGCGCCTCCTTCCTTTTGGCCTCTCTCCTCTATTCCCGTATGGCCCAATAAGGCCCAATACTTCTCCCGGTGAATTCCCGTAACTCCCCGGTACTCCGAAAATACCCGAATCACTCGGAACCTTTCCGATGTCCGGATATAGTCGTCCAATATATCGATCTTTATGTCTCGATTATTTCGAGACTCCTCGACAAGTCCCCGATCTCATCCGGGACTCCGAACTACCTTCGGTACATCAAATCACATAACTCATAATACAAATCGTCATCGAACTTTAAGCGTGCGGACCCTACGGGTTCGAGAACTATGTAGACATAACCGAGACACGTCTCCGGTCAATAACCAATAGCGGAACCTGGATGCTCATATTGGCTCCTACATACTCTACGAAGATCTTTATCGGTCAAACCGCATAACAACATACGTTGTTCCCTTTGTCATCGGTATGTTATTTGCCCGAGATTCGATCGTCGGTATCTCAATACCTAGTTGAATCTCGTTACCGGCAAGTCTCTTTACTTGTTCCGTAATACATCATCCCGCAACTAACTCATTAGTTACAATGCTTGCAAGGCTTATAGTGATGTGCATTACTGAGTGGGCCCAGAGATACCTCTCCGACAATCGGAGTAACAAATCCTAATCTCGAAAGACGCCAACCCAACAAGTACCTTTGGAAGCACCTGTAGAGCACCTTTATAATCACCCAGTTACGTTGTGACGTTTGGTAGCACACAAAGTGTTCCTCCGGTAAACGGGAGTTGCATAATCCCATAGTCATAGGAACATGTATAAGTCATGAAGAAAGCAGTAGCAACATACTAAACGATCGAGTGCTAAGCTAACGGAATGGGTCAAGTCAATCACATCATTCTCCTAATGATGTGATCCCGTTAATCAAATAAAAACTCTTTGTCCATGGTTAGGAAACATAACCATCTTTGAATAACGAGCTAGTCAAGTAGAGGCATACTAGTGACACTCTGTTTGTCTATGTATTCACACATGTATCATGTTTCCGGTTAATACAATTCTAGCATGAATAATAAACATTTATCATGATATAAGGAAATAAATAATAACTTTATTATTGCCTCTAGGGCATATTTCCTTCAGTTTTGACCCAACAAGTGTCTAACCGGCTCTAATGGTCAAACTCGGGTGGTTAAAAAGCCCGCTTACAATAAATTAGTCTGGTGTCTCGCCTCTAAAGCCCCGCCCAATATGCTACACCACCAGCTCAGCCCATTCTAAGCCTACCAACATCGCCATTGCCGCTCTCCTTCCAACCGTCTCTCTCACAAACTTTACCCCCCCCCCCCACACACACACAGACAAGGGCAACAAATCATTGCCGCCTTTGTCTTTCCATCTGACGGTGGCCTCTCCTACGCTATTGTCTTTTGGCCCGGCTCAGCCTTACCCTCAATTCGACCCCCTTTGTTGCAACGTCCTTCGCATCCCCATATGCGTCTACACGGGTAATCGGTGTAGTACTCCATGCTCGTTTGCTCCACCTCCCTCGTCCACCTCCTCGGTATACGTTTGCGACGGCCACGGTTGCGCACCTATGAGTCCATTTTTCTCTTCACTTTTCACTCATTGTTTTGCATTGTAGCTATAGGATTTCCAACCAATTTAACCAGTATCCTATAGGAGAAGGGATTTTGGAGCACTAGTTGGGAAACACCCAATTATGGGTGACAATTATTTTGATTGACATGATAAAACCTACCTTATGAAGGGTCGATCAAGTGGGATAACAACCGGCCGCGCAGATTTGTCCGAAGGCGAAGACCATGATGGTGTCCTCGATTAGGGGTGCTATCCACGTCGGTCCCCCAATCATGGGCTGGGGCGAGGACCCCCAGACAACTGACAAGTGGGCCACGTTTTTCATGCCCCACAGCATACAACAGATGGAATCCTACAAAGACTTGGCGCATACGCTAAGACACATTTGAATCATCAGCATGTTTATCCCTTCATGTAACCCTAGGTACCCCCGGTGCCTATATAAGCCAAGGGCTTTAGACTGTAGGGTTAGATTCATTCACATACGATTTCAAGTTAGATCATCTTGTACTTTGTACCCCATCCACAATCAATACTATAGAAGCGGGACGTAGGATTTTACCTCTTCAAGAGGGCCTGAACGTGGGTAAACATGGTGTCCCTCTTTGTCTTGTTACCATTAAGCCAAGATCACCCGTTCGGGACCCCCCGGATTCAACCCCGCCAGATGGCATTTGGTACGAGTATGCATGTTTCATACAACACGACACTGCCTCCCCCTGGTCAACTACTTCAACACTATATCTTCGTATCTCACAAAGAAGAAGAGAGACCAGAACCATGATCCATAACCAGAAAACCTAACCTCCGAAAGCTCTCCTTCTGAGTCTTGCCATGTGACATGTGCGTGGAGATTCACAAGGCCGATCGGAAGGCCGGCATCACGTCACATGTTCCAAGGGAACATTAGCGATACAACTTTTCCGTTCGGAGAATTGTGTTGGAGAGTGAACTCCCTCCCAAGATGCGGCATGATGATTCTTTTCGATGATCCAAAGTGGTTGCAATTCTTGGTGAAACCAAGGAAGGGTTCTACTTTGTTCGGGTTTATTTCCATTTGTAGCATGATTTTTGCTTTGGCAAACCCCCCTTAAAAGTTTGCACGAATCTTGAAGTTACTTACAAAGTCTATAGCCGTATTAGCCTGCAGATCAAGCATATTGCATACATTGCTTTTAATATATATACAAAAGATATATATTATCCTTTTTTTTACTCAAAGGGTACCTTCTAATCTCCAATTTTAATCTGCATCGAAATCCGTAAACTTTCTATCCGGGTGTACCGAAGCAAAGTTCGCACTTGTAGCACACCTGCGTATGTGTGACGTTGCTGCACTGCAACCTGTGCGTGTGCAAAGAGAGCGGCTATGCAACACCCGCGCTCCCTCCCCTCCTTGTGTAAACTGCCTGCAGCAGCCGTTTACCCTTTGGTGCAACACCCCTTATATAACGAAGACCTCAAACGCAGCGGCCGCCAGAAATGAAGATTTGAACCCACCCTTGTGCAGAACAAACCAAGCAACAGCTCAACTCGCACCCCGGCGACACGAGATCGAGAGGCGCAACCCCACGAGCGACCAAAGATCAAGGAGAAGCAGGACCGGCGGCTCCGCTGCAGGAAACAAGAAGAGGCAGGACCGCCGGCTCCGGTGCCGGAATCAAGACGAGCCGCAGGGGCGGAATCAAGATCAAGAAGAACAGACGAGAATCAAGAAACGGCAGGGCCGCCGGCGAGGAGCTCGCGCCAGCCGACCAGCAGCGAATCAAGAAACTGTCAGGGCCGCCGGCGAGGAGCTCGCGCCAGCCGACCAGAAATCAAGAATAGGTCCTGCCGGCATCAAGAACCCGTAGCGGCGACGCCCCCTCCCTCTCGGCCGGGGACCGTTGGTAAGTCGCGCTTCCTCTTCTTTCCCCGTCCCCCGTCGTTCGCCCGCTTGGGGTATCTTCTTTCCCCCATCTCCCCCGGCCGGTCCCGCCGGCGCTAGCTCCATAGATTTTCTCAATTTCTTGATCAACTGGTCCGACCCTCATGTGCAATTGCTCTTTCGGACCGTTCAGGAAGACGATGGCGCAGGCTGAAGAATGGAGTGATTGGACATCTGTGGCCGAGCGGGGAAGAGACTCGCTGTTCTTGGTCGAATTCGCTCCGAAGCCCGAGATGCTAACTCAGCTGCGAAGCCTAGCTGACAGAGTAATGACAGTTCCAAGAACAGCTGACAGGGCGGAGGCGGTTCGGAGAGGATTCAGCTGCACAGGCTTCGTGCATTTCGCAGGGCCGATGGGCCCCTTCATCATGACGACCGCGCATGGTTTCCAACATCTTTATCGAGCGAGGTCGGACCCCTTGACCGCAGATACGTTCAACATGTACAACGTCAGGGTGGTCTGCGATCATCAGGAAGAGCGATACCAGGCTGCGGGGGTTCTCGAGGACAATCGCAAGTACGCGACCGCAAGGCTGGTCGGGATCGATTGCTCCAAGGACATTCTGCTGTTGGCAGTACGGAGCCAGGACCTGAAAAACCTGACGGAAGACAGCGTTTGCGACCGACCGCACCCTGCGCTGATAGTTGCTCAGGCCGAGGCCGCCAGGCCAAGGGCGGGCAGGCGATGCATGATGTTGTCATGGCCGGCGCATCGGCCCAGGACGCTCACCACCGGGTGGACGAGCTGCTTCCGAGCAGTGAACCTCTTCAGCGCGCCCAACTTAGCCCAGTACGATATGACCCTCCTGGAGGTCGATATGCTCTGTGCGGACGGATCCTCTGGTGCTCCGCTGTTCGACACGGACGGACGAGTCATAGGCATGCTACATGGTGGGAACAAGGAAACGCACTCGTACTTCATCCCGGCTGAGTACCTGCACGAGTGGTTCGTCAGGTACGCCAGCCAGACGGCCGTCTGCAGGTGCAAGAGGCCTGGGAAACTAGCATTGCAGGGAGGGTGAAACTGCCTCCCGTCGCCTCCGATCCATCCTTTCCCTGTGTATATGTCACAAAACGATAGTGCTGTAGCCTGTAGATACATATACATGCCCGCGCGCGTGCAGAATTTTGTGCGCCCGGAGTTTATTTTCTTCTTTTTTGGTCTATACACGAAAATGCATCTGTGTGTTTAGAATGCAGTCTACGTTTGTGATTGTGCGGCCATCTTTACTGGCTACCTGATGTTGTGAATGGTTTACATTCTTGTGCACCTGTGCTTCTTGTTTCCTTTGCGCTGAACAAGGTTGGTGGTGCTAGGTTGTAAACCCCTACATACTGTTCTTGTCCGACAACGTTTTTTCTTTACGGAACGTTGTATATATGGAAATTCTCTCCTCCTGCCCCTACACGAAGATCACTTGTTGCCGTGTATCTTCCTCTAAGCCGAGTACCTATACTCGGCTTAGAGGAAGATACACGGCAACGAAGAGTTCTCGGTTTACAAAGCGTAAGCCGAGTGGCTAAAGAAAAGGCTCTCAGTTTATAGGAAATCTCCGACATAAAATATAAAGGCATCGGCTTACGGGGTGTCCCCGACAATAGTTTCTGCCACATGGCCGCTGTCGGCGCACTTGACGGCTAGCTTGACGACCATTGGTATAAGCCGAGTACGCTTCCCCGACACTCGGCTTATATTTCCCATTTTCCTTTTTTAAATCAAAAAACCATTCGACTCCCCCGGAAAGCCGAGTGGTCGTGAAAGGACACTAGGCTTATGTCTGGGTTATAAATTGTGTGGCCGTGCAAACACCGTTCAAATCACGCCGTCGCCACACTCCACCCAGAAAGCTTGCCGGCGACGCCCTCTCTTCACCTCTCCTGGCCCATTGCGTCAGCGCTGCCCTCTCCACCTCCCACTTCACCGGCACCCTTCACTCCACCGACGATCTACAGCCATCACTGCTGGTCTTCGCCACCATCCCGTCACGGACAACGAGGTGAGCACATCAATGTTTTTCTCCCGGCGGATTAGAATTCCTGGCAGACAGAGATGTGCCATCATGTTCAAATTTCTGCCGGCAATCAACAGCTTCCCCGGCATACATTTTCTGCCGGCAATCAACAGCTTTCCCGGCAGATGATGGGCCAGTGGTGCCAAGTATCCCAATTAATAAGGCTATTACACTTTGTACTGTATTTATTTCACATTTACATACACACCGCCCATTCAAAAGATGATGCATCCATTCAAATAAAGCAAAAGGATTTTGCAGATGCACTTCGCTATATATTATGAAGTCTGGTCATCAAACATTTTACAACGTATACATTTGATTCAATAAGAAACTAACAAATGTCCGCAGTTTCAAGCCTGGGCACATGAATTATCTGGTTGCCCTTCCAGGAAAGCATGACAACAGTTTCAGGTCTGGACAGATGATGATTGCCTCTGATATTAAGTTCAGTTCCCTGAAAGTGAAGACTCATCGAACTCTGTTTGAAAAAACTGCACATGAGAGAAAATAGGGACAACGATGGAGAAAAAGGAAGTGACATCCACAACCTGTATGAATTTTTGACATCAGAGGATCTTGTATTTTTGTATGAGCACACAAAGGCGAGTAGTACAGCAAACAAAATTCAAACATTTTTCCAGCATTAACTGACAGAATTATAGAAACTAAAATGTTCAGTGTTAGGTTTAACTCAAAAGAACATACAGAACTTTTTACAAGCATATATCATGATATTCAGGTGTGAGCTTCTGAGAGGAAATACAAGGACATTTTGAAATAATGCTACTTTATATAGAGAGAAAAAAGATATAAGAGAACCATGCAAAATACCTCTCACTAATCATATCACAAAGTAGTATCGTGATTGCTGAAGCACACAAACCAACATGCAAATTACTCCCTCTGTACCGAAATAGTTGTAGCTGGGAGAAATTTCCGACAAGGTGAAAATGAACAAAAGTACAAAAATACCCCTGATTTGAAAACGAGAGTTGTCGCTGAGAGTCGTCGTCTTCCTCCGCCAGGCCAGCCACCTCCTCCGCCCTCCACCTCCTCCAGCTACTAGTCCATCCACCAGCAGGCCCCTTCGCCAGTCTCTTCCCCGTCGTCCTTGCCCAGTTTGGTCGCCGCCGCTCCCAATTTGATCGCCGCCGCCCCAGCCTGGCCGCCGCCTCCGCCGCTCCCAATTTGGTCCTCGCCGCACCAGCCTGGTCCTCTCAACGCCAGCTTGGTCGCCGCGCTGCCCAGCCTGGTCCTCGCCGCAAACAACACTCCAGGCAGGTACTCCTCGCCCGTACACTGAAATTTACAGCAGAATTTGAGGAATCAGTTAAACAGCGCGACAACAGCAGTAATTTACAGCAGAATTTGAGGAATCACTAGAATTTGAAAGCAAACAAATAAAAGTAGCAAGTGCACTGAAATTCAGGAGTTAACAGGTCCAGTGTGCAGGCTGCAGCCCACATTTTCCATCAGGCATCCAAATTTGCCTAAACCCATGTTCCTTGTCAAATTCAGTCTAAACCCATGTTCGATGTTAGAGAACCAAATGCTTCTGCATTTGGCACTGCCAATTAATCCCTCTGTTCCATTTGAACTAAAACCACGATAAAAATTATGGAACGGAGTACTTGTAGTTCCATCACTTAATTGACATGGGACCAGCATGGAGTAACAAGCAAGGCAAAAATGGTGCCAGTACATGATGATGTTACATCACTTAATGGAGTACTTGTAGTTCCATCACTTAATTGACATGAGTAGATAAGCATCATTTTGACATTACTACAGGGGCTACAACTTCAAAGGGAAGTACCAAATGACTACACTCGATCTGTATATCATTGTAAAATGCACTGATGAGTACCGGAGTAATATGCACTAAACAGTATTTATACAAAGCATGTCATTGTTCAGAAGAACAGTGGATCATTTAGTTGTACCGAAAAGATTAATTCAGTTTTAACTAAACATTATTTATACTGGAACAAGCATTGTGAGTGCTTTCAGTACACAGCAAAATGAACTTCTCCATCAGTACACAGCAAAATGAACTTCTCCATACATGATATAAATGGTCAGTAGATTAAATGGTCAATACACTGGAACAAGCATTTTGACAAGAGTAAATGGTCAGTAACAAGCATTTTGACAAAGTAACAAGCATATTGACAAAATTTCACCACTGTGAACAGGAACGAGTTGACAAAGTAACTTGACATTAACTTGATTTACTGCCCCCCCGCGCGCAAAAAAGAAAACTTGATTTACTGTTAACTTAAATGAACGCTTATTGTCAAAATGCTCAGTTAACTTGACATTAACTTGCTTTTCATTTTTAACTTGCTTTGAATATGGTCAGTTAGGTGCAACATGTTCAGTGTAGTCCTAAGCAACACTTGCTGACTACTCTTAACTCAACAGTACTGAACTAAACATGACTACTCTAACTTAACAGTACTGAGCACTACTCACTTGCTGTAGTCCAACTTATTGCAAGCAAAATAGGCCTACTCCAAGCAAATTGAGTAGTTGTTGGCAAGCTTATCCCATCTACTCCAAATCTTCAGTATTTGTAAATCAACCCATCACTGAATCTCTAAATATAGTTTACATAGAGCATATACCGCTAACACTAATATGGCAGCAGTAAATAAAATCTTTGATAGCATCCATTTACTGAACATTTGTCAGTTAACACTGATTTCTACTCCTAGAAAATGTGCTCACTAAATGGATCAAATGTGCTCCCACCAAAGATTTTCTTTGACAGCAACAAAGAACATCATGGTCATGTAGGCATTCAGGCCTCTTTGTAACAGGAACGTAGACTTTAATGAGCCCCTGGGTACAATCCTCTCTCAGCGCCGATGATCCCAGAACCGCTTCGCCATCGCCTTTATCAGCAGCCAAGGTGTGAGTACTCATCTTCAGTTACACTTCCCCTGCTCATAAGGCCAAGCAAACATTTCATGGTTGGAACTAATGGATGGTAAGCTGACTGAAATTAGTGGAGTAGGTTGGAGATTAATTGGGCTTGAGCAACCAAATTACTCCAAATTGCTCATACCACCAAGTCCTACTCCAAGAGCTTCATGTGCTAAAATACTGAAGCTTCATGCGCTATAATTTTAATTATAATTACTGCAAGCACAAGCTACAGAAAACATAAGGACCAGCAAGTTGCTGCAAGTGGGTACAATTATAAACTCACTCACAGTAACATGTTACTCTATGACATCAAGTCCTACAGTACTGCTGCTCCACTTGCTACTCCTACTTGGAAGAAAACAACAAGCCCTACACTAGTCCATTTTAAGCACTCCTGAACATTTTGAAAGAGATTACTCCTACTGAATTTGCTACACTAAAACAACAGCATGTCCTGAACATTTTACTCCATTTTAAGCACTCCTGCTTGGAACAAAACAGCAGCAAGTCCTCCAAACTGAATCACTAAATCACTGAATATACTCCCACAATGTGAGTACTACAGCAGCAACATCACATTATGTGAATTTCAGTACTACTCCAGCAGCAGCATCACATTAAGAAAGTGAACCTACTTGAGCAAAGATGACTGAACGAGTATACTACTGATGGACCAGGTGCGCGCCGGCGCCGCGCTGGGGATCCCGTTCTTCCCCCGCTTCCCTCGTCCGATGGCGGAGATGTTCGCCGTCCGATGGTGGAGTACATCACGCAGTTCCAGGTGCTGTGATCCTTGTTATTCTGACTTGATCTCAGTATTCATTCTTCTTCTTGCCAATGCCATGGGGGGCCTGATACACCATGGAAGCAGTGAATTGGTTGTGTGAAATACTGAAATGGAAATTAATCACATACTCCAACCATTGGAGTACTAACTGAAGCAAATGTTCCAAGGAAAGATTATGAAGCAGATGATGATACGAGGGGGCTACTTGAGCAAAAATGGAGTAATTGTGGAAGAAAGCAAACTGAATTTCAGTACAGAGCAGAACGACTGGTACTAGACCTGCAGGATGAAGCATACTCCGCTCGGTCTAGGATGAAGAACAGACCAAGGCGAAGAGGACCAGCTCGTCAGGGATCTGCTATGCTCTGCTAGATCGAGAGGACCAACTTGTTTTGGTGGCGCCGACCTCCACGCCCCCCGCCAGCCACCTGCACGGCGCACGGGGTCGGCATCTTCTTCCGCCCGGCGCTGGCGTCCAGCAGCAGCGACGTCGGCATCGGGACGCAGCTCGGCGGCGGCGACACCGAGTAAGACAGCCAAATCCAAACCAAACCTAACTGGATTACCTCGTGGTCATGCGAAATCTGGTGGAAGTTAGAAGCCATCCTTGTGGTCATCATCACCCGAACAGATCCTTCCGCTGAAACGCTTGAGCAACTCGAGCCTGGCGGAGAGCGCGTGGAGGAGGCTTGGCTACTTGGGCGTTGCTGGAGGTCCGGCCAATGGTGGTCGGGGCGGCGGAGGGCGCTCGGCGGAATGGTCCGGGAGGGAGTGGCAGTGGGTGTGGCGGACGGTAGTTGGCGGCGTGGTCGGGAAGGAAGCTGGCACTGGGGTGTGGCGGAGGGCGGTCGGCAGCCGCGGAGGGTGGGCGGCGGCAGCGGAGTGTGCGGGAGGAGGCTAGGTCGATTTGGGGATTTCGGTCTGAGCTGGAGTTCGGGTTTTTTTTTTTTTTTTTTTGAAGGAACACATAGCCTCATACTCCCGGGCGGACTGCCCGGGCACTATTCGGTCATGAAATTTTGACCGTGCCTTAAACAAGCCTCAAACGTCCGGGCTGACCTGCAGCCCTCATATCCATCCAGCTTAAATATGGGATGGATATGGATCGTCCGGGCACGCCCATCACATCGGACCCGGCCTAAGCTGGCCCACTCGACCCCATATTTTCTCCCCATCCGCTTGCCGGACCAAACCCTAACCGCTTCACTCCACTCATCTCCGTCACTCAAACTCGTCTGTGCCGTCCGGCAGTCTCCGGCATGGCGGGCAGTGGATCCGAGTCCTTCACCTCCAAATACGTCGACCCCAATCTCATTCCATGCAGCCCCGAAGAGGAGATGGTCATCTGGCTTGCGCTCCACCGCTCCCGGAAGGAGGCCCGTGCACGGCAGTGCTCGGACTCCTTCTGTCGTGAATCCATTGCGTTACCCAAATGGTGCATGAGTCCGGTGCTAAGGCAGCCGTGGCTACCTCACCGGAGGCGGTGTGGTCCATCTGACATCCGAACGCGGTGGCACACGCGCAACCCCTTTGTTGGTGCGCCGAGGCCATAGCGCACAGTGGGTGTCGTCCGACGCAAACACGCCGCACACAACAGCGGGCGTGGGATGCAGAGGCAGCGCTCGCGGCGGTGGATGTCGACGAGGCAGAGTCGCATTCTCCGGCGCCCCGTACGGTGCACCAGTATGGGCCCCGCAACCGCGTCGTGATGGATGTCACCTGCTCATCCCAGGACGGATCCATCATCGATCTGACGTCCATCGGCATTCAACGGGTTCTGGGCTCCGACGAGGAAGAGTAGGGCATGGGAGACGGCGGCGCCTTGAGTCCCGTGAGCCGGCTCGTGTCTCATGCCCTACTCTACCTTGCTGGCGACCGGACCAACACTCTGAAGGGCACAACCGGCCGCCGGACATGGCCACGACGGAGCCGAACAAGCGAAGCAGAACCGGACGAAGCTCCGCTCAAAGATCGCTGCGTTGCAGGTAATAATATGAATTTGAGGTTTATAATTTGAGGTATCCGAATATAGAATGCATTTTTTGAGGCATGACCGTTCACTGTCCGCGGACACGCCCGGATACATCGTCAGCAACATCTTTTACAAAGTATGGGACCTGCCCAAGCCAAATCTCACATAAGCTAGCTCCTAATTTAGCTCCATAAGTAGCTAGCTTGTGCGCCACTACGGTACAAGTCTGAGGGCAAGACACCACACATACATCATTGAGACCTACATGCAACTGTACCTTAATATCTCTGAATATAGCTCCTAATGCTGACAAGTCAAAGTCTTCAGTGGTTGTTGCATTCTTCAGTTGTATGGAATCAGTTTCAATCATTACTTTGTCACAATCTAGCTGAATGGTTGTGTTTATGGCATAACTGAGGGAGTCCTGGACTAAGGGGTCCTCGGGCGTCCGGCCTATTAGCCATGGGCCGGACTGATGGGCTGTGAAGATACGAAGACCGAAGACTCCACCCGTGTCCGGACGGGATTCTCTTTGGCGTGGAAGGCAAGCTTGGCGATCAAATATGAAGATTCCCTTCTCTGTAACCGACTTTGTGTAACCCTAAATCCCTCCGGTGTCTATATAAACCGGAGGGTTAGGTCTATAGGACCGAATACTCATTACCATAGTCATACACGCTAGGCTTTTAGGGTTTAGCCATTACGATCTCGTGGTAGATCAACTCTTATAATACTCACATTCATCAAGATCAATCAAGCAGGAAGTAGGGTATTACCTCCATACATAGGGCCCGAACCTGGGTAAACATTGTGTCCCCCGTCTCCTGTTACCATCGATTCTAGACGCACAGTTCGGGACCCCCTACCCGAGATCCGCCGGTTTTGACACCGACATTGGTGCTTTCATTTAGAGTTCCACTGTGACGTCGATGACAGGATCGATGACTCGCCTCGTCCTTAAAGACAATATCACCGCCGGAGGAGGCCTGGCCCCAGGCCAAACCCTCCGGCTGGGCGGCTTTACCATGACCGCCTGTTTGGCCATTAAGTCAACGATGACCTCGCGGGCCATCGAAAATCCCCTTCGTATCGACTCCAAACACTCCAAGCAGATGGATCCGGCGGAGCTCCCGTCTTTAAACGAACTCCTGGATCGCATCGCCGCCCTGGGAATTGCCACAGATTACGATCGGATCGGGCTTAAACCCGACCAAAGAGAAATTAAATCTCCACCGGTCACCCACCAGATAGCGGTAGTCGAGGAGCAAGATGGCGACTCTTCCCCTATACTGAAGACGGACTATGTTCGGATCGCCGACCCTGCAGAGCCGGATACCCACCAGCGAAAGGATGTGACCAGCCTTCCGAACATAGAATCGGACGGCGGGCATAAGCAATCTGAAGATACTCCGGAGTCCGGATTGTTAAGTCTGGAAAATCTTCAGACTCCGGATCACCGATCGGGTCAAGGTCCGGATTCAATTCCACCCACCCACTCAGACGCAAGCGCTCTTATGAGCATACAACAGCAGTCTCAGAAAACGGTCCACCACTTCTGGGCCAGGTTCCTCCTTGTCAAGGACAAGGTTAAAGATTGTCGCGACGAGGATGCGATATCAGCGTTCTGCAACAAATTGCACGGACGAAGGAATCCTCAATGCCATTAATCGCCGCCGTATACTACACTTCGCTGACTTGGCAACTATCGTACAGAAGTACAGCGCAATGGAAAGCGCCTGGAAAGATCAGGCAGCTTGTTGGGAGCCATCAATCCCAACTCAACCGCTCGTCCAGGCGAAAAGGGCGCATCCTCGTGACACGCCCAATCCAATATCCAAGAAATATAAAGCCATTACGCGGCATGGAACCGTTCTAGTGGGATGGCTCGACGGCCCATGCAAAATACACACAACACTGGATACCATATCAACCCACAGCCTTAGAGCATGTTGGATACTCCAGCAGGTAGCCAAGAGCGGCGAGGACATCCTTACCAAAAACGCCCCAGAACAACACCCTCCAGAAGACGACGACCCCAGAGTATTGACGGTCTTCGAGACATTCGCTTCAAACAATAAGCGCAAAAGGGCACTCCGCGACCTCATCGAAGTCTGTCAAATCGCCGCGATAAACCCTTGAAACGACACGGCTATAACCTTTAATGCCGGTGACGAACCAAAATACAGGACAGTCCGAGCGCCAGCCGCATTAGTCCTCAGTCCCATCGTGGATGGCTTCCGACTCACCAAGGTCCTCATGGACGGCGGTAGCGGACTAAACCTCATTTATGAGGATACACTCAACAAAATGGAAATAGACAGGAGCCGCATCGAGCAAAGCAGCACGACCTTCCGAGGAATCATTCCCAGCCGGGAGGCACGGTGCGTGGGAAAAATAACACTCGACGTGCTATTCGGCACGCCGGAGAATTACCGGTCCGAGGAAATAACCCTCCAAGTGGCCCCTTTCAACAGCGGATATCACGCCCTCTTGGGGCGAGAGGCATTTACACGCTTCTAAGTTGTACCTCATTATGGTTACATGTAGCTTAAGATGCCCGGGCCCAACGGCATAATCACTCTCGCCAGTGATCCGGACATAGCACTTCGCGCCGAAAATAAAACCGCATCCCTGGCCCTTGAGGCATTATCTGAAGCCCTCGTGGCCAAAGAGTTAACCGCACTGCGCTCCACGGTGGACCGGGACGATGTGATTCTAGACAAACGCCCCAAATCCACCTCCTTCAAGCCAGCGGAAGAGATAGTCAAATTCCAGGTCCATCCAACGGACCCCAAGAAGACAGCATCTATTGGGGTGCAACTAGACCCAACGGTCGACACCGCGCTACGGGATTTTCTTCGCCAAAACTGGGATATATTCGCCTGGCACCCTTCCGATATGCCAGGAATCCCGCTCAAGCTGGCCGAACACAGCCTCAACATATTAAAAGGATATAAACCGGTCAAACAAACACTGCGACGCTTTTCCGAGCCCAAACGTCAAGCTATGGGAGAAGAGTTGGCCAAGCTAATTGAAGCCGGATTCATTAGAGAAATAAAACACCCGGACTGGCTGGCAAACCTGGTGATGGTGCCAAAGAAGGACAAATCCTGGCGCCTGTGCGTCGATTTCAAAGACCTCAATAAGGCCTACCCTAAGGATCCCTTCCCCCTCCCCCGCATTGACCAGATCATTGATGCTACCGCAGGACACGACTCACTGTGCTTCCTCGACGCGTATTCCGGATACCATCAAATAAAAATGAAGGAGTCCGACCAAGCCGCAATGGCATTCATTACCCCATATGGGCCATTCTGCTTCAACACCATGCCCTTCGGACTCAAAAACGCTGGCGCCACTTACCAACGCATGATTCAAACATGCTTGGAGAAACAGATCGGCAAAACAGTTGAAACATATGTGGATGACGTCGTCATCAAAACCAAGCACGTCGAGTCGTTGATAGACGATTTACGTCTTACATTCGACAACCTCCGTACATACGACATTAAGCTCAATCCGGAAAATGTGTTTTCGGCGTTCCTGCCGGAAAACTGTTGGGCTTTATTGTTTCCAATAGAGGAATCGAGGCAAATCCAGCCAAAATCCGAGCTCTGTCACAATTGGCTACGCCAACAGACCTTAAACAGGTCCAAAAGCTTGCGGGATGCGTGGCAGTTGTAAGCCGCTTTATCTCCAGATTGGGAGAAAAAGCATTGCCACTCTACTGCCTTCTCCGACGCACCGACCACTTCGAGTCGACGGACGCGGCAACGGCCGGACTGGAGGAAATAAAGGCTCTTTTGGCAAGTAACCCAACTCTGGCCGCGCCGAACACCACAATCATTTCTAATAACAAAGCCCCAACATCTAGTATTTGTTTCCTTCAGGAAGGCACCATATGTGTTATTTTCAGAGTTCCTGGTGGAGGCCTGGATTATCTTCCGTCTTGTTGTTGTTTTTGCATTTTCTTCACTCTGTTTCACCTTGCATAGATGCATAAAAAGATAATCAATAGAATGCAATATTTCATCAGAGGATTTAATAGTATCTCCTACATTAGCCCTCTTCCTTTCATACCACCACCGCCAAAGTAGCAACCAAAAAGCTTTTCATCATCATTGAGATTCAAAATTTCCTCCATACAACTCAATGCATCTACACAAAGGTAGAATCTGCAGTCTAACATGCTCCAGTTGGGCTTTCCTCTATACTTCCTTAACCTTTTTTACATTTAACAAAACAATGTCCGCCATCCTCATCTAACCGAAAGCAAACAGGACAGAGAGTATCTACTTGCATACCACCGTGTTGAAGCTTCATATGCAGGGGTAAACTATCCGTAGATAGGCGCCACAGGAAGTGCAGAACCTTGTTTGAAAGGGGGAGGGGCCACAACTTCTGCCAGTTAAGACCCCCTGCTTCTTCATCTGGACTTGAGGAAGAAGTTAGTCTTGTAATTGATTCACGGGGTGCACTGTCTACAGCCACTCTGTATGCAGATTTACCGAAAAAATACATTTTTTATTAAAATGCCATGCTATAATATCATCATTATGTTCATGAATTGGGAGCTGTAGGATAATCTTTGCATATTCTGGAAGGAAGGTTTGCCTTACTAAATATTCATCCCAATTGTTTGTGGTGGGATCAATTAGCTCATTTACTTTGGTAATAACATTTCTACCCCTTTGGGTGATTGACTCTTCTAGTGCTTCCACTCGGAATCCATGGATCAGACCATATACTAAGTGTTGTTACCGATGCCAACTCTCCATATGATCCCCTTCTTTAGCAAGTTTATCCCTTTTAATATACCACACCATGTGTAGGAGATACCACCCTTCGAACTGGCATTTAGAATCGAATCATTTGGGTAGTACCTTGCAGACAAAACCCGCGCACATAATGAGCTTGGATTTTGAATAAGCCTCCATGTTTGTCTCGCAAGCATGGCTAGATTGAAAGCATCGAGGGGGCCCCAAGCCAGCCCCCCCCTAGGGCGCGCCCCTGTGGCTTGTCGTCTCCTCCAAGGTCTTCTGACTTGGAGTCCAAGTCCCACAGGTTTCTTCTGGTTCAAGAAAAATCATCGCGAAACTTTTATTCCGTTTGGACTCCATTTAATTTTTTTTCTGCGATATTCAAAAATAGGGAAAAAAACAGAAACTGACACTGGACTCTAGGTTAATAGGTTTGTCCCAAAAATAATATAAAATATCATAATAATGCATATAAAACATCCAAAACAGATAATATAATAGCATGAAACAATAAAAAATTATAGATACATTGGAGACGTATCAGCGATCCGATGGACGGATCAAAGTTTTCACCCTGAGTTGAGTCAGGAGCTCAGGTAGGGAGGGGTGCCAACGCTCCATGGTGACGCCTTCAACAAGGAATACCACACAGAAGGCGTGGTCGTTACCGCATCGACAGGAGTCGAGCTGGGCCTTTATCCGGAGAAGCTGCACACCCATGCCCGGAACACTGTCGCAGTCACGCCTCCACCACGTCATATGGAGCCAACACAAGACGACTACTGCTCCTCACAGCTCACAAGGTTGGCCGAAGCACATCAAGGGCGCCGCCATAGGAAACATTTGCGGCTCGCCCGACCGACATGGAGACCTGCAACACGCACTCTATAGCAACCAGCCACTAGTCGAAACCACCGGCCATTAGGGCATCAGATCGAGGGAAGATCCCGCCGACACCAACAAGCCACATGAGAGATCGCCGCCCAAGTTAGCGACGATCCAGTGCACACAGGTCCAGTCGTGCTGGCGCACCATGCTCCACCACGGAAACCGCTCCGCCGCCGTCAGATCCAGCAGTCCAGGCGGGTTACCGTCCATTTTTTAAGTTTTTTTAGGGGTAAGTCCATTTTTTAAGGTTTTTTTAGGGGTAAGTCCATGGGCCACGGCGCGGTCGGCCTCGTGGTCTTTGTGAGGGACTTGATCAAGTTGGGCCTGTGAGCCCACGAACAGTAGACACAAACAAACCCATCTCGTCAAGGTCAAAAAAAAAAAAACCGTCTCGTCCTTTCTTCCTCACGGAGGCCGCCGCCGGCGGCGAAACCCGTGGGCACACAGAGCAGCAGCGACGACCCCCCCCCCCCCCCCCAACCCTCACTCCCCCTCCCCGCTAGTATTTATCTTCCTTGCTGACGAGAGCTAATTCGATGGTGGTGGTGTGCAGGATTTCCTCGTCCGCCTGAAGATGCTGGCTTCGAAGCGGTCGGAGACGGCCGTCCACGCTAACCTCGCCGACACGCTGGATCTGCGCATGCTGCGGGATCTCGGTACATACTTTGACTACTTCCATCAATCGGAATTGGCATTGTTCGAAAAAAAGGAATTGGCCTGGCATGCTAGACTCTTAATTTGACTCACTCCGGCTAAACGACCCCTGTAGCATTATGCTAATATGCTCACAATAAATGGAGAAACATTTGTGCTAATGGTATGCTGGTGAATGCTTAAAACCAGTTAATTGGTAAATCGCCAATAGGGATTCCAGTGCTGGCTTTGAGGGCTTTTTAACTTGTTATCTGCAGCATCTCTGTCCTGAACTGTATCATTATCATGTCTTGCGATCTGCTGGTTACTGGCTCAATGCAAAGGGCTGATGATAAATTTTTGGTGGTAAAAGCAACTATTTTATTTATGTGCCCTTGCAGCCGTGTCATAGGATTATAGAACATTCAACTATCTATTATTCTCAATGCTCTGAATTTTATGTGAGAAAGAGACAGATTTGGAGAAAACTTTTGAATAACATACATTTTTTGCTGGCCTCTACAGTCCTCACATGAACTGAAATATTGGCAACATACTCCAATAGTCGAACGTCTTCCACGATCGGGCGTCTTGCCTAATATTCAAATTGGTAGCTATTCAGTTTTGGGGCTGGCAATCTCTTTGCTGAATATGCTTTGTGCTTTCCAGGTTTTGTTGCTGGAAAGTTTCAAATGACGAATAAAATAAACCGTAGTTTATCCAACACCATTGTTGATAGACTTGCAATATCAGGGGATACTGATGCGGATGGTGGTCAGGCACACTAAATATAATCCAACAGAAAATAGTGTCAAGAAAAAGCGCAAGTATGCAAGACAGTTAAGTCTTACTTCTGGTGTTTCTTAGGAGTGACAGGTCATTTTGTCAATGTATACTTATGCTTCACCCTAGTTCAACGTTTATAAACAAATCCATACCTTTCCACCTTCTTTGCCTACGACAAAAACAAGTCAAGAGTCAAGACTTATTCCCACTTTTAGCGGGCAATGTTTTTCCAAGGGATGTATTTAAGCAAGTTTTATACATGTGAATGAGATGATTTCTGTTTTTTTTTGCATGCACCATTTTCTGCAGCACACATGGATTGGCGTCTTCTTTACTTGCACCCAGCTCATGACTTGCTGTTCTGGCTTTAGGAATTTATTCCTCAGAGCTCATAGGTTTGGCTTTGAGAGGAAATTGTTTGAGGTCTGTGAACGCCGACAGGTCTGGCTGGCAATGTAGCTCATAGCTTTGGCTTTGAGAGGAAATTGTTTGAGGTCTGTGAACGTCGACAGGTCTGGCTGGCAATGTGCTACCAAGTCAATATCAACTGAAACTTGCCAATATTTTGTGAGTTAAAGACTGAAAGTCAAAACATTAGGACGCAGCAAGTTGGATTATCCCATCATTTATCATGGAGGCAGCAATGACAAGTTGCTGACAGAATGTGGAGGGCAGCAACTAGTCTAGCTAGTAGAAAGCCTATATGTACATTCAACTTAGATGGGAACCCCGAGAAGTATCTAGCTAGCAGTAGCACTTCGGCAGCAGCAACCCAGCACAGCTATTTTGCAGATGGTGATACAAGCCTCTCAGCCGTCCTCCGCGGTGAGTGTGTGCAAGAGGTCAGCTGTACAGGGGGCGACCTTGGTGGTAACATTGAGGACACTGGTTTTGGTTTGTCTTGCAAAAATGGTCTAACTGTAACTTTTGTACAGGATCCAACAGATGCCAGGGGCGAACCTGCCTCTCAGCCTGAAAAGTCAAAGGTTGAGGAGGAGTTGAAGAAAGCAGCTGCACATCGGTCTCGGCCTAGCTGCTATTATTACTATTACTTCAATGAAGGAGATCCTCAGAATTATTCTGATGATTTGGAGATGGAGATGGAACAAGGACTATTACCGCTTGTTAATTTCCCGGATAAACAGGTTCAGTTCGAGGAGTGGAAGATAGAAGCACAACAGTTTGAGACTGATTTTGGCGAGATGGAAATGAAGATTCATAGGTTCCCTGCAAGCATGCGGAGCCTTGGACGGCGTTACATCGTCCCAATGGCCGTGAGCATCGGTCTTTACCACCACGGCTCAAGTAGCCTGCATGAGATGGAGAAGGTGAAGCGCGTGGCTACACTCCACTTCATCAGTTACTCGATCAGGCCGCTCATTTGAGGAGATGTATGCGGCGGTCTTCTCCGTCATAGGTGCTGCCCGCAGCTTCTATGACACCAAGGATTCCAAGGTCGACGTAGGAGATGCTGAATTTGCAGACATGATGTTCATCGATGGTTGCTTCTTGCTGCAGTATATGCGTATGTGTACCGGCCTTGGCAAGCTGCCTCCGTCATTGTTGTCTTGCTTCTAGTCCAACGAGGCTTGCATCATCAATGACATAATGCTGCTCGAGAATCAACTTCCCTGGATGGTGGTCAACATCCTAAGGAGGTTCAGGCCCATGCCCGTAGAGGAGTTCATCGGTTAGATGGGACGCACACTCCAAATCCGGGGGCACATGGACAGGAGACCAGTTGTGATGGATGCTAGGTGCACGCCGCCACATCTTCTTGCCATCCTCTTGTTCTACAAAGCGGGAAGCATAGATAATAATGTGCCCCTGTCTGTTCCAGATGGTTTTAGATCTATGGCAAATGGTTTCAGCACCCGGGTGCCCTACACCCTCTATGAACAGTAAATTCAAAAAAAATAAAAAAAAAAAATCAAACAAATCTGAAACTTTGGGACATCGAACATCATGAAACTTTTGATGATCTTGCAAAGTTTTAGCTAAAATTAACATTGGAAGAGCACTCAAATAAAAAAACAAAAATCATTGTCCAAAGTTTAAATACATTTCTGAGCAGTGATTTTGTTATTTTTGGTGAGGGCTCCACGAAGGTTATTTGTTGCTGAAACTTTGCAGGAACACCAAACCTTTGTCTTTGATCCCTCAAAGTTTCAGATTTTTTTGATTTTGTTTCAATTTTTTTATGAATTTACTGTTCATGAGGGTGTAGGGGCACCCGGGAGCTCTCTGTATGTAAGAGATGGGAATCCATTGGCCAGTACTGTGTGCCGGCTGACTGATCTGAGCCAGGATCGGCCCCCTTCTGCACCATTGGATGGCAGCCACGTTAACCGTTGGATCAGCCCACACAGCTTTGGTTTGTTTAACTTTTTTCTATTTGTATTATACATCGATTGATTGCTGCTGCAGGTAAAACCAGCAGGCTAAACAAGCTATAACAACCTCAGGCAAAGTCATCTGCGTGAGGTTGTGAGCAATCCAATAGGCTGAACATGTCCACCATCTATCCATATGAAATAATCCGACGAGAAATGTGAAACGGGGTAGCATCTGCAAAATGTATATTCACATCAGAGCTCGTTACACATGACAGCGAAACAGAGTGAATCCAATTGGAAATCAACAGTCGTCATATATGAGATCAACAAACATTTCATCTTTGGCTAACACCTATCATCAGTCAGTATAGAAAAATGAAATCAGGCTGGCAACATCGATTCGCGCAGAAAAACTTGAAGCATTGGAGGCCTGGCATGTATATTGGGGATTCGTTGTTCAACCTTGTCCCGCTTGCAGCTTGTTTCATCATGCTACCATGGATCGGGCTCTGTTTTCATCCTTGATCCACTTGACGTTAATAGGCCGTTGAGAAGGAGTGAACAACAGAACTAGTATGATCAGAACAACAGAGGATGGATGGCTCTAGAATGAAAGCAAGACAACCTAACAGATAGCTTGGTAGGCACAGATATCTTGTTGTCCTCTGATTCACACCACTTCAATAATGTAGAGAAGCCATCAGTGCTTAGATATTCAGGCGGGCCTGGTCAGTTGTTGATGCTGTCCGGCAAAGATCTGATCCCCTTGTGGGCCCCTGGTGATGTCTTGTTGTAGCACTAGTCGCTCATCTCAGCCAATTATCTCCCTGGTAACTCTTGATCGAACAATGATCCCAGAGCTGCCCATATCGTTAATTCATTCCTGTGACATTTCTTCTCTGAATTAAGTTTAGTACTGAATCGACAAACTTCTCCGAATTAAGTTAACTACTGAATTGACAAACAATGCACGCAATTACAACATGTGACACAACCAAGCATCGGCTATTCGATGTTACCATGTCTAAGGAGGACTGGACAATAAGACCAGTCGTTGCAGCAAGCTTCGTGCTCGCTGCTGATTGCAACCAAGATGCCAGCTGAAGCCAACACCATCAAAATATATGGATGTCTACACATCACTCTGCAAACTACTTTGTCCGGAAGCTCCTGAGCCGAGGGCAGGCCTGGCACAATGGTGAAGTCCTCTCCACTTGTGCCAAAAGATCCTGTGTTCGAACTAGTCTCTCTGCATTACACTTTTCAGGGATAAGACTAGATTCCTATAATCCATCCCTAGACCCCACCTTGTTTGGGAACTTCTATGCACTGGGTCTCTGTCCTTTAGGAAGCTCCTGAGCCACAATACTCGGTGCTCCTCAGTCCTCACGCATACTCAAATATGCAGACCCACGAGGAAGGATTTTTGAAATGAGCTCCTGCGACGCCCCTGGCGACCCGGCGCCCGCGGCCGCACGGCCGCCCTCCCCGTCGCCGGCGGCCGCCCCCGCTCCCCCCGCTGCCCCGGCCTCCCCGTCCGCTGCCGTCCCCTCCACTCCTCCGCCCTCCTCGCCGTCTCCGGCGCTCCGTTGGGCTGATATGGCGGAGTTGGACGACGTGGCGGCCGGTCGCCCGGTGGTTCGCCGGGACCCCCCGCCTCGGCCGGTCGGGCCCCGGCTGATCCCCTCGCCCCCGCCCCGGTCCGGCCGCTTCGACGCTCCTGCTCGCCCGCGCCGCTCCGCCGTGCCCTCGCCGATGACGCCCGGGAAAGCCGCCGCCTTGGGTCCCCGGACTGCTCGCCACCGCCGCGCCTCGGCGTGGGGTGTCGCGGGGCGGTCCGACCTGGGGCTGGCTGGCACGTCTTGGCGCCTCGTGGAGGCCGCTTCCCTGGCCGTCGTGCCTCGGACATCTCCGCGTCAGGCGGCGTTCCCCCCTGCGTGCTCTCCGATCTTGGGCCCCCTCCCGGATCCACGTTTGGGCCGACCCAGTCGGGTCGCTCGGCCATTTGGCTCCCCGCTGGTCTGCCTCGCCCTCCATCCCCGCACTCCTCTCCCTCGACTGGAACCCTAGCGAGCGCCCCTCTCCCGCCCCCCGCCGCCGCGTCTCATCCCGTCCCGCGCCCCGCGCCCTCCCTGCCGGCTCCCATGCCGCGCTCTTGGGGGGACGAGGCCCCGCGCCCCAAGCGGCGGGCCAACGACCACCGCGCTGCTCCCCGCCCTTCTCCCGACGCCTCCGCCTTGAGGAGGACCTCCGCCGACAGCTTTCTGCTCGCGACTCCCGGCGGTCTCCTCCTTGCTCTGACCGCCGCTCGCCCCCGCGCGCCGACCACCGCTCCCCGCGCCGCCGTTCTCCGGCCAGGGCTGATCGCCGGGACCGCTCCCGGTCCCGCTCGCCCGCGCCCGCACCTGAGTGGAGGTCGCAGCGCCGCCGCTCCCCGTCTCCTCCACGTCGCCGGGACGGTGGCGGCTCGCCTGCCCGCGGCGGTCGCTCCCGCTCCCCGGTCCTCGAACGTCCTCCTGCTGCCTCCTCCGAGACCCGCCGTTACCAGCCCCCTCGCTCCGCCCCGAGCTTCCCCCCGGGAGCCGCCGGGGCCGGCCAGGGCAAGGCCGGGCCTAAGCGTAAGAAGAAGCGGGGACTCGGCCGTGGCAATGGCCCCGGCTCCTTCACGCACGCCGGCCGCGTCCTCCCCGACCGCCCTCCGCTCGGATGATCCTGCCGCCGATCTCGTCAAGTGCTTCAATTGCCGCCGATCTCGTCAAGTGCTTCAATTGCCGCCGATCCCAGGTGGCCTGCCCCCACCCCCAGTGTTGCTTTGTGTGCTCGGACCCGGACCACCCCGCTGCTCTCTGTTCCGACCGCCCGGTCTCTGAGGAGCTGATGATGCACGGGCATGGGATTGAGGGCCTCGGCTTCTTCGACATCGAGGTCCCGGACCTCCCGCCGCCCACCCCCTCACTCCTGGCTATTGTTTCTGTGAAGGATGGGGTGGCTTCTCCGAAGATGATTGAGGCGGAACTCAATCATCTCTACCTCTGCTCCTGGGACTGGCAGGTCACCTTGCTGTCGGGGAACTAGTTCTCTATGGTGTTCCCCGATGCGGTCAGTCACGGCTACGGCCAGGGACGGAGCCAGGATTTCGACATAGGGGGGGGCGAGGTTTCACACTAAGTTTCACGGGCAACTGCTATGTTGTAGAAAATTTAGGGTCTGGTCCAATGGAGACGCCATGTGCAACCATGCCTGTTTTTATTTATTAATTCCATTCACATGATCAAAACTCGATATAAAGTTGATAAAATGACAAAACACATTCTTTCATTTTAATGACAAAAGCAAATTCACAACTCTAGAAACACAACATGATCTTAAAAACTAATAATTACCAATAATACAGTGTGGTAGATAAGACATCACGAAATCTCATTAATTTCCATGTAATTGACGGGATCGACTCACTGATTCAACCTAATTCCAAAGCCAGAACACCAAAAAGCATACAATTCTATGGAAGCAATCAAAAAGTAGCGGCACTGGCAGGAACATGACCGTTTGAAAAGGACAAACAAGAACTAATCTAATGCTCAAATTAAACTAGAACCTTTTTCCTCGTTTTTTTGCCGCCCATCCGTAGGGCCGGCTTACGGCGCCCGTGGATCGGCGCTCCGCGGACATCCCCTTTCCTTCCCCGCTCTTCTTGGCGCCGTTGCGACGGAATCACGAAGAGATCGATAGCAGGCAAGCTAACAGGCGACGCTAGATCGCAGGAGGCAGTTTGGAAAGGTAGGGACTATACTGACCTGTGTGTACGTGGCTCTTTTATCTTTTCACAGATCGCTTTTCTTAAAAGACTAGATCGCTGCTAGCCTGCTACTAACTGGCCCCTTTATTTTATGTGGTGGGCTGCAATGCTACTCGCTGTTTTGGGCTTTGGCCTATAATAGGATGTACATGTACGGGGGATGGCTTTACGTTAACAAACGACACAGGGACAGGGGGGGGGGGGGGGGGGGGGGGCACACCCACGCTCAGTTGTCTAACAAGAAAAAATTAGCGAACAACAACCCCTATTAAGGGGGCGACACGATCGTTAGGGGGGGGGGGGGGGGGGGTCTCGCCCCCCCTTGAATCCGTCCCTGGCTACGGCACCCGGCAGTGGCGACATCACCCTCGCGCTCAACAAGCTCGTGGTGGACATCTCTGTGCCGGTCCGGGACCCCCTTGCTGTGGCTGTCCTAGACACGGCTTGGATCCTCATCGGCGGCCTCCCCGACATTGCGCGCTCTGAGAGGGTCATCCGGAACATGTCCCGCATCCTAGGCAAGGTGGTCGTGGTGGACGAGCTTTCTCTCCGCAAGGAGGAGGAGGTGCGGGTCATGGTAAAATCCCTTGACTCATCCAAGCTTCGTGCCACGATCCGTGTGTTCTTCAACGACCAGGGGTTTGACCTCCGGATCTCGCCTGAGCCGCCCAACCACATCGGCCGCCCCCGCATCCCCGACGACAGCCTCTTGGGCGGCCCCGACGGTGGGGGCCGGGGGGAGCCTCGCAGTAGCCGGGGCCCTCGCCACGGTCCCCACTCCGGCTCCCAGGACGACGATGAGGAGTACGAGGATAGCCCCCAGCACGACCCACCCCCCTCTTCCTCCAGGGGTGGCACGGGGGCGGACGCCCCCCCACCTCCGCCTCGGGCCGTGGCCTACTCCTGGAGGGGTTCCACTCCCTCCTCTCGACGTGGCCGGTCCGCCTCCTCCCCGGTGACTGCCTCCCGCCGGAGTGCTCGGCTTGACGCGGCTCGTTCCGAGGGCACCCCGGTTCTGCTCATCCACGAGCTGGCAGAGCTCCGGGCTGCGGCCCGGAACCTGGAGCCAGGTACACCTACGGTTCCCCCGTCTGTTACTTCCTACTCGTTCTCTGCTCTTGAGTCGATCCCGCTTGGCCAGCTAGTTAAGGTCGCAACAGATTCTGCGATCATCTTCAGGAGGGAGGTGGCTCCCCCCTTAGTGTAGATCGAGGCCATTAGGGCTCGTGAGATCCTTGATGGTAGACTAGCGAAAGCCCGTGCGTCGCTCTCCTCCTCCGGTTCATCTTCGGCGACGGTGGAGATAACCCCAGCGCCCCCCAGTCGGCCGAGTGGTCTGCTGCCGTTGGCTGAGGCTGACCTCCGTGGACGCACTCGCTCCCGGATCGCGGCTCTCAGCGCTCAAAGCACATCCCGTGTCTTGGGGTCAAGCAGCCCCCCGATGGACGCCTAATGCGCGCTCTCTTCTGGAACATCTGCGGTTTCGGCCATGATGGCTGCCGCCGCCAACTCATTGAGTACATGAGAGAGGAGTACATTGACATTGTCGCCATCCAAGAAACCTTGCGCACGGAATTCTCCCTCCCTGAACTCGATCGGCTTAGCTCCCACCTCTTTGCGTGGCATTGGCTCCCTTCTAGTGGGAGCACTGGCCATTTCGGTGGCATCCTATTAGGCGTCAAGGATGCCACCTTCGAGGTTGGGGGCATGGACCGGGGTTAGTTCTTTGTTAGTATGGAACTCTTTGAACGGGCCCTCAACTTCAAGTGGGAGGTCATTATCGTCTACGGCCCCGCGGACCATAGTAGGTCTGCCTCCTTCCTCGAGGAGATTCACCGGAAGGTTACGGCCGCCACTCTCCCGGTGGTGGTCGGAGGCGATTTTAACCTCCGCAGATTCGCGGAGGACAAGAGCAACTCGCACGTCAACTTTGCCCGCATGCAAATGTTTAATGACTGCATTGCCGACCTTGGTCTCCGCGAGTTAGATAGGGTGGGTGCCAGGTTTACCTGGACCAACCGCCAGGCTTCTCCGACCCAGTCCGTTCTGGACCGGGTCCTAGTTTCCCCGGAATGGGACCTCCGCTGCTCCCTCGCCTCCCTCCGAGCTATCACTAGGATTGGCTCCGACCATGTCCCCCTCCTCCTTTCCTCCGCCGACGAGCGCCCCCCGCTACCCCGACGATTCCGGTTTGAGACTTTCTGGCTGTCCCAGAATGGCTTCGTGGAGGCTGTTGGCGCTCGTTGGGTCGAAGCTCGCGCCCACCCTCAGCCTCATCCCTCCTCGGCCATTGATTCTTGGTAGTTTTGTGCCAAGCGGGGCCGTCAATTTATGAAGGGATGGGGCGCCAACTTGGGGCGTGATCTTCGCGAGCGCAAGAAGACCCTGTTGTCCGCCATCCAGGCCCTCGACCTGCGCGCTGACGCGGTTGGCCTCTCGCCTAAGGAGTGGCTCTTTAGGTACGACTTGGAGGACCAGCTCTCGGTCATATACACCGACGAGGAGGCCTACTGGCGCTTGCGCGGCGCCCAGAAATGGTTTCTGAAAGGTGACGCGAACACGGCCTACTTCCAGACCATAGCGAATGGTCGGTGTAGACGCAAGACCATTCCCCTCCTTTGGGATGGGGATTCTCTGCTGCAGTCCCCCCGGGACATCAGGGCTCATGTCGATGGATTCTATAGGGCCCTTTTCTCTGCCCCCCCTCGGGGAGGCTTATCTTTGGCCCACGACTGCTGGTCCGGCCGCCAGCTTGTCTCCGCTCAGGAGAACGCGGTCCTTACGGCCCCCTTCTACGAGGGCGAGGTATGGGATGCCATTCACGGCATGAATCCCACCTCGGCCCCGGGCCCGGATGGCCTCCCCGTGAAATTCTTCCAGACTTTCTAGAATGTGATCAAACTAGAGATCATGGCCATTTTCGACGAGTTCTATGTTTGGTCCATCGACCTCGGGCGCCTCAACTATGGGATCATCTCGCTCATCCCGAAGGTCCCGGGCGCCTCCGACATCCGCCAGTTTCGTCCAATCACGGTCATCAACGTGATTTTTTGGATTCTGGCAAAAGGGTACGCCAATAGGGTAACCCTCCTCGCGGACCAGATTACCCACCCCAACCAGTCCGCCTTTGAAGATTGATTTCCATAAGGCCTACGACACTGTTAGTTGGCCCTTCCTTCGGGAAGTATTGCTCCGGAAGGGCTTCGACGACCGTTGGATCTCCAGGGTAATGCAGATGGTCTCTTGCGGTCGCACTGCCGTGAACATCAATGGGCAGATCGGCCCTTACTTCCCCACCTTCTGTGGGGTAAGGCAAGGCGACCCCTTCTCCCCTTTCCTGTTCAATATGGTGGTGGACGCGTTTGCCACCATCCTGGATAAGGCTAAGGCTGCTGGCCATATTCGGGGGATCACTCCCCACCTGGCTGGCGGCTACGGGATCTCCCTCCTCCAGTATGCCGACAACACCATAATCATGGTCGAAGGCTCGGACTCGGATATCTCCAACCTTAAGTTCCTTCTCCTCTGCTTCCAACAAATGTCTGGCCTTAAGATAAACTTCGACAAGAGTTATGTGATGGTGATGGGCTACTCTCCGGCCGAGTCGCTTGCCATTGCCAACCGGCTTAACTGCCGCCTCGGCTCCTTTCCCACGACCTACCTGGGAACGCCCATAAGTGACTCTCGGCTCACCGTCGCGGACTTGCGCCCGACCTTGACCAAGCTTCAAACGCGCATCGAGCCTTGGCAGGGTAGATGGTTGTCAAAGGCGGCTCGGACCATTCTCATCAACTCATCCCTCTCCAGTCTCCTCCTATTCCTCATGAGCTTCTACAGCCTTCATGAGACCCTGCACCATGAGATCGCCAAAGTTCAGTCCCGCTTTTATTGGGCTGGCAAAAACAATAAGCAGAAATACCATATGGTTAGCTGGCCTGACATCTGCAAGCCTAGGGATAAAGGAGGCCTCGGGATCATGTGCTCCAAGCGCATGAATATCGTCCTCCTATCCTGCTGGCTCTGGCGCAACTCGCAAGGCCAGGGAGGCCTCTGGCTTGACATCATCCGGAACAAGTACCTGCGTGGTCAACCCCTTGCCTTTTGTCAGAGATCTGGTGGCTCGCAATTCTGGTTCGTGCATCCTAGGCAAGGTGGTCGTGGTAGACGAGCTTTCTCTCCGCAAGGAGGAGGAGGTGCGGGTCATGGTAAAATCCCTTGACTCATCCAAGCTTCGTGCCACGATCCGTGTGTTCTTCAACGACCAGGGGTTTGACCTCCGGATCTCGCCTGAGCCGCCCAACCACATCGGCCGCCCCCGCATCCCCGACGACAGCCTCTTGGGCGGCCCCGACGGTGGGGGCCGGGGGGAGCCTCGCAGTAGCCGGGGCCCTCGCCACGGTCCCCACTCTGGCTCCCAGGACGACGATGAGGAGTACGAGGATAGCCCCCAGCACGACCCACCCCCCTCTTCCTCCAGGGGTGGCACGGGGGCGGACGCCCCCCCACCTCCGCCTCGGGCCGTGGCCTACTCCTGGAGGGGTTCCACTCCCTCCTCTCGACGTGGCCGGTCCGCCTCCTCCCCGGTGACTGCCTCCCGCCGGAGTGCTCGGCTTGACGCGGCTCGTTCCGAGGGCACCCCGGTTCTGCTCATCCACGAGCTGGCAGAGCTCCGGGCTGCGGCCCGGAACCTGGAGCCAGGTACACCTACGGTTCCCCCGTCTGTTACTTCCTGCTCGTTCTCTGCTCTTGAGTCGATCCCGCTTGGCCAGCTAGTTAAGGTCGCAACAGATTCTGCGATCATCTTCAGGAGGGAGGTGGCTCCCCCCTTAGTGTAGATCGAGGCCATTAGGGCTCGTGAGATCCTTGATGGTAGACTAGCGAAAGCCCGTGCGTCGCTCTCCTCCTCCGGTTCATCTTCGGCGACGGTGGAGATCACCCCAGCGCCCCCCAGTCGGCCGAGTGGTCTGCTGCCGTTGGCTGAGGCTGACCTCCGTGGACGCACTCGCTCCCGGATCGCGGCTCTCAGCGCTCAAAGCACATCCCGTGTCTTGGGGTCAAGCAGCCCCCCGATGGACGCCTAATGCGCGCTCTCTTCTGGAACATCTGCGGTTTCGGCCATGATGGCTGCCGCCGCCAACTCATTGAGTACATGAGAGAGGAGTACATTGACATTGTCGCCATCCAAGAAACCTTGCGCACGGAATTCTCCCTCCCTGAACTCGATCGGCTTAGCTCCCACCTCTTTGCGTGGCATTGGCTCCCTTCTAGTGGGAGCACTGGCCATTTCGGTGGCATCCTATTAGGCGTCAAGGATGCCACCTTCGAGGTTGGGGGCATGGACCGGGGTTAGTTCTTTGTTAGTATGGAACTCTTTGAACGGGCCCTCAACTTCAAGTGGGAGGTCATTATCGTCTACGGCCCCGCGGACCATAGTAGGTCTGCCTCCTTCCTCGAGGAGATTCACCGGAAGGTTACGGCCGCCACTCTCCCGGTGGTGGTCGGAGGCGATTTTAACCTCCGCAGATTCGCGGAGGACAAGAGCAACTCGCACGTCAACTTTGCCCGCATGCAAATGTTTAATGACTGCATTGCCGACCTTGGTCTCCGCGAGTTAGATAGGGTGGGTGCCAGGTTTACCTGGACCAACCGCCAGGCTTCTCCGACCCAGTCCGTTCTGGACCGGGTCCTAGTTTCCCCGGAATGGGACCTCCGCTGCTCCCTCGCCTCCCTCCGAGCTATCACTAGGATTGGCTCCGACCATGTCCCCCTCCTCCTTTCCTCCGCCGACGAGCGCCCCCCGCTACCCCGACGATTCCGGTTTGAGACTTTCTGGCTGTCCCAGAATGGCTTCGTGGAGGCTGTTGGCGCTCGTTGGGTCGAAGCTCGCGCCCACCCTCAGCCTCATCCCTCCTCGGCCATTGATTCTTGGTAGTTTTGTGCCAAGCGGGGCCGTCAATTTATGAAGGGATGGGGCGCCAACTTGGGGCGTGATCTTCGCGAGCGCAAGAAGACCCTGTTGTCCGCCATCCAGGCCCTCGACCTGCGCGCTGACGCGGTTGGCCTCTCGCCTAAGGAGTGGCTCTTTAGGTACGACTTGGAGGACCAGCTCTCGGTCATATACACCGACGAGGAGGCCTACTGGCGCTTGCGCGGCGCCCAGAAATGGTTTCTGAAAGGTGACGCGAACACGGCCTACTTCCAGACCATAGCGAATGGTCGGTGTAGACGCAAGACCATTCCCCTCCTTTGGGATGGGGATTCTCTGCTGCAGTCCCCCCGGGACATCAGGGCTCATGTCGATGGATTCTATAGGGCCCTTTTCTCTGCCCCCCCTCGGGGAGGCTTATCTTTGGCCCACGACTGCTGGTCCGGCCGCCAGCTTGTCTCCGCTCAGGAGAACGCGGTCCTTACGGCCCCCTTCTACGAGGGCGAGGTATGGGATGCCATTCACGGCATGAATCCCACCTCGGCCCCGGGCCCGGATGGCCTCCCCGTGAAATTCTTCCAGACTTTCTAGAATGTGATCAAACTAGAGATCATGGCCATTTTCGACGAGTTCTATGTTTGGTCCATCGACCTCGGGCGCCTCAACTATGGGATCATCTCGCTCATCCCGAAGGTCCCGGGCGCCTCCGACATCCGCCAGTTTCGTCCAATCACGGTCATCAACGTGATTTTTTGGATTCTGGCAAAAGGGTACGCCAATAGGGTAACCCTCCTCGCGGACCAGATTACCCACCCCAACCAGTCCGCCTTTGAAGATTGATTTCCATAAGGCCTACGACACTGTTAGTTGGCCCTTCCTTCGGGAAGTATTGCTCCGGAAGGGCTTCGATGACCGTTGGATCTCCAGGGTAATGCAGATGGTCTCTTGCGGTCGCACTGCCGTGAACATCAATGGGCAGATCGGCCCTTACTTCCCCACCTTCTGTGGGGTAAGGCAAGGCGACCCCTTCTCCCCTTTCCTGTTCAATATGGTGGTGGACGCGTTTGCCACCATCCTGGATAAGGCTAAGGCTGCTGGCCATATTCGGGGGATCACTCCCCACCTGGCTGGCGGCTACGGGATCTCCCTCCTCCAGTATGCCGACAACACCATAATCATGGTCGAAGGCTCGGACTCGGATATCTCCAACCTTAAGTTCCTTCTCCTCTGCTTCCAACAAATGTCTGGCCTTAAGATAAACTTCGACAAGAGTTATGTGATGGTGATGGGCTACTCTCCGGCCGAGTCGCTTGCCATTGCCAACCGGCTTAACTGCCGCCTCGGCTCCTTTCCCACGACCTACCTGGGAACGCCCATAAGTGACTCTCGGCTCACCGTCGCGGACTTGCGCCCGACCTTGACCAAGCTTCAAACGCGCATCGAGCCTTGGCAGGGTAGATGGTTGTCAAAGGCGGCTCGGACCATTCTCATCAACTCATCCCTCTCCAGTCTCCTCCTATTCCTCATGAGCTTCTACAGCCTTCATGAGACCCTGCACCATGAGATCGCCAAAGTTCAGTCCCGCTTTTATTGGGCTGGCAAAAACAATAAGCAGAAATACCATATGGTTAGCTGGCCTGACATCTGCAAGCCTAGGGATAAAGGAGGCCTCGGGATCATGTGCTCCAAGCGCATGAATATCGTCCTCCTATCCTGCTGGCTCTGGCGCAACTCGCAAGGCCAGGGAGGCCTCTGGCTTGACATCATCCGGAACAAGTACCTGCGTGGTCAACCCCTTGCCTTTTGTCAGAGATCTGGTGGCTCGCAATTCTGGCAGTCGGTCGTCCAGCTGCTCCCTGTCCTTCGCATCGGGACATCCATCTCGGTGGGGTCTGGATCGGCGATGTTGTTCTGGTTTGACAGATGGGCTGGAGACTTCCCCTTCGCCGCGCGCTTCCCCGACCTCTTCTCCATCGCAGTAGAACCCCTGATCTTTGTCGAGAGGGCCCTTATTGACCTAGGGCGCCTTGCTTTTCGGAGGCCCTTTGGCCCCCCGGAATCCGCCGCTTGGCATGAGTTACCGGACTGCGTTGCTCTTCACGAGCCTGTGGTGGACAATGGCCCAGACCAGGTGAGATGGCGTCTCGAACCATCGGGCCAATTCTCCACCAAGTCTCTGTACCAGGCCATCGCTCCCTCCTCCGCCCCTCCCCTCTTTCGATGGTGTGGTCCATCCGCCTGCCCCTGAAAATCCGGATCTTCATGTGGCAGTGGATTCGCGGTCGACTCCCGTCTGGCGTCGAGGTGCGCAAGCGCAATGGTCCGGGCTCCGGCCTCTGCCAGCTTTGCGGCGTCCCCAAAGACTCGAATCACATCTTCTTCTCCTGCGTATCCGCGCAATTCGTGTGGAGCTGCTTCCGTGACATGGTGGGTGGAAATTGGTGTCACACCAACTTCCCCGACATGACGAGCTCCAGTCCTCCCCCTTGCGCTTCCGTGACATGACGAGCTCCAGTCCTCCCCCTTGACTTCTCACCACATTAGGTGGCTTGAGATTGGGGTCATCGCTTGGACCCTCTGGACGATCCGCAATAAGCTTGTGATCCAGCGCGCTCCTCTTCGACGGGCTACTGACGCTATCTTCAAACTGTCTGGTTTCTTGCAGCTTTGGCGGCCGCTTAGCCGCCCCCAGGGACGCCATCTCTGCCTTCATCGCCGACCTCTGCTCGATGGCCGTCCGCCTGTCTCCGCCGCCCCCGCCACCGCCGCCGGAACCCGACTAGCTTCTGTGGCTCTCCGGCGTTTTTTCTTTTTGTGTTTTGGGCTTGTTGAGCTGTGCCCTCAGCAAAACCTTCGTACTTGTCTGTGAGACCTGCGTGTGTGCGTGTGAACTAGTCCCTGTATGTGTGATCTGTGGTGGTTTGCTTTATTTATAAAGCGGGGCGAAAGTTTTTTCGGTAAATATGCAGAGGCCTGGTACGTGTTTTCCAAATGAGATACGGCAACTCTCAAAGCTTCTGCAGGGAAGCCGGGCACGTTCATCACAGCAGTACGCAGCACATCTGGACGTGCCTCATCAATCACAGTACCTTCCTGCAGCAACTCTGGACGCACCTCATCAATCACAGTACCTTCCTGCGACTTTAATGATCTTGGGAATAATCCTGGGATGACCTGAGATCAGCAGTTCACAACAACAGAGGCCTCAAAATTAATTTTCATAAAAGTGAATTGATGCTTTTTGGAAAGGCTAAAGAGAAACAAGAATTATATCAGGAAATCCTGACATGTAAGATGGGTGTGATAACTATAAAATATTTAGGAATGCCAGTTTCTGATTCTAGACTTAAAAATGTTCCCTGAAATTGTGTGACTGTGAAAGTTGAGAAAAGATGTGGTTGTTGGCCGGAGGGGAAGAAAAAGGAAGGGGGGGGGGGGGGGGGCGTGGAGGGGGAGCTCGCCGGCGACAAGGCTTGCCGGAGGTGCGGGAGCAAGGGCGGTGAGAAGATCGGGCGCGGGGCACCCTCACCTCTGTGTGCCTGTGTGGCGGCGCACAAGGGGGAGAGAGAGAGAGAGAGACGAAAGGAATTTGCTAGGCCGGCTAGGCAAGTGGGCTGCGGCTGGCTGTGCTGCGCTGCTCCTCTCTCTCTTTCTCAAAAAAAAAATGCTAACTTTTTTCGATTTAGAAAGAGGTAAATACACTAGGGGTGCCTCAACTTGTTCTGCACGGTCAGTTTGGTGTCCAAAGTTGTAAAATACACGAAATTGATGCTTGAACTTGTCCGGCTGTGCAAATACGGTGCCTTCTTCCGTATTTGGGCGTATGCTCTGCCCATGTGGCGTGACAACCCCACATGTCAGTGGCAGAGAACGGGGAAGGTGCTGGGTGGCCTGCGCTTGAGATTGTTTTTGCAGGAAGCCCCTCATATTTAATTTAATCACGTAGGAAAAACCTATGTCAGTATAAGCGTATGACAGATAAAAACTAAAGAAAATGTGTGAGTCCACCACGCCAAACTCTGCTGAATAGACAATCATGAAGTCAAACTGTACATATTGTGTTGTTATGCAAAAGGTAATTCTTCTATAAAAATATACAGGGTGTGCTTGCCTCTGTGGTCTCGACTTTTTTGTAACTTTGCAGCACGGGCATATTGTGCCCCTTTTTTGAACTTCAAATAAATGGATTTTTACAGCGCAAAAAATTCTGAATTTTTTTATATGTGCACATATAGAAGTATAATATATCGTGTGAATTTTCATCAAAATCTGTGCTTGTATGTGAGAGATATGAAAAAGACAAATACATGCAAAAATCAACTCTTTTTTTCGCCCAATTTTTGTCTTTATTACAGGGTATAATATAACATCATTTCAGACGAAATTTGACAGTCACTTATAGCACATGCATATGTTTTTTGTCAAAAAATAAATAAATGGTAACTTTTAAGTGACGGTTTTTACCCTTTCAAAAAAAAGTGCTCAGTGGCCACCGTGCTCCAAAAATCCGTTGTGGTCCCGATGTACCTCTTCAAGCAATTTTGTTTCTATATGGCGCTCGTGTGGGTCCACACAAGTTTTATTTTTACCTTTTCAAGTTCGTGTTTATAAATTTTTTACTATTTGAAAAAAATAAATGTTCGAATTTTTTACAAACTGCCATAAACTTACAAGAATGTTTTAGTGCATTTTAAAAATGTTCAACATGTTTTGAAAAATGTTTCACATGTATTAACAAATTATAAGTGTTTTTGAATTTTTCTGTCATGCATTTAAAATGACAATGTGTATTTTCAAAAGGCTCAACATGTTTTTAGAAAATGTTCAACGCTTATTAAAATTGTTTTGAATATCCTTATATTTCTACAAATATGTTTGGCATGTTTGGATACATTTGTAGAATTTAATATTATTAGAAAGTTGTCAAATTTTTAATAATTGTGTATTCTAGAAATAGACTGAAGATACACAATAATTGTGTGTGCTTCTGGTGCAGAATGAAGATAATGAATTTATACAATAGTATTTAATATGAGTTGAACTACTTAAATCAACATAAAATTTTGAAAAAGTTCATTTTACCTCTTCAAATTACACGATAACAAAAGAAGAAAAAAGATTTGAAAATACAAAGTAATTTAATATTGGTAATTATTGTATTTTTATATGGGAAAAATTGTGTGTAATAAAACTAAACATGAACTTGGAAAAAATAAAAAATAAACAGTGGTAATAAATAAAAAATAAATGATGGATAAACGCGTCAATCAGTCTACGATAGCTTCCTTCAAGACTTTATTTCTATCTAGCATACCCTATACTTCAAGACTTTCCTACATGATTAAATAAAATTCGAGGTTGGTTTCTGTAAAATAATTCCTCATGAGCGGGCACATGGGCCACTGCCGCGCTAGCATGCCACGCGGACAACACATACGTTGGAATACGGATGAAGGCACCGTATTTGCACGATCGGACAAGTTTGAGCACCAGTTTCGTGTATTTTACAACTTTAGGCACCAAACTAACCGCACAGGACAAGTTTAGGCACCTCCGATGTATTTAACTCTTTAAAATAATCCAGGGGAATTTTCCTGACTTAAAAACTCTTCTTCAAACCCCATGTACTACTGTTTAGTTCTCTATTTATTTCTAAATGAGTTAAATACATCGGAGGTGCCTAAACTTGTCCTGTGCGGTTAGTTTGGTGCCTAAAGTTGTAAAATACACGAAACTGGTGCTCAAACTTGTCCGATCGTGCAAATACGGTGCCTTCATCCGTATTCCAACGTATGTGTTGTCCGCGTGGCATGCTAGCGCGGCAGTGGCCCATGTGCCCACTCATGAGGAATTATTTTACAGAAACCAACCTCGAATTTTATTTAATCATGTAGGAAAGTCTTGAAGTATAGGGTATGCTAGATAGAAATAAAGTCTTGAAGAAAGCTATCGTAGACTGATTGACACGTTTATCCATCATTTATTTTTTATTTATTACCACTGTTTATTTTTTATTTTTTCCAAGTTCATGTTTAGTTTTATTACACACAAATTTTCCCATATAAAAATACAATAATCACCAATATTAAATTACTTTGTATTTTCAAATCTTTTTTCTTCTTTTGTTATCGTGTAATTTGAAGAGGTAAAATGAGCTTTTTCAAAATTTTATGTTGATTTAAGTAGTTCAACTCATATTAAATACTATTGTATAAATTCATTATCTTCATTCTGCACCAGAAGCACACACAATTATTGTGTATCTTCAGTCTATTTCTAGAATACCCAATTATTAAAAATTTGACAACTTTCTAATAATATTAAATTCTACAAATGTATCCAAACATGCCAAACATATTTGTAGAAATATAAGGATATTCAAAACAATTTTAATAAGCGTTGAACATTTTCTAAAAACATGTTGAGCCTTTTGAAAATACACATTGTCATTTTAAATGCATGACAGAAAAATTCAAAAACACTTATAATTTGTTAATACATGTGAAACATTTTTCAAAACATGTTGAACATTTTTAAAATGCACTAAAACATTCTTGTAAGTTTATGGCAGTTTGTAAAAAAATTTGAACATTTATTTTTTTCAAATAGTAAAAAATTTATAAACACGAACTTGAAAAGGTAAAAATAAAACTTGTGTGGACCCACATGAGCGCCATATAGAAACAAAATTGCTTGAAGAGGTACATAGGGACCACAACGGATTTTTGGAGCACGGTGGCCACTGAGCACTTTTTTTTGAAAGGGTAAAAACCGTCACTTAAAAGTTACCATTTATTTATTTTTTGACAAAAAACATATGCATGTGCTATAAGTGACTGTCAAATTTCGTCTGAAATGATGTTATATTATACCCTGTAATAAAGACAAAAATTGGGCGAAAAAAAGAGTTGATTTTTGCATGTATTTGTCTTTTTCATATCTCTCACATACAAGCACAGATTTTGATGAAAATTCACACGATATATTATACTTCTATATGTGCACATATAAAAAAATTCAGAATTTTTTGCGCTGTAAAAATCCATTTATTTGAAGTTCAAAAAAGGGGCACAATATGCCCGTGCTGCAAAGTTACAAAAAAGTCGAGACCACAGAGGCAAGCACACCCTGTATATTTTTATAGAAGAATTACCTTTTGCATAACAACACAATATGTACAGTTTGACTTCATGATTGTCTATTCAGCAGAGTTTGGCGTGGTGGACTCACACATTTTCTTTAGTTTTTATCTGTCATACGCTTATACTGACATAGGTTTTTCCTACGTGATTAAATTAAATATGAGGGGCTTCTTGCAAAAACAATCTCAAGCGCAGGCCACCCAACACCTTCCCCGCTCTCTGCCACTGACATGTGGGGTTGTCACGCCACGTGGGCAGAGCATACGCCCAAATACGGAAGAAGGCACCGTATTTGCACAGCCGGACAAGTTCAAGCATCAATTTCGTGTATTTTACAACTTTGGACACCAAACTGACCGTGCAGAACAAGTTGAGGCACCCCTAGTGTATTTACCTCTATTTTAAATGTGCTTAATCCAGGAACATAGGTTCTTTCATGATGTATGAATTTAAATTAAAACTCTGAATTTAGTTCGAATGAGTTTGAACTAGGAGTTGGATTTAGGATTTCCCAAAAATGCTGAAAATTTCTCGGTGGCTTTGACAAATGCGGAATGATTTATGGGCAAGGTTCAAAAGAATTCGGATAAGCAATCTATATCTATTACTCCCTCCGTTCACTTTTATAAGTCCTTTTAGACAACCGAAATTGAGTTATTTTGCACATTGTCCGAAGTGTTTACAATGTGTACCCTTACCCCTAATAATAAAGAGGAAGATTTCTTAGTTTCACTCGCTAAAAAAAAGATTTCTTAGTTTGAATGTGACACATGAGTCTGAAATCTAAACCATGCATGTTCTTATTGAACTCGGAAAATATAGGGCATCATGTTGAATCAGAGATCGTGAGTATGTTTTTCTCTTCCATTGCAACGCACGGGCATATTTTTTAGTATACTCTAAAGGATGTCTGTTAAGTTAACAAGTTGGAATCTGACGATGAGAACAAAACGTCGTTGTCAAACGGATTCCAAGTCGAACAATTACCAACGAAGTGATCCTTCATCAGTGTTGCGGCCAGCAGTTTGCTTCGAAAGGCTGGACAGTGAATGATTCGCCCACGAATTGTCAGAAAGCAGAGGGTCTCGTCAGCATCTAACCTGGACACTACGATACACGGCATCACATCACCCTCGAGCGGGCGACTCGGGCGCTACCCTAGCCGCCCCCTAACTCCCCCCCCCCCCCCCCCCCCCCCCCCCGCCGCTGCCGCCGGCAAGCACCGCCGGGCAAAGCCCGCGTGGCGTCGGCGGCAGCAGGCCTCTGGGTTTCGCCCTCTGCAGCTCAGGCGGTGAGGGGCGCTCGTGTCTCTAGGGGGTGCTGGGGACGGCGCGACGAGCTGGCAGAGTCGCACGGGCACGCGTGGCTCGCGGAGGCGCGGATCTGGGCGCCCCATGGAGGTGACGGGCGTGGTTGGACGCGGTGCGTGGGGACGCTCGTCTGCAGGGGAGCGATGGCTGCGGCATGGCGCGGTGGCAGATCTGCGGCGTGCCGGTTGTAGGAGGCACAGGTGGGCCTCTGGGACGCCCGGATCTGACGCGTAGGAGGTGTGCTGGGCAGGAGGGCTCCAGGTAGCGCGGATCTGGGCGTGGTGGCGCATGGTGACCGCGGCCGGTTCGCGAGCACGGGCGGTGTTGGAGCGGAGGGGCTCGGGCCGCGATTTGGATGCGGGGTGCAGGACCCGTTCTGGTCTCTGCAGGCCCGTCATCGCGGAGGCTTGGTGGTGGCCCTGCACAGCGATGGCGCGCTTGCTGTGTGTGGGGGGTGTGCGGTCCAGTGGAGGCACGGGTCTACTTTTGCCTGTTGCGTGGGAGTGGCTGCCCCGGGTGAAAGCCTGGTCGGCCAGTGGTGACGACGCCTATGGGCGTCGCTATCCTCCTTGGAGGCGTCATCGGGAATCTCATAGCCAGATCTCCTGGATCAAGTACTTCGGGTGAAAACCCAGATCCTGCTGCAGGGTCACGCGGTGGCGTCGTCTTCAACAATGTTCCCCTCTTTAGGGCGCCGTCTTGAAGACTTTGATCCCTGTGGTGCTTTCTACGACTGGATGTGCACAGTGGCTTCTGTGGCAACGATGACGGCGGTGAGCAATGTCGGAGGCGTGGCCCTGGTCGTGGTAGTCGACTCTTCTTCTCTGGCGTGTCTGTGGGAGTGCCTCAACTGTTTGTTGCTGTGAAGTCGAAGCCGCGGTGGGGGGCCGATGATATACGATGACGCGTGACAGGTGGTTCGTTCCGTGATCTTCCGCGACGCCACCCTTGCCCAGTTTCCTTAGTAGTTCATCGTCGGAGTCAGAGTTGCGCTGGCTAGTATGGATTGTATTGAGTGTTGTGCTGCAGCTATTAAGGCTGTTGTTTTCCTTTTTGTCTTTGATCTTCGGATCCTCTGGTCCTTGGACCTTTCCCACCTTGTTGTTTTTCATTGCTTCGTGCTATTATCAATGAATGCCAGCGATGCTCGATCTTAAAAAACCCGTCTAACCTGCTCCACTAGAGTAGTGAAGTGGGTCGGTGCATGGATTCAGTCTCGTGCGTGCGCGCGAGGACAACACCGGATCAAGGGTTTGACTACAAGTTGCAGTGAGATGTCTTTGCCGCAGCCGTGCAGTCCCACCGCCGCCCATCGCCGGAGCCGCTCCACCCCGACCCAGCCTCGAACAAGGAGGAACAAACCCTGGGCAGGAGGACCATGTCAACCTCCTGCCCTCCAACCCATCCACGTCATTAGCTTACTGCTGATGACTGCACCTAAGGAAGGCGTACACCGGCCCAACAAATGGGGGCAGCACATCGCAGTCAGCAACTCCGACCACCTAGCAGCCGCTCCGGTGACCCCCCATCGGTTCCCCGCATGACACCCTGTTGCCGCCATCGACGACCAGGCCGCGACCTACCGACCTTTGCCCTACCTCCACGCCCACAAGAAGAGCTCGCAGCACATCCACAGGATGTCGGCCACCGCCTGATAACCCACAAGTATAGGGGATCGCAACAGTTTTCGAGGGTAGAGTATTCAACCCAAATTTATTGATTCGACACAAGGGGAGCCAAAGAATATTCTCAAGTATTAGCAGTTGAGTTGTCAATTCAACCACACCTGGATAACTTAATATCTGCAACAAAGTATTTAGTAGCAAAGTAGTATGGAAGTAACGGTAACGGTGGCAAAAGTAACAGTAGCAGTTTTGTAGTAATTGTAACAGTAGCAACTGTAAAGTAACTAAGCAAAGGACAGTATGTGAAAAGCTCGTAGGCATTGGATCGGTGATGGATAATTATGTTGGATGCGGTTCATCATGTAACAGTTATAACATAGGGTGACACAGAACTAGCTCCAATTCATCAATGTAATGTAGGCATGTATTTCGAATATAGTCATACGTGCTTATGGAAAAGAACTTGCATGACATCTTTTGTCCTACCCTCCCATGGCAGCGGGGTCCTATTGGAAACTAAGGGATATTAAGGCCTCCTTTTAATAGTGTACCGGACCAAAGCATTAACACTTAGTGAATACATGAACTCCTCAAACTACGGTCATCACTGGGAGTGGTCCCGATTGTTGTCACTTCGGGGTTGCCGGATCATAACACATAGTAGGTGACTATTGACTTGCAAGATAGGATCAAGAACTCACATGTATTCAAGAAAACATAATAGGTTCAGATCTGAAATCATGGCACTCGGGCCCTAGTGACAAGCATTAAGCATAGCAAAGTCATAGCAACATCAATCTCAGAACATAGTGGATACTAGGGATCAAACACTAACAAAACTAACTCGATTACATGGTAAATCTCATCCAATCCATCACCGTCCAGCAAGCCTACGATGGAATTACTCACGCACGGCGGTGAGCATCATGAAATTGGTGATGTAGGATGGTTGATGATGACGACGGCGACGGATTCCCCTCTCCGGAGCCCCGAACGGACTCCAGATCAGCCCTCCCGAGAGAGTTAAGGGCTTGGCGACGGCTCCGTATCGTAAAACGTGATGAATCCTTCTCTCTGATTTTTTTCTCCCCAAACATGAATATATGGAGTTGGAGTTGAGGTCGATGGAGCACCAGGGGCCCACGAGGCAGGGGGGCGCGCCCAGGGGGAGCAGGCGCGCCTCCCACCCTCGTGGACAGGGTGTGGGCCCCCTGGTCTTGATTCTTTCGTCAGTATTTTTTTATAAATTCCAAAAATATTCTCTGTGAAGTTTCAGGTCATTCCGAGTACTTTTATTTCTGCACAAAAATAACACCATGGCAATTCTGCTGAAAACAACGTCAGTCTGGGTTAGTTCCATTCAAATCATGCAAGTTAGAGTCCAAAAAAGGGCAAAAGTGTTTGGAAAAGTAGATAGGACGGAGACGTATCAACTCCCCCAAGCTTAAACCTTTGCTTGTCCTCAAGCAATTCAGTTGACAAACTGAAAGTGATAAAGAAAAACTTTTACAAACTCTGTTTACTCTTGTTGTTGTAAATATGTAAAGCCAGCATTCAAGTTTTCAGCAAAGATTATGACTAACCATATTCACAATAACACTTAGGTCCCATGTTTACTCATATCAATAGCATAATCAACTAGCGAGCAATAATAATAAATCTCGGATGACAACAGTTTCTCAAAACAATCACAATATGATATAACAAGATGGTATCTCGCTAGCCCTTTCTGAGACCGCAAAACATAAATGTAGAGCACCTCTGAAGATCAAGGACGGACTAGACATTGCAATTCATGGTAAAAGAGATCCAGTCATAGTCATACCCAATATAAATTAATAGTAATGGATGCAAATGACAGCAGTGCTCTCTAACTGGTGCTTTTTAATAAGAGGGTGATGACTCAACATAAAGTAAATAGATAGGCCCTTCGCAGAGGGAAGCAGGGATTTGTAGAGGTGCCAGAGCTCGATTTTGAAATAAAGATAAATAATATTTTGAGCGGCATACTTTCATTGTCAACATAACAACCGAGAGATCTCGATATCTTCCATGCTACACACATTATAGGCGGTTCCCAAACAGAATGGTAAAGTTTATACTCCCCCACCACCAACAAGCATCAATCCATGGTTTGCTCGAAACAACGAGTGCCTCCAACTAGCAACAGCCCTGGGGGAGTTTTGTTTGCAATTATTTCGATTTGATTTGCTTAGAGCATGGGACTGGGCATCCCGGTTACCAGCCATGTTCTCGTGAATGATGAGCGGAGTCCACTCATCTTGAGAATAACCCACCTAATATGGAAGATATAGACAACCCTAGTTGATACATGAGCTATTCGAGCATACAAAACAGAATTTAATTTGAAGGTTTAGAGTTTGGCACATACAAATTTACTTGGAACGGCAGGTAAATACCGCATATAGGAAGGTATGGTGGACTCATATGGAATAACTTTGGGGTTTATGGAAGTGGATGCACAAGCAGTATTCCCGCTTAGTACAAGTGAAGGCTAGAAAGAGACTAGGAAGCGACCAACTAGAGAGCGACAACAGTCATGAACATGCATTAAAATTAATCAACACTGAGTGCAAGCATGAGTAGGATATAATTCACCATGAACATAAATATCGTGGAGGCTATGTTGATTTTGTTTCAACTACATGCGCGAACATGTGCCAAGTCAAGCCACTCGAATCGTTCAAAGGAGGATACCACCCCATCATACCACATCACAACCCTTTTAATAGCATATTGGCACGCAAGGTAAACCATTATAAACTCCTAGCTAATTAAGCATGGCATAAGTAACTATAATCTCTAATTGTCATTGCAAACATGTTTATTCATAATAGGCTGAATCAGGAACGATGAACTAATCATATTTACAAAAACAAGAGAGGTCGAGTTCATACCAGCTTCTCTCATCTCAATCAGTTTATCATATATCGTCATTATTGCCTTTCACTCGCACGACCGAACGGTGTGGATAATAGTAATAGTGCACGTGCATTGGACTAAGCTGGAATCTGCAAGCATTTAATACAAGGGAGAAGACAAGGCAATATGGGCTCTGGGTTAAATCAATCAATAATGCATATAAGAGTCACTTCAACATTTTCATCATGGTCTTCTCCTCTCGACCCCCAAAGAAAAGAAAGGAAATAATACTATTTAAACGGGAAAGCTCCCAACAAGCAAAAGAAGAACGAGAAATATTTTTGGGTTTTCTTTTTAATTACTACTACAAGCGTGGAAAGTAAACTAGCTAAAAAGCTACAACTATTTTTTTGGTTTTTCTTAAGGTTATTCGAACACACAAGAGAAAAACTAGAAAAAGGAAAAATAAACTAGCATGGATAGTACAACGAAAAAGTATGAGCACCGACAACTGGAATGAGTGTGTGAACATGAATGTAATGTCGGTGAGAAATACGTACTCCCCCAAGCTTAGGCTTTTGGCCTAAGTTGGTCTATGGCCACGGCTGGCCTGGCGGATATCCGAAGTTGTAACTGGGGTCGTACTGAGATGCAGCGGCTATTGCCCGATGAGCTGCAGCATGGGGGCGTTCTGCTTTCGCCCTCCTCTCGTACTCGTTCGCCTCCTCCCTGGTTATAATATATCTCCTTTTTGCCTGAAAGTCAAAGAAACCAGGAGCAGGGAGAGCAACATGGACAATGCGACGCCTGTCAAAGATTAGTCGGTATTGGAGGAACTGTTCGTTCCTCTCAACAAACTGATGACGAACCATAGCATCATAATCTAGATAAGCGGGAGGTAACTCCATATCATTTTCAGGTATGGGTATCTCAAGAAAATTAGCTATACGAGTTGCATAAATTCCTCCGAACAAATCCCCATTAATATTGTTGTTATGCAACCTGGGTGCAACTATGGCCCCCAAGTTATATTGTTTATCTTCTAACACATCACTCTTGAGAACACTAAGATCTGGAACACACATGTGACAGGCTTCATCTTTACCGTTAATGCATCTACCAATAAAGAGAGCAAAATAATGTATAGCAGGAAAATGAATGCTCCCTATGGTAGCTTGTGTGATTTCTCTAGATTCCCCCACCGTGATACTAGCGAGAAAATCTTTAAACTCAGATTTGCGAGGTTCACTACCACTACCCCATTGCGGGAGTTTACAAGCAGTATTAAAATCTTCTAAGTCCATGGTATAATATTTATTATAAAGATCAAACAAAACAATGTGAGAATTCCATGAAGATGTAAATTTAAACCTTCTCACAAAGGAGTCAATTAGGTGATAATACTGAGGGCACTGTTCTTGCATGAAGCCCCCGAGTTTAGCATTACGCACATATGCATCAAACTCCTCCTTAATTCCTGCACGGACCATGAAATCTTCTGACGACCATTCACAAGGCCGCACTTGAGCTTCTCGTGATGGTTCAAGGTCTGTCTCACGTATTGCAGGCCTGGGTCCTTGCTTCCTTGAAGAACCACCTTGGTATATTTTCCTAAACATAATTCTTCCTCTGAAAAATTTCTGAAATTTTTAGTAACTTAAAATAAAAGTGAACCAAACTCAGTAAAATTGATAGCAACTACTCCCACAAGTGCCTAGAGACTATATCATGCATTAGAACTACTTGGGACCATATAAATTTGACATGCAAGCTCTAGAACAGGGTCACCTAAGCAGCAAAAATTTGCAATGAATAAATCACTAGAACAAAAACTAATTGGACCATTGGAGGAGTCACAAAGCGAAAAACAATCCCCCAAAGCAGTTTTGTGAATGGAGCTTTGAGCAAGGAGATCGAAAATCGCAGCAAAATGAGCTAGAACTCGTGCTTGAGCTGGTTAGTGATTTTTTCTGGAGGAAGATAAAGTGTGTGGGTGCTGGAATAAGTGGAGGGGAGCCACCAGGGGCCCACGAGGCAGGGGGCGCGCCCAGGGGGGTGGGCGCGCCTTGGACCCTCGTGGCCAGGTGCTGGCTCCCCTTGATGTGTTCTCAGTGCCAGATATTCTTAAATATTCTAGAAAAAATCATATTTCATTTTCGGGGCATTTGGAGAACTTTTATTTTCGGGGTGTTATTTTTTTGCAAGGATAAATCAGAAAACAGACAGAAATACCATTTTTGCTTTGTTTATCTAAATAACAGAAAGTAAAAAGAGGGTACAGAAAGTTGTGCTTTCTAACTTCATCCATCTCATGCTCATCAAAAGGAATCCACTAGCAAGGTTGATCAAGTCTTGTTAACAAACTCATTCCGAATCGCATGGAACCAGAGAATTTTCGAATAGCACTAAGTTACCTCAATGGGGATATGCATGCCCCCAACAATAAGAATATCATATTTCTTCTTGACAATAGGAAGAGGAAATTCAAAACCTCCAATAGTAATAGTTGGAATTTTTCCAATAGAATTGATACTGTGGACTTGAGGTTGTTTCCTCGGAAAGTGTACCGTATGCTCATTACCATTGTCATGAAAAGTGACATTGCCTTTGTTGCAATCAATAACAGCCCCTGCAGTATTCAAAAAGGGTCTACCAAGGATAATCGACATACTATCTTCCTCGGGAATATCAAGAATAACAAAGTCCGTTAAGATAGTAACATTGGCAACCACAACAGGCACATCTTCACAAATGCCGACAGGTATAACAGTTGATTTATCGGCCATTTGCAAAGATATTTCAGTAGGTGCCAACTTATTCAATTCAAGTCTACGGTATAAAGAGAGAGGCATAACACTAACACCGGCTCCAAGATCACATAAGGTAGTTTTAACATAGTTTCTTTTAATGGAGCATGGTATAGTTGGTACTCCTGGATCTCCTAGTTTCTTAGGTATTCCCCCTTTAAAAGTGTAATTAGCAAGCATGGTGGAAATTTCAGCTTCCGGCATCTTTCTCTTATTTGTAACAATTTCTTTCATATACTTAGCATAAGGGTTCATTTTAAGCATATCAGTCAAACGCATATACAAAAAGATAGGTCTAATCATGTCAGCAAAGCGCTCAAAATCCTCATCATCCTTTTTCTTGGATGGTTTAGGAGGAAAAGGCATGGGTTTCTGAACCCATGGTTCTCTTTCTTTACCGTGCTTCCTAGCAACAAAGTCTCTCTTATCATAACGTTGATTCTTTGATTGTGGGTTATCAAGATCAACAACAGGTTCAATTTCTACATCATTGTTATTGCTAGGTTGAGCATCAACATGAACATCATCATTAACATTATCACTAGGTTCATGTTCATTACCAGATTGTGTTTCAGAATCAGAAATAGAAATATCATTGGGATTCTCAGGTGTGTCAGCAACAAGTTCGCTAGAAGCATGCAAAGTCCTATCATTTTTCTTTATCTTCCTCTTAGAAGGACTAGGTGCATAAACATTAGTTCTCTGAGAATCTTGCTCAATTCTCTTAGGGTGGCCCTATGGATACAAAGGTTCCTGAGTCATTTTACCCCCTCTAGTCATAACTCTAACAGCATTATCATTTTCTTATTGTTTATTTCATTGTGTAAATCATTCTGAGCTTTAAGTACTTGTTCTACTTGAGTGGTAACCATAGAAGCATGTTTACTAATGAGTTTAAGTTCACCTTTAACTCTAGACATATAATCACTCAAGTGTTCAATCATATAAGCATTGCGCTTTAATTCTCTAGCAAAATAAGCATTGAAGTTTTCTTGCTTAACCATAAAATTGTCAAACTCATCTAAGCATTGGCTAGCAAACTTAGTAGGCGGGATTTCAGCTTTATCATATCTATAGAGAGAATTTACCTTTACTACCTGTGTCGTGTTATCAAGACCATGTATTTCTTCAACAGGCGGCAAATGAAGACCATGTATTTCTTCAATAGGAGGTAAATTCTTAACATTTCTAGCTTTAATACCTTTTTCTTTCATAGATTTCTTTGTCTCTTGCATATCTTCAGGACTGAGAAATAGAATACTCCTTTTCTTCGAGTTGGCTTAGGAGTTGGTTCAGGAAGTGTCCAATTATTTTCATTAGTCAACATATTGTTCAATAGCAATTCAGCTTGATCAACTGTTCTTTCCTTGAAAACACAACCAGCACAACTATCCAGGTGGTCTCTGGAAGCATCGGTTAGTCCATTATAAAAGATATCAAGTATTTCATTTTTCTTGAGAGGATGATTAGGCAAAGCATTAAGTAATTGGAGAAGCCTCCCCCAAGCTTGTGGGAGACTCTCTTCTTCAATTTGCACAAAATTATATATTTCCCTTAAAGCAGCTTGTTTCTTATGAGCAGGGAAATATTTAGTAGAGAAGTAATAAATCATATCCTGGGGACTACGCACACAACCAGGATCAAGAGAATTAAACCATGTCTTAGCATCACCCTTTAATGAGAAAGGAAATAACTTAAGAATATAGTAGTAGCGAGTTTTCTCATCATTAGTGAATAGGGTGGCTATATCATTTAATTTAGTGAGATGTGCCACAACAGTTTCAGATTTATAGCCATAAAAAGGATCAGATTCTACCAAAGTAATTATCTCATGATCAACAGAGAAATCATAATCCTTATCAATAACACAGATATGTGAAGTAGCAAAAGCAGGGTCATATTTCATTCTAGCATTCAAAGACTTTTCTTTCAGCTTGGCTAATAATTTCTTAAGATTAGATCTATCATTGGAAGCAAGAAAATCTCTAGCAGTTTCTTCATCCATAACATAACCCTCCGGCACAACAGGCAATTCATATCTAGGGGGAGAATCTTCATCATCACTTTCATCAATATTATCAGTTTCAATAATTTCATTCTCTCTAGCCCTAGCAAGTTGTTCATCAGGAAATTCACCTAGTGGCACAGTATTATCAAGCATAGAAGTAGTTTCATCATAAGAATCATGCATAGCAGAAGTGGCATCATCAATAACATGCGACATATCAGAATTAATAGCAGAAGCAGGTTTAGGTGTCGCAAGTTTACTCAAAACAGAAGGAGAATCAAGTGCGGAGCTAGATGGCAGTTCCTTACCTACCCTCGTAGTTGAGGGATAAATTTTGGTTTTATCGTATTTCAAGTTCCTCATAGTGACCAGCAGATATAAATCCCAGGTGACTCAAAGAATAGAGCTATGCTCCCCGGCAACGGTGCCAGAAAATAGTCTTGATAACCCACAAGTATAGGGGATCGCAACAGTTTTCAAGGGCAGAGTATTCAACCCAAATTTATTGATTCGACACAAGGGGAGCCAAAGAATATTCTCAAGTATTAGCAGTTGAGTTGTCAATTCAACCACACCTGGATAACTTAATATCTGCAACAAAGTATTTAGTAGCAAAGTAGTATGGAAGTAACGGTAACGGTGGCAAAAGTAACAGTAGCAGTTTTGTAGTAATTGTAACAGTAGCAACGGTAAAGTAACTAAGCAAAGGACAGTATGTGAAAAGCTCGTAGGCATTGGATCGGTGATGGATAATTATGTTGGATGCGGTTCATCATGTAAAAGTTATAACATAGGGTGACACAGAACTAGCTCCAATTCATCAATGTAATGTAGGCATGTATTTCGAATATAGGCATACGTGCTTATGGAAAAGAACTTGCATGACATCTTTTGTCCTACCCTCCCATGGCAGCGGGGTCCTATTGGAAACTAAGGGATATTAAGGCCTCCTTTTAATAGAGTACCGGACCAAAGCATTAACACTTAGTGAATACATGAACTCCTCAAACTACGGTCATCACTGGGAGTGGTCCCGATTATTGTCACTTCGGGGTTGCCGGATCATAACACATAGTAGGTGACTATTGACTTGCAAGATAGGATCAAGAACTCACATGTATTCATGAAAACATAATAGGTTCAGATCTGAAATCATGGCACTCGGGCCCTAGTGACAAGCATTAAGCATAGCAAAGTCATAGCAACATCAATCTCAGAACATAGTGGATACTAGGGATCAAACACTAACAAAAATAACTCGATTACATGGTAAATCTCATCCAACCCATCACCGTCCAGCAAGACTACGATGGAATTACTCACGCACGGCGGTGAGCATCATGAAATTGGTGATGGAGGATGGTTGATTATGACGACGGCGGTGGATTCCCCTCTCCGGAGCCCCGAACGGACTCCAGATCAGCCCTCCCGAGAGAGTTTAGAGCTTGGCGGTGGCTCCGTATCGTAAAACGCGATGAGTCCTTCTCTCTGATTTTTTTCTCCATGAACGTGAATATATGGAGTTGGAGTTGAGGTCGGTGGAGCACCAGGGGGCCCATGAGGCAGGGAGCGCGCCCAGGTGGGCCCCCTGGTCTTGATTCTTTCGCCAGTATTTTTTATAAATTCCAAAAATATTCTCCGTGAAGTTTCAGGTCATTCCGAGAACTTTTATTTCTGCACAAAAATAACAACGTGGCAATTCTGCTGAAAACAGCGTCAGTCCGGGTTAGTTCCATTCAAATCATGCAAGTTAGAATCCAAAACAAGGGCAAAAGTGTTTGGGAAAAGTAGATACGACGGAGATGTATCACCGCCTTGTGCCCAAGCCAGTCCCGGCCGCTAGTCGTGCCGCTTGAGCCAGCAGGACACTTGGCCAACACGCTCTCACCGCCTATGCACTACTAGGGAAAACCCTAGTAGTAGCGCTTGAAATATACATAGCAGTAGCGCAGGGTCCAGCGCTACTGCTACCGCGCTACAGCTAAGTTGTAGCAGTAGCGCTGGTAAGGGCAGCGCTACTGGTAAGTATGGTTAGCAGTAGCGCTGCCTTGACCAACGCTACTGCTAACTCTCTGTAGCGCTTGAACAAATGAAGCGTTGCTGCTAATCCATCGCTTCTAGTAGATGCTTTCCAGCGCTACTGCTAGTATTCCTGCTTCCACCGATTTAGACCCCGTCTACGTATTTGTGATGTATTTATACATGCTATATACAGTAGTTTTATCAGATCATACTAAACATGCACTATTCTCATCATATCATAGACATACAGTAGTCTCGTCATACCATCATCATCATTCAACACAAATATCATCACATCTCGAAAATAGCGATACACAAGTCATGTCATGTCTCGAATAAGTGCAACTGCATGGTCATGGCACACACACAAGTTTCATCATCTCTATCTAAACCATGATGTAGAATAGAAGAGCGACCAGCATGAGCAAGAGCGTGACTATGTAGTACTTGAGGCACCAGCGCCCCCGCTGATGCTGGAGCATCCACCTCAAGTAACTACTTTCCGCTTCGGCTCTGCTGTCGAACCCTCTGTGGCTAGCACCCGGGTACTTGTCCACCTGGGCCTGAGCGTCTGGCCAGTGGTCGTAGACTCCTGGAACCCTCCCAATGAACACGGCGTAACATTCCTTCGCCATCTCTGATCGATGTACCTGCATCGTCAGTTGATGAATTGAACAATAATATGCAATATAATGTACTTAAGAAAACAAAGAGGCATAAATAGCAAAATACAAGCAACCAATAGTAAACATAAATGACGAAGTTCCTCATACCCAAACTAATTAACTAGAGCGATCTACTAGTTCATGACCATGGTTTAATTACATCACATAGGTTCATCGTGCATAAATTTAAAGTTTTGCGATATAAAGACAGTAGTGACACATTGTCATCCACAATTAGTCCTCCATGTCGGCGGCCCAATCTTCATAGTCAGGGAGGAAGCATCCGAGCTTCTTGAAAGGCTTTAGGTCCAGACGCTGAGCGAGTAGTAGTGCTCGGACATCAGCCCACATGATTGGCCCATGGTAGAACATGCCTGTTGGTTCGAGGACCTGCTTCATGATCACTTGGGCAAGTTCACACTGTACGTGATAAAACTCAGCTCGGATTTGATGATCCGGTGTCTTTCCTATGCTTGTGGCCCAGCTGACAATCTCGGCATCTTCGATAGTAGGTGACATGCGAAGGCGTTGATTATCCCTTCTGTACTCGAGCAGGTGATGCATGAGGTAGAATCCATCAGCCTTACTAGTGTGCGGTTGCTGGATGCAACAGAAGTAGGTCTTATGGCGGAAAACCAGCTCGTTCTTCCTGTGCCTTTTCACCTTGATATATCCACCAGATAGGCTGAAGGTAAACAAGGCACTATCGAGAGCACTCTTTACGTGCGTGTAATCCTTTTTCTTGAGGTTCTTCGATGAGTCCAAGTACATAGCATGGGAGTATTCCGGGGACAGAACAATGAGCACGGCACCGCCCCCGCTGCGCAAATTAAGTACACCTCAAATTAGCCTCCAAGCTTGCAAAGGAATGATTAACACTTACGAAAGGATATGCACGGATGACATATGTGGGATGATAAGGCAGGAGAATCACGTCCTTGTCCTTATTAGCGATCATGAATTCGTCGAGGTACTTGCTCACATAGTCACGGTGCTCTTTGCAAACTGCCAAGAAGCTCTCGTGCATATAGTATGGGTCGGCGACGCAGATATATTTTATGTTCTTGATCCTAATGAAGTAGTTGAGATACAGCGCATACATGCGGATGAACTAGAAATCCAGCTTGGTCATGTGGAACATGTCGTAGATGTAGTCAAATCGCAGGATGAACTGATTCGCGGGCCAGGTCTCGACGTACAACTTCCCACCCGGCACCTGAGCCGCGTAAAGCGGGTATCCTAGTTTTTCCGCGATCAGAAGGCTTTTCTCTCTGGCCAGCACATCTTCCTGGAGTCTCTTTAGATCATTGTTCAGTATGTGCTCTAGCGCTTTGGCAGGTAGGATCGGGTCACCGGCGACATGGAAACGCTTCGCACCTTCGACAGGTATTATGTCTACCACCCAGGGCTTCAGAGGCGGCTGGCTGCTTGAAGCAGCTCTAGCGCCTTTAGGGCCTTTCCTGTCCGGTCTCCTCCTTTGCTTATTGGCGGGTGGCGGTAGTGATCCCACCATACCTTCCCTAACCACCACCCCCAGTGTTGTCGGGCTAATCAGTGGACGGGCCTCGGGGGGTTGCTGGGTAGAGGCGGTAGCTGGACGCGTCTCCTGCGAGGATCGCTTGAAGAGAGACTTTTTGCATTCCGCCTTAGGACATTCTGGCTCCAGCAAATCAGGCAGCATCAAGTCATCATCTCCACGCTTATAACCCGAGTCTTCGTCATCCCGAGCCATCAATCTTGCATCATCATAGGCGGTATTGAAATACTTGTCTGGGTCATCATCATCCTCCTCCATGTCATCATCAACATTTCCTTCTTCGACAGCGGGGGCGACATGATCTGGCATTAATGGAGGCTCTCCCTCGCGTCGTCCGCTATCACCCGCCACGACAGGTGCAGGTAATTTGGTAGGTGGGGTGGTGTTCATACCTTCTTGAGAAGGTGGCGTTGGTGTGATACTGGGTGCCTCGAGACGAAGAAGAGACTTCAGCCAAGGCAAGAACCAGCTCTTGCATGCGCAAATCCTCTGGGGGGTGGGGGTTCCCATCATCATCGACTGGTACCGAAGGAGGCAAATCCTCGAAGCCCGCTAAGACACTGGCCACGTTAACCTTGAAGACGCCGTCGGGCATCTCTCGGTTGTGGAACATGCGGTCCTTCGGCTTCACGATCGTTGACTTTCCCACGGCCACGTTCTGGCCCTTGATGTCATACAATAGGGTGCATGGGGTATCGTCGGCCTACGAAGAAGACATGTCTGCGACGTCAAACATCTGAAAGTTAACTGAAATGGAAGACTATATACATGCTGATGAAAAGGGTATGGCGCATAATTACCGTGAGGGCGTCGAGCTCTGCCAGCGACGAAGGCCCGCCGAGCATGCCAGAGACGAAGGTCGGGCTGCTATGAACAGGAGCGGGACCTTTTTCGGTTGCTTGAGCAGGTGCTGGTGCTGTGGTGTTTGCCGAATTGCTCCCGACAAAGCTGGGAAGGGGAAAGTACTCCGTCCATGCATTTGGATTGTTCTTCGACCAATCGAAAATTGTCGGAATCAAGCTGACCACGGCGTTAGTAACCGCTACATTGACTAGCCCGACCAACTCTTCTTTGGTCTCGGCTTTGGTCTTATTGACCGCAATCATGACCTTCTCGTTCATGGTCTGCTGAGTGACAACCAACCGTCTCTTCCTTCTTTCCTCTGGCTCCTCGTGGTATCACGTCTTCCACGAAGCGCCATCTCCGACGCCGTGCACACGTCCATAGGACGACGGCTTGTCCACCGGGACCTTTTTCAGTATGTTCAGGGCCCAGTTGAATGGGGTGTCCCACTTGGGCCTCGCCGATGACTGTGACGACTCGTCGCTTTCGGCTGCCTTTTGGTGTTGCTCTTTCTGCAAAAGGAACGTGGATGGTTAACTAATGTGACAAAACTTGTAGTCGAATTGATTGGAAGCTAATATGATAATGTGGTAATATAACAATTATCAGAAGTCTCATGAACTCCCTCGTGTTCAGGTCCGTGTAAAAGATCTTTTTGACTTTGTCCTACTTGTACCGGGCCCTGATCCAGTCATGCTCCAGCGGGTCGGTGAACTCCGCCAAGGGGTCTGGGATTCCGAGACATTCACGTTCGGCGTCCTCCTTAGCCCATACGCGCCTCTGCCCCTCGTAACCACGGCTTCCGAGGCGGTGGGGAGGCGTGTTCCTGGCCTGGAGCGCCTTCATTTTCTCTGACCTTGCCTTAACTTCTTCTTTAGCGCAAGTCTCCTTGAATTTTTCAAAGTCCTCTTCCTTTAGTGACGGATTTTCAGCATGAATCTTGGACCACGGTTCATTCTTCGCATTCGCTTTTTTCACCCGAACTTTCCAGGAGGACAAGTCGTTGGTGAACGTCACCATCGCCTTGTCGTTTATCTTTGTCATGGCGACGTCGTCCCATGGCTCTTTATATTTTCCTTCATCCCGGCCAGGGAACAGGAACCTATTATGCAACTTCTTTAGGAGCATGTGCTCCATATGTGGTATCTGCTTCAACCTCTCATCGTTGATGTTGGCGGTTTCCCTGAGGATGCATCCAAGTTGATTGGCCCAGCACGAGCACGCTTCCTCTGGCGCCGTTGGCTCTAACTTCTTGGGGTGCATCTCCGTGACCACAATTTTTTTGATGCCAAGCTCGTTTGGTCTTCGTGTCCTCTTCTTCTTCGGTGCTTTACCGGCTACGACATCATCGTTGCCGATCTCGGGGGTGGTGCCAAGGCTGGTGCCGGTGTCGGCGTCAGTGTCGGGGTTGGTGCCACTGCCGCCACCATGCAACCCCATCTGGTGTTCATCCAGGTAATTGAAATAGTGATTTGCTGCCTCGATGGGGTCTACTGCGAGGCGAGCAGAACCCCCGGCTTCGGCATCGGTAGACATGTTTCCTATTCAACAATTGTAAATAAAAGATATAATAAAGAGAAAAAAGGGGCCTATATTTGGTCGGAATGTTGATTCATTCCTCTTCCGGCAAATCTCGGGTACTCCATATGTCCTAGTTTCTAGCACAAGTAATGTCGAAAATCACGGAAATTTTCGGCATGACCTTTGCTAAAAAGTGAACATATGGAGCGCCTGAAATTTGCCGGAACGGAAATGAATCAACATTCCGGCAAAACATAGGCCACTCGGATATTTTTGACATTCAACCAACATTGCAAAATCATATAACATCAATGACATATATCATTTGCAAAATATATCATTCTAGTACATGGCAAAACAGATTCAGATAGCAATGTTTAGGGCTAGCAAACTATATGCTACAGGAACATATTAACGCAAACAAGAGCATATCATGCTAGTACTATATGCACTAAACAAAACTCCCTCACTGAATTTTGTCCAGAAACTTATGGAATTGATGATAGCTTCAATGCATAAGGGGCACATGATATAAATTGTTTCAGACTTAGAAAAATACTAGCATGGCAAATCAGATTCAAGTAGGCATGTTTGCAAGCTTGTTGCACTCACTACAAAGCACTTCATGGCATGGAAGAAAAACTAGCAGCATGTAGACATGAAAATGAACCTATTCATGTGCAAAACTACCACATAGCATGCTTGTACTTAAATACACAAAAATGACAAATGGCATATGCTGTAAAAATAACATGTTTGCAAACTTGCTCAAATGATGAATCTAATGCCATAGATGGATTAGTTGGATTCTCCTAGCACAAACTTGCTCTCTCCCTCTCTCCCTCTGCTACATATCCTAGGGTTCATACATAGCTAGGATAGGGTTCATACATTGCTCTCTCTCTCTCTCTTTTCATCCAATTTTTGCTACTATTTTTTATAAAATTTTGCTACTCTTTTTTATACCTACAAAGCTTAGCTAGTTTTTTATTTAAAGCTACTAAATTTGCTACTATTTTTTATTTAATATTTTTATTTATATCTAAAAAATAATTAATTCCTACTGTCTTCTATTACTAAGTAGCAACAATTCTTTTTTAAAAAACTAGTTATTTTTTTAAATTAAGCAAGATATGAACCCTAGATTTTTTTCCTAATTGACTAGAGAGAGGGGAGGTGGGGGGGGTACCTGAAGGGCGGCGACGCAGAGAGAGGGTGAGGTCGACGGCGGCAGCGCGGACGAGGAGGCCGGAGCGGCGTCGGCGCGGACAAGGAGGAGGTCGGAGCGACGGGCAGGGGCGACGACAGCGGGCAGGGGCCGAGGGGCGACGACGGCGGGAAGGGCGACGACGGCGAGGTGGAGACTGGGGGGAAATGAGACTTGGTGAAATTTTGAGCCCGCGCGGCGGGGGGTTAACTCAACATAGCGGTAGCGCTGGTTAGAAACAAGCGCTATAGCTAACTTAGCTATAACGCTGGATCCTAAACAAGCACTACTGCTAACTGTTCCAATTTTTATTTTTTAATTCTAAAATAAAAATAGCAGTAGCGCTGTTTTGGAAGCAAGCGCTATGGCTAACTTAGATACAGCGTTGGATCCTAAAGAAGCGCTACTGCTAACTATTCTAATTTTTATTTTTTTAATTCTGGTTTTTAGTTTTATTTTCTTTTATTATTTTCCTTTTCTTTTCTATTTACTTTTCTATTATTTTCCTTTTTCTTTTCTGTTTACTTTTCTTTTTCTTTTGTATTGCTTTCTCCCTTTTGATTTTGTTTTTTGTTTTTCTCCCGATGACGGCGTCTCCCTCTCCCACACTGCGCGAATATCACCGAAACCATGCATGTGGTGGTAACATATCAGTTGACCGATAACGGTTACTTAAGTGCATACACAAAATAGATACATATATATAAATGATGGTTTCTCAGCTGCGTTGACGATGTTTCACATTGAGCTTCTTCCCTTTCTTGTTCGTTTCCGAATAATTGAGCCCCTCCTTGTGACTTTTTTGGAACCATGGAGTACGATCTTTCTTAGGTAATGTAGTATTGATTCTTGTTTTCACGTATGCTTCATCGTCATCGTCATCTTCCCTCATCGGGTTGCCGTATTGGTCGTAGTCTTCCTCGTTGGCGACTCCATCCATTCCGACGATGCTCCTTTTGGATCTCGTCACGACAACATGACTTGGGTTGCCATATTGGTTGAAGAAGCATTGTGTCACGTGCTTAGCGTGTACCCATGGCTCATTTTTGGCAATGATGTTAACATTCACGGGAGTGCTCTTCGCGACGGGTACAGACATGGTAGTGATATACTTGTTTTCTCTTACGATGTCCTTGGCCCATCTGACTCGGAACATCATCGCATCATACATTCCAGCATAGTCAAGCTCCTAGATCTCTTCGACCCTTCCGTAGAATCTTTCAGTTGTGCCGTTGGCATCGGTCACACATTCAATTGTCACCCTGGAGTTCTGGTAATCACTGTCCATGTCTTTGGCCTCCGTGTAGAACGTGTACCCGTTGATATCGTATGACTGATAGGTCCTGAGCTTGGGCGCGGGGCCATGTGCTAAGGCGTGTATGAGCAATCCATCCGAACTGCCCTCTTTCGGGGATTTTCAATAACTTGCTCTTTGAACCAACGCAAGAAAGTGGCGTTGTGTTCTATAGTAACTTCGTCGTCTGTCTTGAGCATCCCCTTATCATGGTACTTCTTTGCGATGCTTTCTTTGTGTCGTGCCTGATAATCATCTACCACATCTAGGTGTTGTAGCACTACTAAGTTAGCCCTGTCAAATTCGTTCCGTCGATCCGAGTAGTCCATGTGAAATTCCCTCCGGCCGTTGTTGTGACCATCTCCTTCGAGCTTCCCATCGTGCTTCTTGACGGGCAAACCAACAACAGGGTCTCCAACGCCTATATAATTCTTGCAAAAGGAGATGCACTCATGCGTTAGATACCCCTGGACGATGCTCCCATCGGGACGGGACATGTTACGAACGAATCCTTTGATGACACCATTCATCCTCTCGAACGGCATCATGTTGTGAAGGAATGTTGGCCCGAGGCCGATGACGTCGTCCACGATGTGGACACACAGATGCACCATGACGTCAAAGAACGCGGGCGGGAAGTACATCTCAAGCTCACATAGTATGACAACGATCTCTTCCTGTAGCCTTCGGAGCTGCTTCACACTTATGGACTTTCGAGAGATAACGTCGAAGAAGTTGCAGAGACCAGTAGGCGTGTTACAGACGTGCTTCTCCATTATCCCTCTAATGGCAACCGGGAGTATCTGCGTCATCATCACGTGACAGTCATGAGACTTCATCCCACTGAACCTTTTCTTCTTGGGGTCTAGAAATCTGCTTGTCTTCCCACAATAACCGGAACTGATTTTGATTCCCATAAGGCACTTGATGAATTGATCGATCTCCTTCGCAGTTAAGGTGAAGCAAGAAGGGGGGCAATAATTCTCCTCCTTCTTCTTGACTTTTCTGCCCCTTTCCTCCTCCTCTGTCTTCGTCTTCATCTCCTCCGTCGACTTTTTACGGTGGAGATCTTTCCTGATCTTAAAATCTTCCAAGTCTTTCCTTGCCTTCGGCCCATCCTTGGTCTTCTCCGGCATGTTCATCAGTGTGCCAAGCAAGCACTCGAGGACATTCTTCATGATATGCATTTGATCAAGGCAATGAGGCGTGCCGTGATTGGGCCAGTACTCCAAGTCCCAGAAAACAGACCTCGTTTTCCATACCTTCAGCAGCGGCTCCGGCGCCTTTTTCATATTTCCCGGCATGAGGCACTGTTCATAGTTTCTCAACAGCTCATCGATTTCGGCACCGCTCCTATTACGTGGAGGTCCTCGATGCTCAGCCAACCCATTGAATAGATCTCCAGGCTTTCTCCACGGGTCATCCTTCTCGAGCCATCTACGATGCCCCATGTACACAATTTTCTCGGACCCGCCATCTTTCCTTGACGTAAGCTACTGAGACGTTGTATCATCCATGCACCTCGTGCATCCGCAGTATCCGTGGCACATCTATCCCGAGATGTACACGTAACCGAGATAGTCATGCACCGTCGTCAGCAACGCGGGTCTCATATGGAAATACTCTCCTTTGCTGGCGTCCCATGTCCATGACGGTGTTTTCCATAACGTGTCTAGCTCCTCTTGTAGAAGCCCCATATACAGGTTAATACTATTTCCCGGTTGTTTCGGCCCTTGAATCAGCATCCTCATGTGTATGTACATTGTCTTCATGCACTTCCATGGGGGGAGGTTGTACATCCATACAAACACGGGCCATGTGCTGTGGTTGGTGTTCTGGTTTCCAAACGGATTCATGCCATTGGTACTCACACCAAGCACGATGTTCCTTGGATCTTTTGTAGCAAATCCATATACGGCGTTGAATGCTCTCCACTGGCTACCATCTACGAGGTGTCTCACCTTCGGATCATCTCCATCGTCGGGCTTCTTCCTCTCCGCGTGCCAGCGCATGAGCTTTGCTTCCTTAGGATCTACGAAATACTGCTGCAGACGTGGAGTGATCAGAAAGTACCATACAACTTTCTGAGGCTTTCTTGCCTTCTTGTATCGAGAAGCATTGCACACTGGACAACTAGTTTTTCCACGTGCTCCCCCCCATAAATGATGCAATCGTTGATGCATGCATGGTACCTAATGTGCGGCAAATCAAAAGGGGAAACGATTTTCTTGGCCTCCTCGACACTAGTAGGACACAGGTTCCCCGCGGGAAGAACTTTATTATGTAGATACTTCAAATGCTCATCGAGGCTTTTGTCTGTCCATTTGTTTTTGGCCTTCGTCTTTAGAAGTTCGAGCGTGAAACTCAAGCGGGTCACCTCGGGATCGCAACCATCATACAATGGAGTCTTCGAGTCTACTTCAAGTTGCGCCAGGTTGGTCTCCTCTCTAGAAGCAGCTCTCTTGCTAGTCGTACTCTTGCGAAGGAGGTCTCGAACATGAGGGTCCTGCACGACTACACTTAGTAGCGTCGAAGACTGCGGCGTGACCGCCGCCTCTTCTCCGCGATGTCCGGACTCTTCTTCGCCGTATCCGGAATCTTCTTCGTTGCCGTCATTTCCGGACTCTTCCCCGCCGCCATGTCCACCGCCATCGTCTTCGTGTCGATCGGTCATCTCTTCGTCTAGCCCCGCCGCCATGTCGTTATTCCCTGCCGTGTGGACATCCTCCTCATCATCATCTTCTTCACTTATCCACCGAGTATAGCCATCCATGAAACCATTCATCAGCAGGTGCGCCTTCAAAGTGCCACGATCAAAAGGGTCCAAAAGGACTCCTTCTTTGCATCTTGCACACGGACATCTAATCCTAGTCCGATTATTTGCATACATGTGCATCACCGCGGATTGCATGTATCGCTCCATGATCCATCCACTCACCTTCATGACCGACTGCACGGTATAACAAGTAAAAGGGTTATAAACAAAATGCATGCATGCTTCAAAGTCATATAAATGTTTGGCATGACCTTGCCTAAAAATAGGACATATCGAGTTTGCTCGAAATTCATCGAAACGGAAATAAATCGACATTTCGGCAAAACATAAGCAACTTGGGGGCATGTCACTCGCACAAATCTCTCAATATCCCAAACACACATATTCTCATTCACACACATATTCCCATTCTTGAAACAAAAAACTTTTTACTCACCTATATATATCTCCCGAGAGAGACCGATCGAGAGAGCATGGTACGATGATGAGGCATATACGGATCGAACGTGTGGATGGCTAAATAGCTAGCTAGATCTAGTTGTTGGGGAGGAGAGATGACTCTAGCTAACTAATGGAGAGGGAGTTTGGTGGAGGAGGGCATTAATGAGGAGAGAAGAGAGGTAGGAGAGGAAAAGAGAGATGAGAGGCCATTTATGGAGGAAAGTTATGGTGGAGGGGGACATTAATGAGGAGAGAAGACAGGTAGGAGGAAGAGAGAAGAAGAGCAACAATGGTGGAGAGTGGAGAGGGGAAAGTAGAGGGAGAGAGGGCAAAGTTGGGGAGAGGAGGGGGAGGGGGTGAAAAGGTGGCACCAGCCGCAACTAGCAGTAGCGCTGCATACCAGAACGCGCTGTTGCTACGAGACTTAGTAGTAGCGTTTTCCAGGAAAAGCGCTACTACTAAGTGGGGCCCACTAGCAGTAGCGGCTCAATAAAACAAAGCGCTACTACTAAACTGTTAGTAGTAGCGCTGGATTATGTACAGCGCTGCTACTCCAGCTACCGTCAGTGGCCTCATCTGGTCCCACATAGTAGTAGCGTGTTTTTGTTTTCCAGCGCTACTACTATAGAGTTACTAGTAGCGCCGCCCAGGAACAGCGCTACTGATAACTAGCAGCAGCGGTTACTATTTTACAGCGCTACTACTAAGCTACTGTGTATAAACATTTTCCTAGTAGTGATGCCCACAACGGAAGCTTAGATCCGACTAAGCATCCACACACCCCGTGCCGTGCCGTCCCACGCACGCCGCCACCAAGACTCTGCTAACCGCCGCAAAACCGACTGACCACTGCACCACGCGTGAGGTGAGGACCAGGCTGCCGTGGATCAGCCTCTACAGGATCCCAGACGAGCCCCCGCCGCTGCCACACATCAGACCCGATTGTATCTGACCGGGTGCCCACCTACGCGCCACCTCCCGAGACGAGATCACCCACAGCTGCTGCACCACGCCCGAGCGCAGGATGGCTGAGATCCGCCACCAGATGGCCGCACCGTATGCCCGCCTCCGCGCCACTGGGCCCCACAACAGCCCAAAGCTACCATCCGAAGTGGCAAATCCTGCGCCACACCCACTGGACGGAGGAGAAGTAATGGCCCCGCTACCGCCGCACCGACCGGGCTTTTCCCGTTAGCGCTTGCCGGCGACGGCTGATACGTCTCCAACGTATCTATAATTTTTGATTGTTCCATGCTATTATATTATCTTTTTTGGATGTTTAATGGGCTTTAATATGCTCTTTTATATTATTTTTGGGACTAACCTATTAACCGGAGGCCCAGTGCCAGTTTCTGTTTTTTTGCCTATTTTAGAGTTTTGCGGAAAAGGAATACCAAACGGAGTCCAAACGGAATGAAACCTTCGCGATAGTCTTTCTTGGACCGAAAGCAATCCAGAAGACTTGGAGTCAAAGTCTGGAACTCCACGAGGAAGCCACAAGGCAGGAGGGCATGCCCAGGGGGGTAGGCGCGCCCCCACCCTCATGGGCCCCTCGTAACTCCACCGACGTACTTCTTTCACCTATATATACTCTTATACCCTAGAGACATTAGGGAGAGCCACGAAACCACTTTTCCACCACCGCAACCTTCTGTACCCATGAGATCCCATCTTGGGGCCATTTCCGGCGATCTGCCGGAGGGGGAATCGATCACAGAGGGCTTCTACATCAACACCATTACCTCTCCGATGAAGCGTGAGTAGTTTACCACAGACCTTCGGGTCCATAGTTATTAGCTAGATGGCTTGTTCTCTCTCTTTGATTCTCAATACAAAGTTCTCCTCGATGTTCTTGGAGATCTATTCGATGTAATACTCTTTTGCGGTGTGTTTGCCGAGATCCGATGATTTGCGGATTTATGAACAAGATTATCTATGAATATTATTTGGCTCTTCTCTGAATTCCTATATGCATGATTTGATATCTTTGCAAGTCTCTTCGGATTATCGGTTTAGTTTGGCCTACTAGATTGATCTTTCTTGCAATGGGAGAAGTGCTTAGCTTTGGGTTCAATCTTGCGGTGTTCCTTTCCAGTGAAGGTAGGGGCAGCAAGGCACGTATTGTATTGTTGCCATAGAGGATAAAAAGATGGGGTTTACATCATATTGCTTGAGTTTATCCCTCTACATCATGTCATCTTGCTTAATGCGTTACTCCGTTCTTATGAACTTAATACTCTAGATGCATGCTGGATAGCGGTCGATGTGCGGAGTAATAGTAGTAGATGCAGAATCGTTTCGGTCTACTTGACACGGACGTGATACCTATATTCATGATCATTGCCTTAGATATCTTCATAACTATGTGCTTTTCTATCAATTGCTCGGCCGTAATTTGTTCACCCATCGTAATACATGCTATCTTGAGAGAAGCCACTAGTGAAACCTATGGCCCCCGGGTCTCTTTCCTATTATATTGCATCTCTTTTATTTACATCGCATCTCGTTTACTATTTTGCAATCTTTACTTTCCAATCTATACAACAAAAATACCAAAAATATTTATTTTACTATCTCTATTAGATCTCACTTTTGTGAGTGACCGTGCAGGGATTGACAACCCCTTTATCGCATTGGTTGCAAGGTTCTTGATTGTTTGTGCAGGTACTAGGTGACTTATGCGTTGTCTCCTACTGGATTGATACCTTGGTTCTCAAAACTGAGCGAAATACTTATGCTACTTTGCTGCATCACCCTTTCCTCTTCAAGGGAAAACCAACACATGCTCAAGAGGTAGCAAGAAGGATTTCTGGCGCCGTTGCCGGGGAGATCTACGCCATGTCAAGACATACCAAGTACCCATCATAAACTCTTCTCCCTCGCATTACATTATTTACCATTCGCCTCTCGTTTTCCTCTCCCCCACTTCTAAAACGATTTTCGAAAACCTTTGCCTTTTCTTCGCCCCTCCTCCGTTTGATATTTTGTTTGCTTGTGTTACCATGTGCCTTCTTTTTGCTTGCATCTTTGCTTGCTAAAAGTTTATGGATCCTCATCCACTTGCTAATCTTTTTAAGAGATCCAATTACGATGAACCTATTGCTAGTGAGTTGAGTGCACTAGACTATCTTTATGAGGTTTTGCTTGAAATTCGTGAATCTGAAAATTGTGATGAAGAAATTTATGAAGAGATTCACGGTAGCTCCTTGAATAAAAAACATGATTGCAATGATTTTACTATAAATTCTCTTGATGTCAATTGTGCTAATAATATGCAAAATCCTAAGCTTGGGGATGCTAGTTTTGCTATGTCCACTACTTGTTGCAATGATCATGATTGGGGTGATTCTTCTTATGATCTTGAAAATTTATTTAAGCCCCATGATGAATATGAGATTGATAATAATTTTTGCAATAATTTTTAAAGTGGGTTTGGAAGAGTGTCAACTTTAGATCCCACATATTTGGAGGATGTTCAATCTTATAAATTTTTTGATAAAAGTTGGTTTGGAGAGGTCATGACTTTAGTTAATGTTAATCCCACTATTTTGGAAGAGTGTCAAATTTGCATGCATGTGGATCATGTTGAGAATATGTTATGTGATAGATATTTTGTTGAATTGCTTATGATCCTACATGTAATTATTATGAGAGAGGAAAATATGGTTGTAGAAATTTTCATGTTACTAAATTACCTCCCGTTATGGTGAGATTGCTATTGTTTCTTTCTTCTTCTTTGCATATGCTAGTTTTTGCTTTCCTTGATAATTTGTTTGCCTATAAGATGCCTATGCATAGGAAGTATGTTAGACTTAGATGTGTCTTTCAAATGCTACATGATGCTCTCTTCGTGTTTCAATTGCTATCTTTCTTGTGAGCATCATTGAAATTATCATTGCCTAGCTAGGGGCGTTAAACAATAGCGCTTGTTGGGAGGCAACCCAATTTTATTTTTGTTCTTGCTTTTTAGGTCCTGGTTAGATGTGGTTTTGTGTTTTAATTAGTGTTTGTGTCAAGTAATACCTTTAGGATAGCCTACGGTGATAGTTAATTTGATCTTGCTGAAAAACAGAAACTTTTGCACGCACGAAAATAATTTTCATAAATCACAGGAACGTGATTTTCAGTTGATTCTTTTTTAAGAAGATTAATAAACAAATTGCTTAGGACTTAATATCTCAGGACTTTTGGAGTTACAGAAGTATTCGAAAGTTACAGATTGCTACAGACTGTTCTGTTTTTGACAGATTCTGTTTTTCGTGTCTTGTTTGCTTATTTTGATGAATCTATGAGTACTATCGGGGGGTATGAACCATAGAGAAGTTGGAATACAGTAGGTTCAACACCAATATAAATAAATAATGAGTTCATTACAGTACCTTAAAGTGGTGGTTTATTTTCTTATACTAAAGGAGCTCATGAGATTTTCTGTTGAAGTTTTGTGTTGTGAAGTTTTCAAGTTTTTGGGTAAAGATTTGATGGATTTTGGAATAAGGAGTGGCAAGAGCCTAAGCTTGGGGATGCCCAAGGCACCGCAAGGTAAAATTCAAGGACAACCAAAGGCCTAAGCTTGGGGATGCCCCGGAAGGCATCCCCTCTTTCGTCTTTGTCTATCGGTAACTTTACTTGAGGCTATATTTTTATTCACCACATGATATGTGTTTTGCTTGGAGCGTCTTGTATGATTTGAGTCTTTGCTTTTTAGTTTACCACAATCATCCTTGCTGTACACAGCTTTTGGGAGAGACACGCATGAATCGGAATTTATTAGAATACTCTATGTGCTTCACTTATATCTTTTGAGCTAGATAATTTTGCTCTAGTGCTTCACTTATATCTTTTTAGAGCACGGTGGTGGTTTTATTTTATAGAAATTATTGATCTCTCATGCTTCACTTATATTATTTTGAGAGTCTTTTAGAACATCATGGTAATTTGCTTTGGCTATAAAACTAGTCCTAATATGATGGGCATCCAAGATGGGTATAATAAAAACTTTCATATAAAGTGCGTCAAATACTCTGAGAAGTTTGATGCTTGATGATTGTTTTGAGATATGAGGATGGTGATATTAGAGTCATGCTAGTAGAATAATTGTGAATTTGAGAAATATTTGTGTTGAGGTTTGCAAGTCCCGTAGCATGCACGCATGGTAACCGTTGTGTAACAAATTTGAAGCATGATTTATTTATTGATTGTCTTCCTTATGTGTGGAGGTCGGGATCGCGCGATGGTTAACTCCTACCAACCCTTCCCCTAGGAGCATGTGCGTAGTGCTTGGTTTTGATGACTTGTAGATTTTTGCAATAAGTATGTGAGTTCTTTATGACTAATGTTGAGTCCATGGATTATACGCACTCTCACCCTTCCACCATTGCTAGCCTCTCTAGTACCGCGCAACTTTCGCCGGTACCATACACCCACCATATATCTTCCTCAAAACAGCCACCATACCTACCTATTATGGCATTTCCATAGCCATTCCGAGATATATTGCCATGCAACTTTCAACCATTCCGTTTATTATGACACGCTCCATCATTGTCATATTGCTTTGCAATCATGTAGTTGACATCGTATTTGTGGCAAAGCCACCATTCATAATTTTTCATACATGTCACTCTTGATTCATTGCACATCCCGGTACACCGCCGGAGGCATTCATATAGAGTCATATTTTTTTTCTAAGTATTGAGTTGTAATTCTTGAGTTGTAAGTAAATAGAAGTGTGATGATCATCATTATTAGAGCATTGTCCCGTGTGAGGAAATAAAAAAAGAGGCCAAAGAAGCCAATGAGAAAAAAAGAGGCCAAATAAGCCAAACAAAAAGAGAGAGAGAGAGAAAAAGAGAGAAGGGACAATGCTACTATCCTTTTTCCACACTTGTGCTTCAAAGTAGCACCATGATCTTCATGATAGAGAGTCTCTTATTTTGTCACTTTCATATACTAGTGGGAATTTTCGTTATAGAACTTGGCTTGTATATTCCAATAATGGGCTTCCTCAAAATGCCCTAGGTCTTCGTGAGCAAGCAAGTTGGATGCACACCCACTTAGTTTCTTTTGTTGAGCTTTCATACATTTATAGCTCTAGTGCATCCATTGCATGGCAATCCCTACTCACTCACATTGATATATATTGATGGGCATCTCCATAGCCCATTAATATGCCTAGTTGATGTGAGACCATCTTCCTCTTTTTTGTCTTCTCCACAACCACCACTCTATTCCACCTATAGTGCTATGTCCATGGCTCACGCTCATGTATTGCGTGAAAGTTGAAAAAGTTTGAGAATACTAAAGTATGAAACAATTGCTTGGCTGAAACCGGGGTTGTGCATGATTTGAATATTTTGTGTGACGAAGATGGAGCATAGCCAAACTATATGATTTTGTAGGGATGAACTTTCTTTGGCCATGTTATTTTAAGAAGACATGATTACTTTGTTAGTATGCTTGAAGTATTATTATTTTTATGTCAATATTAAACTTTTTTCTTGAATCTTTCAGATCTGAACATTCATGCCACAATAAAGGAAATTAAATTGATAATTATGTTCGGTAGCATTCCACATCAAAAATTCTGTTTTTATCATTTACCTACTCGAGGACGAGCAGGAATTAAGCTTGGGGATGCTTGATACGTCTCCAACGTATCTATAATTTTTGATTATTCCATGCTATTATATTATCTGTTTTGGATGTTTAATGGGCTTTAATATGCTCTTTAATATTATTTTTGGGACTAACCTATTAACCGGAGGCCCAGTGCCAGTTTCTGTTTTTTTGCCTATTTTAGAGTTTTGCAGAAAAGGAATACCGAACGGAGTCCAAACGGAATGAAACCTTCGCGATGATCTTTCTTGGACCGAAAGCAATCCAGAAGACTTGGAGTCGAAGTCTGGAACTCCACAAGGAAGCCATGAGGCAGGAGGGCACGCCCAGGGGGGTAGGCGCGCCCCCACCCTCGTGGGTCCCTCGTAGCTCCACCGACGTACTTCTTTCGCCTATATATACTCTTATACCCTAGAAACATCAGGGAGAGCCACGAAACCACTTTTCCACCGCCGCAACCTTCTGTACCCGTGAGATCCCATCTTGGGGCCATTTCCGGCGATCTGCTGGAGGGGGAATCGATCATGGAGGGCTTCTACATCAACACCATTACCTCTCCGATGAAGCGTGAGTAGTTTACCACATACCTTCGGGTCCATAGTTATTAGCTAGATGGCTTGTTCTCTCTCTTTGATTCTCAATACAAAGTTCTCCTCGATGTTCTTGGAGATCTATTCGATGTAATACTCTTTTGCGGTGTGTTTGCCGAGATCCGATGAATTGTGGATTTATGAACAAGATTATCTATGAATATTATTTGGTTCTTCTCGAATTCTTATATGCATGATTTGATATCTTTGCAAGTCTCTTTGAATTATCGGTTTAGTTTGGCCTACTAGATTGATCTTTCTTGCAATGGGAGAAGTGCTTAGCTTTGGGTTCAATCTTGCGGTGTCCTTTACCAGTGATAGTAGGGGCAGCAAGGCACGTATTGTATTGTTGCCATCGAGGATAAAAAGATGGGGTTTATATCATATTGCTTGAGTTTATCCCTCTACATCATGTCATCTTGCTTAATGCGTTACTCCGTTCTTATGAACTTAATACTCTAGATGCATGCTGGATAGCGGTCGATGTGTGGAGTAATAGTAGTAGATGCAGAATCGTTTCGGTCTACTTGACACGGATGTGATGCCTATATTCATGATCATTGCCTTAGATATCTTCATAACTATGCGCTTTTCTATCAATCGCTCGGCAGTAATTTGTTCACCCACTGTAATTCATGCTATCTTGAGAGAAGCCACTAGTGAAACCTATGGCCCCCGGGTCTCTTTCCTATTATATTGCATCTCTTTTATTTACATCGCATCTCGTTTACTATTTTGCAAACTTGACTTTCCAATCTATACAACAAAAATACCAAAAATATTTATTTTTCTATCTCTATTAGATCTCACTTTTGCGAGTGACCGTGAAGGGATTGACAACCCCTTTATCGCGTTGGTTGCAAGGTTCTTGATTGTTTGTGCAGGTACTAGGTGACTTGTGCGTTGTCTCCTACTGGATTGATACCTTGGTTCTCAAAACTGAGGGAAATACTTACACTACTTTGCTGCATCACCCTTTCCTCTTCAAGGGAAAACCAACGCATGCTCAAGAGGTAGCAATGGCGGGGAGGGAGGGAGGCAGGGTAGTAGAGCCGGCAGCTAGGGTTCTTTCCTTGTAACTTACGGTCATGGGAGCTACCCGGGAGGGGTGGGGGAGGAAAAGCACTGTAATCCAACAATAGGTGGACAACGATGATGGATGGCTCCCGCGGCTTCGTGGGCATGGGTGGGCTCATCTGACGAAGCCCAAGTGACGGAGACGATGCCACAATGGCGGGTGAGACAAGGTCAATGGAGATCTGAAAGGCCATATGTGAGCAGCCCCGGCATCGGTGTCTTCCTTTTCAACGGCGTCACCGGTGGTGGGTTGTGCAATGGAGAGTGCACTGGTGTGTTGCACTTGAACAACAGCCTCAACCGTGTCGGCTTCGACGACGGCCGCCATTAGGAAGCTGGTAGGCTCCATGATGGTGAGCACCAGCCATGCGCCGACACCATCTCCCATCACGGCATCGGCGGTGTCCGTGCGAGAGGTGCAGCCATGCATGAGAGAGAGAGAGAGAGAGCTGGTAATGATGCTGACAAGATTGCTCGGCGCCACTGCGCTGCTTTTTCCAAGTACTCTAAATATGCATAGAATGATGAATTAATCCAGCAAATATGGCATAAACTAACCCAAATGATAACGCCCACACGTGTGGTACGAAGCAACATAGCCCAAACGTTTTCATTACCATTCATTTTGCCAGGTCAAAACAGATGACATCAGCGGGAATCTTTTTGGTTTTGGCCTTAAAAATATTTTATCTCCTAATTAAAAAATCCAATTAAAAATCTGTTTTCACCATTAAATCTGTCTCGATGAGATCTTCAAAACTAGATCCCATGTTCTATGATTCGATGAAATTTTTTTTGGCCAAAAGTTGCCATGATGTTTACACTGTAGTTGCCATGTGGCAATTTTAGTTTATAGATCATGGCATTTTTAGTATTTTGACCATGGCAATTCCAGTACTTTGACCATGAAAATTATTTATTGGATGAACCTTGGCAATTTTAAGTGCGTGTATCATGGCAATTTTAGTTTATGGTTGATGGCAAGTCTAATTTCTTAATTCCCGTTTTATAATATGTCAAAATTTACTTTTAAAGGTAGAAGAAAAAATAGCTGAAACATATCTTGGCAACTTCAGTGTAAACACCATGGCAATTCATGTGCAATAGACATGGCAACTTTTAACCCCCCAAAAATGTCGTCGAAACATAATGATATGATATCTAGTTTCGAAGATCTCGTCGCGATGGATTTAATAGTGAAAATGAATCTTCAATCAGATTTTTCATTTAAGAGATAAAATATTTTAAAAACTAGAAAATCCAAAAAGATTCCCACATGAATGCGGTGACGTGGCGTAATATTTGTGTTGTAGGGCGTGTGGGCTGGTGTTGCTCCCACTACACGTGTGGACGTTATCAGCGTTCTAAACTAATAGCATCGAACAACTCAGGTATCTCCTAATTAATGTTACAGTATACTACTACCTCCGTCCGGGTTTATTGGTCCCCTTCGTATTTTGTGCCCAACTTTAACCGTAGATTTGACCATCAAAATTTAAGTTGTATGCCACAAAACTTATATTGTTGGATTCATATTCGAAAGAGGTTTCCAATGATAATATTTTTATGGTATATAACTTATTTTTTAGTAGTTAAATCAAAGGTCAAAGTTTGACCCAAAATACAAGGGGACTGATAAACCCGGACGGAGGTAGTAATTTTTTTAACCGAACAGTAAAATAGCACAATGAATCATGGAATCAAATAGGACCGTGCATCATGGAATCAAATAGCATGATGAATTAATCATGCATAACATCAATATATAATAGCATAAACAATGTCATCGAACTACTCAAGTATCTCCTAATTAGTGGCACAATATCAATTTTAACTGAACAGTAAACATCCATAAACAATGGCATCCAACGAGGCCATGGCTCGATGTCCATGACCCAGAGCATCTAGATAAGGCGGGAGGAGGACCGGGGAGGTAGAACTTGAAGGAAATATGCCCTAGAGGCAATAATAAAGTTATTATTTATCTCCTTATTTCATGATAAATGTTTATTATTCATGCTAGACTTGTATTAACCGGAAACATAATACATGTGTGAATACATAGACAAACAGAGTGTCACTAGTATGTCTCTACTTGACTAGCTCGTTAGTTAAAGATGGTTAAGTTTCCTAGCCATAGACATGAGTTGTCATTTGATTAACGGGATCACATCATTAGAGAATGATGTGATTGACTTGACCCATTCCGTTAGCTTAGCACTTGATCATTTAGTATGTTGCTATTGCTTTCTTCAAGACTTATACATGTTCCTATGACTATGAGATTATGCAACTCCCGTTTACCGGAGGAACACTTTGTGTGCTACCAAATGTCACAATGTAACTGGGTGATTATAAAGGTGCTCTACAGGTGTCTCCGAAGGTACTTGTTGGGTTGGCGTATTTCGAGATTAGGATTTGTCACTCCGATTGTCGGAGAGGTATCTTTGGGCCCACTCGGTAATGCACATCACTATAAGCCTTGCAAGCATTGTAACTAATGAGTTAGTTGCGGGATGATGTGTTACGGAACGAGTAAAGAGACTTGCCGGTAACGAGATTGAACTAGGTATTGAGATACCGACGATGGAATCTCGGGCAAGTAACATACCGATGACAAAGGGAACAACGTATGTTGTTATGCGGTTTGACCGATAAAGATCTTCGTAGAATATGTAGGAGCCAATATGAGCATCCAGGTTCCGCTATTGGTTATTGACCGGAGATGTGTCTCGGTCATGTCTACATAGTTCTCGAACCCGTAGTGTCCGCATGCATAAAGTTCGGTGACGATTTGTATTATGAGTTATGTAATTTGATGTATCGAAGGTAGTTCGGAGTCCCGGATGAGATCAGGGACATGACGAGGAGTCTCGAAATGGTCGGGACGTAAAGATCGATATATCGGACGACTATATTCGGACATCGGAAAGGTTCCGAGTGATTCGGGTATTTTCGGAGTACCGGGGAGTTACGGGAATTCACCGGGAGAAGTATTGGGCCTTATTGGGCCATATGGGATATTCGAAGGAAGGAGGCGCGCGCCCCCCTCTGGTCCGAATTGGACAAGGGGTGCAGCCCCCTTTTCCTTCTCCCTCTCCCCCTCTTTCCTTCTCTCCTACTCCTACTACTTGGAAGGGCTCCTAGTTCTACTAGGAAAGGGGGAATCCTACTCCCGGTGGGAGTAGGACTCCCCTAGGGAGCGCCATAGAGAGGGCCGGCCCTCCCCCTCCTCCACTCCTTTATATACGGGGAGGGGGGCACCCCTTGGAGACACAACAATTGATCTCTTGATCTCTTAGCCGTGTGCGGTGCCCCCTCCACCATATTCCACCTTGGTCATATCGTAGCGGTGCTTAGGCGAAGCCCTGCGTTGGTAGCAACATCATCACCGTCATCACGCCGTCGTGCTGACGGAACTCTCCCGCAATGCTCTGCTGGATCGGAGTTCGTGGGACGTCATCGAGCTGAACGTGTGCTAAACTCGGAGGTGCCGTGCGTTCGGTACTTGGATCGGTCGGATCGTGAAGTCGTACGACTACATCAACCGCGTTGTCATAACGCTTCCGCTTTCGGTCTACGAGGGTTCGTGGACACACTCTCCCCTCTCGTTGCTATGCATCACCATGATCCTGTGTGTCCGTAGGAATTTTTTTGAAATTACTACGTTCCCCAACAGTGGTATCAGAGCCAGGTTTTATGCGTAGATGTTATATGCACGAGTAGAACACAAGTGAGTTGTGGGCGATACAAGTCATACTGCTTACCAGCATGTCATACTTTGGTTCGGCGGTATTGTTGGATGAAGCGGCCCGGACCGACATTACGCGTACGCTTACGCGAGACTGGTTCTACCGACGTGCTTTGCACACAGGTGGCTGGCGGGTGTCAGTTTCTCCAACTTTAGTTGAACCGAGTGTGGCTACGCCCGGTCCTTGAGAAGGTTAAAACAGCACTAACTTGACGAACTATCGTTGCGGTTTTGATGCGTAGGTAAGAACGGTTCTTGCTCAGCCCGTAGCAGCCACGTAAAACTTGCAACAACAAAGTAGAGGACGTCTAACTTGTTTTTGCAGGGCATGTTGTGATGTGATATGGTCAAGACATGATGAGATATAAGTTGTTGTATGAGATGATCATGTTTTGTTGAAGTTATCGGCAACTGGCAGAAGCCTTATGGTTGTCTCTTTATTGCACAAGATGCAAGCGCCAAATAATTGCTTTACTTTATCGCTATGCGATAGCAATAGTTGCAAGAGCAAATAGTTGGCGAGATGACCATGTGACGACACATTGATATAGATCAAGATGATGGAAATCATGGTGTCATGCCGGTGACGATGGAAATCATGACGATGCTTTGGAGATGGAGATCACAAGCACAAGATGATGATGGCCATATCATATCACTTATATTGATTGCATGTCATGTTTATCTTTTATGCATCTTATTTTGCTTAGATCGACGGTAGCATTATAAGATGATCTCTCACTAAATTTCAAGGTATAAGTGTTCTCCCTGAGTATGCACCGTAGCGAAATTTCTTCGTGCTGAGACACCACGCGATGATCGGGTGTGATAGGCTCTACGTTCAAATACAATGGGTGCAAAACAGTTGCACATGCGGAATACTCAGGTTAAACTTGACGAGCCTAGCATATGCAGATATGGCCTCGGAACACTGAGATCGAAAGATCGAGCGTGAATCATATAGTATATATGATCAACATAGTGATGTTCACCATTGATACTACTCCATCTCACGTGATGATCGGACATGGTTTAGTTGATATGGATCACGTGATCACTTAGAGGATTATAGGGATGTCTATCTAAGTGGGAGTTCTTAAGTAATATGATTAATTGAACTTTAATTTATCATGAACTTAGTCCTGATAGTATTTGCATAACTATGTTGTAGATCAATAGCTTGCGATGTTGCTCCTCATTTATTATTTTTGATATGTTCCTAGAGAAAAATATGTTGAAAGATGTTAGTAGCAATGATGCGGATTGGATCCGTGATCTGAGGATTATCCTCATTGCTGCACAGAAAAATTATGTACTTGATGCATCGCTAGGTGACAGACCTATTGCAGGAGCAGATGCAGACGTTATGAATGTTTGGCTAGCTCAATATGATGACTACTTGATAGTTTAGTGCACCATGCTTAACGGCTTAGAATCGGGACTTCAAAGACGTTTTGAACGTCATGGACCATATGAGATGTTCCAGGAGTTGAAGTTAATATTTCAAGCAAATACCCGAGTTGAGAGATATGAAGTTTCCAACAAGTTCTATAGCTAAAAGATGGAGGAGAATAGCTCAAGCAGTGAGCATGTGCTCAGATTGTCTGGGTACTACAATCGCTTGAATCAAGTGGGAGTTAATCTTCCAGATAAGATAGTGATTGACAGAGTTCTCTAGTCACCATCACCAAGTTAGTAGAACTTCATGGTGAACTATAGTATGCAAGGGATGACGAAAAAGATTCCCGAGCTCTTCGTGATGCTGAAATCGACGAGGGTAGAAATCAAGAAAGAACATCAAGTGTTGATGATTGACAAGATCACTAGTTTCAAGAAAAGGGCAAAGGGAAAGAAAGGGAAACTTCAAGTAGAATGGCAAGCAAGTTGTGACTCCCGTGAAGAAGCCCAAAGCTGGACCAAAGCCTGAAACTGAGTGCTTCTACTGCAAAGGAAATGGTCACTGGAAGTGGAAATACCCTGAATATTTGGTGGATAAGTAGGATGACAAAGTGAACAAGGGTATATTTGATATACAGGGTTATTGATGTGTACCTTACTAGTGTTTATAGTAGCCCCTGGGTATTTGATACTGGTTCAGTTGCTAAGAGTAGTAACTCGTAACGGGAGTTACAAAATAAACAGAGACTAGTTAAGGGTAAAGTGACGATGTGTGTTGGAAGTGGTTCCAAGATTGATGTAATCATCATCGCACACTCCCTATACTTTCGAGATTAGTGTTAAACCTAAATAAATGTTATTTGGCGTTTGCGTTGATCATAAATATGATTTGATCATGTTTATTGCAATACGATTATTCATTTAAAGTCAGAGAATAATTGTTGTTCTGTTTACATGAATAAAACCTTCGATGGTCATACACCCAATGAAAATAGTTTATTGGATCTCGATCGTAGTGATACACATATTCATAATATTGATGCGAAAAGATGCAAAGTTGATAATGATAGTGCAACTTATTTGTGGCACTGCCGTTTGGGTCATATCGGTGTAAAGCGCATGAAGAAACTCCATTAAGATGGACTTTTGGAATCACTTGGTTATGAATCATTTGATGCTTGCGAACCGTGCCTTTTGGGCAAGATGACTAAAACTCCGTTCTCCGGAACAATGGAACGAGCTACTGACTTGTTGGAAATAATACATACCGATGTATGCGGTCCAATGAGTGTTGATGCTCGTGGCGGGTATCGTTATTTTCTGACCTTCACAGATGATTTGAGCAGATATGAGTATATCTACTTAATGAAGCACAAGTCTGAAACATTTGAAAAGTTCAAAGAATTTCAGAGTGAAGTGGAGAATCATCGTAACAAGAAATAAAGTTTCTACAATCTGATCGTAGAGGAGAATATTTGAGTTACGAGTTTGGCCTTCATTTAAAAACAATGCGGAATAGTTTCAAAGCTCACGCCACATGGAACACCACAGCGTAATGGTGTGTCCGAAACGTCGTAACCGCACTTTATTGTATATGGTGCGATCTATGATGTATCTTACCGATTTATCACTATCGTTTTGGGGTTATACATTAGAGACAACTGCATTCACTTTAAATAGGGCACCATCAAAATCCATTGAGACGACGCCTTATGAACTGTGGTTTGGCAAGAAACCAAAGTTGTCGTTTCTTCAAGTTTGGGGCTGCGACGCTTATGTGAAAAAGTTTTAACCTGATAAGCTCGAACCCAAATCGGAGAAGTGCGTCTTCATAGAATACCCAAAGGAAACTGTTGGGTACACCTTCTATCACAGATCCGAAGGCAAAAATATTCATTGCTAAGATGGATCCTTTCTAGAGAAGAAGTTTCTCTCGAAAGAAGTGAGTGGGAGGAAAGTAGAACTTGATGAGGTAATTGTACCTTTTCCCAAATTGGAAAGTAGTTCATCACAGAAATCAGTTCCAGTGATTCCTACACCAATTAGTGAGGAAGTTAATGATGATGATCATGAAACTTCAGATCAAGTTATTACAGAAACTCGTAGGTCTTCCAGAGTACGGTCCGCACCAGTGTGGTACGGTAATCCTATTTTAGAAGTCATGTTACTAGACCATGATGAACCTACGAACTATGAGGAAGCGATGATGAGCCCAGATTCCGCGAAATGGCTTGAGGCCATAAAATATGAGATGGGATCCATATATGAGAACAAAGTGTGGACTTTGATTGACTTGTCCAATGATCGGCAAGCCATAGAAAATAAATGGATCTTCAAGAGGAAGACAGACGCTGATAGTAGTGTTACTATCTACAAAGCTCGACTTGTCGAAAAAGGTTTTTGACAAAGTTCAAGGTGTTGACTACGATGAGATTTTCTCACTCGTATCTATGCTTAAGTCTGTCCGAATCATGTTAGCAAATTGCCGCATTTTATGAAATTTGGAAAATGAATGTCAAAACTACATTCCTTAATGGATTTCTTAAAGAAGAGTTGTATATGATGCAACCAGAAGATTTTGTCAATCCTAAAGGTGCTAACAAAAATGTGCAAGCTCCAGCGATCCATTTATGGACTGGTGCAAGCATCTCGGAGTTGGAATAAACGTTTCGAAAGTGTGATCAAAGCATATGGTTTTATACAGACTTTTGGAGAAGCCTGTATTTACAAGAAAGTGAGTGGGAGCACTACAACATTTCTGATAAGTATATGTGAATGACATATTGTTGATCGAAAATAATGTAGAATTATTCTGCAAAGCATAAAGGAGTGTTTGAAAGGAGTTTTTCAAAGAAAGACCTCGGTGAAGCTGCTTACACATTGAGCATCAAGATCTATAGAGATAGATCAAGACGCTTGATAAGATTTTTCAATGAGTACATACCTTGATAATATTTTGAAGTAGTTCAAAATGGAACAATCAAAGAAGGAGTTCTTGCCTGTGTTGCAAGGTGTGAAGTTGAGTAAGACTCAAAACCCGACCATGGCAGAAAATAGAAAGAGAATGAAAAGTCATTCCCTATGCCTCAGTCATAGGTTCTATAAAGTATGCTATGATGTGTACCAGACCTATTGTATACCTTGCTCTGAGTTTGGCGAGGGAGTACAATTTTTGATCTAGGAGTATATCACTGGACAGCGGTCAAGAATATCCTTAGTGAGGACTAAGGAAATATTTCTCGATTATGGAGGTGATAAAAGAGCTCATGGTAAAGAGTTACGTCGATGCAAGTTTTTACACCGATCCAGATGACTCTAAGTCTCAATCTGGATACATATTGAAAGTGAGAGCAATTAGCTAGAGTAGCTCAGTGCAGAGCATTGTAGACATAGAAATTTGCAAAATACTTACGGATCTGAATGTGACAGACCCGTTGACTAAACTTTTCTCACGAGCAAAACATGATCACACCTTAGTACTCTTTGGGTGTTAATCACATATCGATGTGAACTAGATTATTGACTCTAGTAAACCCTTTGGGTGTTGGTCACATGACGATGTGAACTATGGGTGTTAATCACATGGTGATGTGAACTATTGATGTTAAATCACATGACGATGTGATCTAGATTATTGACTCTAGTTCAAGTGGGAGACTGAAGGAAATATGCCCTAGAGGCAATAATAAAGTTATTATTTATTTCCTTATTTCATGATAAATGTTTATTATTCATGCTAGAATTGTATTAACCGGAAACATAATACATGTGTGCATACATAGACAAACAGAGTGTCACTAGTATGCCTCTACTTGACTAGCTCGTTAATTAAATATGGTTAAGTTTCCTAGCCATAGACATGAGTTGTCATTTGATTAACGGGATCACATCATTAGAGAATGATGTGATTGACTTGACCCATTCCGTTAGCTTAGCACTTGATCGTTTAGTATGTTGCTATTGCTTTCTTCATGACTTATACATGTTCCTATGACTATGAGATTATGCAACTCTCGTTTACCGGAGGAACACTTTGTGTGCTACCAAACGTCACAACGTAACTGGGTGATTATAAAGGTGCTCTACAGGTGTCTCCGAAGGTACTTGTTGGGTTGGCGTATTTCGAGATTAGGATTTGTCACTCCGATTGTCGGAGAGGTATCTTTGGGCCCACTCGGTAATGCACATCACTATAAGCCTTGCAAGCATTGTAACTAATGAGTTAGTTGCGGGATGATGTGTTATGGAACGAGGTATTGAGATACCGACGATCGAATCTCGGGCAAGTAACATACCGATGACAAAGGGAACAACGTATGTTGTTATGCGGTTTGATCGATAAAGATCTTCGTAGAATATGTAGGAGCCAATATGAGCATCCAGGTTCCGCTATTGGTTATTGACCGGAGATGTGTCTCGGTCATGTCTACATAGTTCTCGAACCCGTAGGGTCCGCACGCTTAAAGTTCGGTGACGATTTGTATTATGAGTTATGTAATTTTATGTACCGAAGGTAGTTCGGAGTCCCGGATGAGATCGGGGACATGACGAGGGAGTCTCGAAATGGTCGAGACGTAAAGATCGATATATTGGACGACTATATTCGGACATCGGAAAGGTTCCGAGTGATTCGGGTGTTTTCGGAGTACCGGGGAGTTACGGGAATTCACCGGGAGATATATTGGGCCTTATTGGGCCATACGGGAATAGAAGAGAGAGGCCAAAAGAAAGGAGGCGCGCGCCCCCTCTCTGATCCGAATTGGACAACGGGTGCAGCCCCCTTTTCCTTCTCCCTCTCCCCCTCTTTCCTTCTCTCCTACTCCTACTACTTGGAAGGGCTCCTAGTTCTACTAGGAAAGGGGGAATCCTACTCCCGGTGAGAGTAGGACTCCCCTAGGGCGCGCCATAGAGAGGGCCAGCCCTCCCCCTCCTCCACTCCTTTATATACGGGGAGGGGGGCACCCCTTGGAGACACAATAATTGATCTCTTGATCTCTTAGCCGTGTGCCGTGCCCCCCTCCACCATATTCCACCTCGGTCATATCGTAGCGGTGCTTAGGCGAAGCCCTGGGTCGGTAGCAACATCATCACCGTCATCATGCCGTCGTGCTGACGGAACTCTCCCGCAAAGCTCTGCTGGATCGGAGTTCGTGGGACGTCATTGAGCTGAACGTGTGCTGAACTCGGAGGTGCCGTGCGTTCGGTACTTGGATCGGTCGGATCGTGAAGACGTACGACTACATCAACCGCGTTGTCATAACGCTTCCGCTTTCGGTCTACGAGGGTACGTGGACACACTCTCCCCTCTTGTTGCTATGCATCATCATGATCCTGTGTGTGCGTAGGAAATTTTCTGAAATTACTATGTTCCCAACAAAACTGTCACTGCCGCTGCGGCTACAGAAACTCGCCGCCGTCGCACCGCAGAGCGGGGAGCCCAAACTTCCGACAAGATGGACGAGTCGGGGCACCGGTCTATCCTATGACCGCACGAGCATGAGAGGCCACAACCGGCGCCACCATCGAAGAGAGGAGACAAAGAGGACACGTGCGAGAGGCCACTAGTGGCGCCGTTACTGGACCACCACCAACTGACCGCGCGCACACACATGGCAGGAAAGGAGACGGTTGCATCTGCGAGGAGGTGACAACGGGTTCTACCGGGAGGAGACGGTGTCGTCCGTCCAACATCGCTGATGGGGCGAGGACATCAAGGAGGGGGGGATCAGGGCAGAGGCACCAGCGTCACGCCAGATCGGCGCCAGGAGGAGACGGCATCGCGGGGCCAGAAGGCGACGACAGAGGCGAGAGGGGATTGGGACATAGTTTTAGGAGGGAAGGGGAGGGGGAAGAGGATACTATATGAAACCACCGTGCATGTAAGCCACTGACGACCAGCCCATAATGCCCGTTAGCGCCAAAGACTCTCCACTGAGGCCTTATACAATGCTAAATGCTTAGAAAAATAAATTGGATTTTTATTTAAAGCACTAGTACATATTTCTATAAGAGAGACGCCTAATTAAGCGTTTACCTAGTACAAATAAACGCTGATGATTAAGAAAAATCTGGTCTTTTCTCTAAGCACTTTGCATTGTATAAGGCCTAATGGGCGCCTGGAGCCGCCAGTCCGTGGTGACATCGGCTGTGTGGGCTTTATGGTCCCTGGATGTCTCACTACTGAAAGGCAGATTTTGCGAGGTCCAGCCGTCCGGCCTGGGTGTGGCCTCCACTTACGGTCAACTTGACACCCCTAAAAAAACATGGCACCCGTCAGCGATGGTGCCTCCTCCGACGAGCTAGTGCACCATGAGGGATGGCTCGTCATGGAAGGGTCAGGTTACAGTAGTGTGTCTGAGTAACCACTTACACAAGAGATGCTACTAATGAACCTATAAACCCTGATCTAATTTCCATCATAAGAAAATCTCCAAAACACTTGCATGCACTTTCATTTTCAGTTGCTATTTATACTGAAAATAGAAAAACACTTGCATGCCACATTATCTCCTAATTACTTGTTGAGGCACAAAATAGGCATTTAATTGTATTGCAATGCTGCTGGACTAAGGCTAAGGGTGTTATCTCTAGGGATTGATACATTGGTTTATCAACTGAAGAAGGAGAACATGCCACCATTATAAACCCTTGCGCTTGGATTTGGAGCAAACAACGCTGCCTGTTGTGGAGGTAGAAACGCCAAATCACAAGCCTGCTGTCCCATACTCTGGTATGTGTTCTTCATGTGCATTGTCTAATACCAAGTGCTGAACAATAGAGACAGTTCGATCAGAAGAATAGAGCACGTATAGCTGTCCACCATGCTATGGCACAGTTACAACCAGCATACTTTACACAGTAGTCTAGATATATGAGGCGTCAAATAGACAGAAAAAAAAACCCTAATTCGACACTTAGCATGATTATTCAAAGATAGTCATGCCATTTACCAAAGCACCAATTTGACAGATCCGACACATATCCACCCTCCAGCCATATCGATCCAATGATCCAAATTAACTCAATGATGTATGATGCATCATGTTCATTAATCCCATATACGAAAACTTTACCCTGAGCTGACCCCGCGATCTCCCAAAAAACAGAAACGAAAAATGCCCGAGATACAAAGAATGTGCCACCGCCGCATTCCTCTATCATGCCCATATACGAAAACTTCACCCTGATCTGACCCCGCAATCTCCCAAAAAAATGGAAACGAAAAATGCCCGAGATACAAAAAATGTGCCACCGCCACATTCCTCTATCATGTTATAATGACCACATGCCTGTCATCTTATACAAGATTTACAGCCTTCTGGGTTTTGCAGGTGGAAGTTTTGTTCCTTGAACTAGCTAGTTCCTGTGCTACAGAAAGGAAAAGGTGTTGCTACATTTGTCTGTGCTCAGTTTTTACTGAATTTAGCACACAGGAGTAATGTGATCCAGAGTAGTTATTACCGTGCAGAACTGATTTAAGAAATGGTAAGGCCTTTACCTCTGTCTTGACTCTTGTCTGCTCAGTTTTCATTCGGTGAGTGCACATCTTTTAGCCATTGATATTTGTTAACAAATTGCAGTATTGTTGCAATAGAAACAAATTAAGTGCTATTGCTGTAAATATGATATATATCCTTCAGAGGTATTAACTGATTTCTTATCATCTGATGGTACTTTCAGTGTTTTCCCATGATTTTAAAACTAATAATGTTTTATTACAGGTGAGGAATCAATCAGTTGTGCCTCTGTTTC